>NC_000072.6:40875311-41475311 GCF_000001635.26 Mus musculus
AAACAAACAAACAAACAAACACACAAAAAACACCTTGCATACTATCTCTCTGTAGGTTCCTGCTCCTTGGCTAGGAAATCTCAGCTGCTGGTCTTGTGCTATTCTGGTAAGCCTTGGCTTTGGCCTGCTATTCATTCATTAATTTATTTATGTATTTATTTGTAGAAATCATGCCTATTGTCCTGCTACCTTGAAGTCTCTCTGCTTTTTACCCGCATCTTTTAATCTAACATGGGTTCTAATTAAGTTCTCACTTCATGTTGGTTCAACATTTATTGAAGTTAGAGCTCCCAGAAATAAGACTCAGACTCAAAATATATTTACAAATACCTTAGCTATAGCTAAGCTCTTCTCTGACCAGATCATGACTTAGAACAACCCATTTATTTTAATCTACATTCTGCCATGTGGCTGGTTACCTGTGCTCAGGTACCATGCTTCTATCTAGTCGTGGGTGAATCTCCTGTCTCTGACATTATACTAGAATTCTTTCTGCCTCCCAGTTGCCCCATTTCATATTTCCTGTCTAAGCCATAGGCCATCAAATTTATTAATGACAGATACCAAGTCCATATAGACACAAGATATTCTCTCTACAGGTTTTGAATATAAAGAGGTCCTAAGACCAAAGGATTTAAAAGCCACTTCCTTATGTCTACATGATATGTTCCCAACTTCTTGTATGGCACAATAGATGTACTATGTTTTGGATCATTCAGTGGTACTCTACATGAGGAACACAGGTCCATCAGTTACACTTGTTTCTTAGAATTGACTCACAAGCTATAGTCTTTTGTTTTGTTTTGTTTTGTTTTGTTGTTTTTTGTTTTTGTTGTTGTTTGAGACAGGGTTTCTCTGTGTAGCCTTGGCTGTCCTGGAACTCACTTTGTAGACCAGGTTGGCCTTGAACTCAGAAATCCACCTGCCACTGCCTCCCAAGTGCTGGGATTAAAGATGTGTGCCACCACTGCCCGGCTTAGCTATAGTCACTTGAACATAGCTGATTTCTTATGCTAGGGAACACATGGCTCTTGCTTGATCATTCCAACCAAAACAAAAGGCAAAATTATTTCTATAGAGCATATCTTGTATCTCCTTACTTGTATCTTCACTAAGAGAAGCCCAATATACTGCATTTTGGGTAGCACAAACTTAGGAGTGAGTTATGAGTTTGAATGTGTGCTTTTGTGTACATGACCTGTATGTATATGTGCATATTTGTGCATGTGTACACATGTGCATGTATGAGTACACACACATGTTACCTCCTGTGTATGGATGGCAGAAGTCAATACAAAGTGTTTTCCTTAGTCACATTCCATCTTATTTTTAAGACAAGAGCTCACAATAAAGTCGGAGCTCATCAGTTAGGTAGACTTTCTGGCCACTGATTTCCAAGGATTTTTGCCAATCTCTGTACCACCACCTCAGGTCTGGAGTCATAGCTGATATCTTAACTCTAATTTAGTCAAAGAAGTTTCCATGTCCAGGCTACCAGCCTCAAGACACCAGAGGGCCATTGATGGCACATCCCTCACCCTTGTAACAAGTTAACCTTAAATAAATGTACCCATTTCCCCTATTTACCCATAACCTCTAAATCATAAGTTAGCAAGATTCCCTTCCTCCTTGCTGGAAATACAGAATCACTCTTCCATTCCTCTCCTCCTAGTATCAGAGATAGCCTGACTATATGCAGTAAGTTCATTAACTGTGAGATATATACTCCATTCTCTGAAACCTATAAGAAGGAGCTTGCCTTAATCCCTGCCATGTTGTCATCTTTTTAAGATATCACTAACTCTTCTAATAATCTTTCAAAAAAGTCAGCCTGTCTCAATGCCCTCCTCCTTGAATCACAAATCCAAGACCCTTCATAAATATACCAGAGGAGATACAGATTTTAAGGGTAGTGTGGTTTAAAACTTCTGAACCATAAAAGTTTCCTTATACCACATTTTACAGATCATCAGCATCTGATTCAATATTTCCTCAAAAGATTGCCTACTACATTGTTGGGCAATGTAAGTGGTCTAAGGAAACATCCTAAAGGAACATGAACTTGGAAAACCTTTGTTTAAGGTGGCAAGAAGTTCTGTTTATATACTATGAGGCTTGGATGTGATTCTGATCAGTTCAGGAGTTGAATGTACTGTGGTTCTGAGGATGCATAGCCTTAGGGTATTGTCCTAGCCAAGGAATTGATGAGCTCATTACTTCTCATGTCCTCAGTACATCTCACTACTGTTAGAGGAGGGACCAGTCCATCAGGAATCAGCGCTCTGACATTAGATCACAGCCCCTGAAGCTGTGATATGGAGTTTGCTGAAATCATATTCTCTGACATTAGATCACAGCCCCTGAAGCTGTGATATGGAGTTTGCTGAAATCATATTCTTGATTATCAGGAGATTAAGATACCCTACCAAACACCTTGGTACACCCAAGGTAGGGGATGCCTTCTAGAAGATATAATGAGTAGCTCATTTCATAGATTGGCAAAGTAACTTTAAATCTAGCTGAGAATTCATAGACATGATTTCCATAAAATACCAAATAAACTCACTCTTCTGGACTTTTAATAATAACTGAAACTCCACAAAATATTTGTTCTTAGTCTCTGTTCTTTCCCCCACAGAATTCTTAGACAAGCCTTGTGCTACAAGGATAAGAACTTGCTTTTCTCTAGTTTGATTTTACTTATTCTCAGAGCTCAATTCACCTTGGGTTTCCAGATAGATTCTTCATTCTAAGTGACTCACATGTGGCAATATAACTTGATTTAGGATAAACAAAGACCATCCAACAGTAGAAACTCGGGTGTAGAGAACAAGGATGGCATATTGCATGTTGTATTTGGGGCAACCAAATCTTCCTGATGCTTTAAGCTGATAATTCAAGAGACTTCCAAGCTGCTTTTCCTGGACCAAAGACTCAAATGAAAGAGACTGCCAAAGGAAGCAAGTTGAATTCTATTTAATGTGATACTTAGAAATTTTATCTCTATGTACACAGAGTCCCTTCCTTTATCAAAAATTACCCTTTATTCTCTAGTATATCTATATAGCCTACTCACATTGCTCTGAAAAGACTGGACACAAACTATCATTAAAATAGAGAAGTAATGCCTTCTCCAGGGCCACGTACATGCCAAGGGGTTTACCATGATCTCCCTCTGTACTAAAGCTCCATCTTACTCATAGCATCAATTTGAAAGAAAGCAGGACACTAGAATTCTTGGAGAGTGGATCCACCATCTAACACTCAGGCTTAGAGGCAGAATTTCTCATAAAACATGTGATTCTATTAATGGTCCTGAAACCTTAAGAGTGATTTGGACAGTAAATTGTGGATAAAAACCTAGAACCTGTAGTATCATGGTTTCGGTTATGGAAAGTGTCAAAAGGACACTTAGAGGGGTCAAATTGGCAAGCTGTTTTTGTAGCTCATGATAAGGGAGTAAGTATCATGAGGAGACAGAATCATACTCCAGTCTGCAGCATTGCAAGGAGACACGAGAGGCTACCCTGCAGGAACAGTACAGCAATCATGGGCAGGGGCCTCAGAGTAGCAGTATTGGAGCCAGAGAGGGCCAGTGGTACAGCCCTGAAGCCTGCCGGGGTATTGTCCTGAGGTTCCACCTTGCCTCCAGTAGACTCTAAGCATGGTCCTCGAGGAGTTGGTATAATATCAGGAATCCAACCTGTTGTATTTTCTACTTCTTCCTGTAGGAGATAGAAAGAAATGGAGTAGATTCAGAAATATCCCTACCATCTTTCCATTTCTTGAAACTTTACTGTGCCACCCCACCCTTACAAGCTAAACTGGGAGACTGCAACAGCCTCTACAATGCAGGAAAGCAGCAGCTTGCCTTTCTTCTTCCTGTGACTCCCTCTCCCAATTCACACTTCCTATCTTTGTTATTTGCTGCCATCATCCTTTGTGTGTCTTTGCCTTGCCCAGTGCCATCCCTCAACCTTGCAGGGTGGCTTCTACTGTGACACGCACATCAATGGTCTTGATCAATACTGTCTGCTGGGACTCCTTGCAGGCTTTCTCAGCTTTCTTAATGTTCTCTGGAGTCCACTCCACATTATCCAGGACCATCAGGTTCTCCATGGGATTCCTGTGGTTAGAAGGGTTAAGGTAGGGGCATGGCAATAATTGATGTTGACTTATAGCTCAGACGAAATTGTGAAAGAACACCTTCAGTTTTGATTCTGCACTAATATAAACCTTTCACACTAGTATAAGTCACATAGAATGTTGTTTAACTAAGTGGAAATTCTTAGTGAGTTTGGTAAGAAAAATAAATATCAGAGAGGACTTAGGACATAGAAAAAAGGATGCTCTTTAAGGACATAGGCACCATAGGGTCTGAGAGCTGGTTGAATTAGCTTCTGTAAATCTGCAATTATTTGTGGTGGTGCACACCTTTAATCTCAGCATTTAGGAGGCAGAGGCCTGAAGACCTCTGTGAGTTTGAGGACAACCTGGTCTACAGAGCAAGTTCCAGGACAGCCAGGGATACAAAGTAAGAAATCTTGTCTCAATAGAAGAGAGAGATAGAGATAGAGATAGAGATAGAGATAGAGATAGAGATAGAGATAGAGATAGATAGAGATAGAGATTAGAGATAGAGATAGATAGAGAGACAAAGAAACAAAGAAACAAAGAAAGAAAAATCTGAATTTGCCCTGAAATTGTATATGTGTCTGTTAAGAAAGATGTTTACAACCTCTTATTAGAATCACACAAAAGTGGCCATTTACTTATAGGTTGTGATATGAATGCAAATAAGTTTTTGAGTGAAGCCTGAAAGATAGGAATTTATGACAAGGGATCTGACTTTCAAGGGTCAGATACAGAAACTTTCAAGGACAACTTCTGTTTTCAGAGCTTTTTGAATCAACACTGAATGGAACAGGGTGAGAATGGTGAGGTGTGATTCGCCCAGCCCCTGACGAGGTCCCTTCCCATGCACGTGTGGGCTTTTGATGTTAGACTGACTCACTCTGATGCTTCTTCCCCCAGCTCATTGGTCACATAGATGATATCAGGGTATCCCATGCAACTGGAGATGTTAATTCTGGGATAGTAGAAGAAGAAGATGAGGCACATCTCATTAATGGTGCTGGCACCTCCCTGGAGAAGGTGAGAGAGGGAGAGACAAGTACACAAAAGCATGCAGAGAGGGAAAAGGCAAACAACAAACTGTGAAAGTTGTCACTGTTTCATAGTGCTCTTTCTCTTCCCCTCGAGTCCAGTTCACCACACCTTACCAGATCACTTCCTTTCTCCTCAGTTTCCTGCCATTGAACAAGTATTGATATTATTTCTAAAGAATTATTCTTTAGAGTATTCTACATATCTTTCTAATCCTTTACATTTTCACTGTTACCCTCTGGTGTGGGTTAGACTCCCTACTTTGCCCGTGTCAGCCAGCCCCCTGGCTTTATTACATTCTCCTCTCCCTAAAGTCGCTGATCATTTATATATAATATAATATAATATAATATAATATAATATAATATAATATAATATAATATACGTGTGATACTTTATTCTAAGGCAGATTATTTGATTATGTACAGGAACCCTTAGCCTATCTATGAATCCCTCTATCATTGAGCTAGCAAATACAATTTGAGAATTACACCCTGCTATCTAAGAGTTGTGGGTAGGACAGCATCTTTTCTGCTTTGAGAACTCTTCCTAGCCAAAAATGTCTTCCCATGTTCTTTAATCCCACCTGAGCTCATTTTTCTTCATGTATACTGAAAACATTCCTTGCTGATGGATGGCTTTGTCATTTCTGTCCTCCAGAACTCAGCATTGCTATTGTCTAGAACCATACCTATGTACTGTTATCATATGATGAATGTGTTGTCTTATGATTCCTGAAATAGTCCTAAACTATAATCCTATTTTTCCATTTTTATGTCTCCTATCTTGACTTTACAATAACATGTATGGTTGTGTTTCCTTCCTTGAAAGCGTGCAATCCTTTCTGAAGCACTGAATTGGTCTCTATATAAAATTATTGGGTTTTTTTTGTAATCATGGTAACAATAGTTAGCTCTAAGTGATCATCTTCTATAAGGTAAGGATATGGTCCCATTGTCCTTTATGTGGTAATTATGGTAACAATAGTTAGCTCCAAATGAGCATCTACTATAAGGTAGGTGATGGTCCCATTGTCATATATGTGGTAACCAATTATTTCAATAATCTTATGAGTGGGTAGCATTATTTTTTCCTTATGAATTTAGACTGAAGCCAAGATTTTGAATACTTTGTCTAGATAATAAAGCTGCTAAATGATTATGCTGGCATTCCAATCCAGGGCAGTTATGACTCTAAGTTCATTAATGGTGCTGGGAAGATGAGAGATAGAGATACCATAACACATGCTCTTATGGTCTTAGTGGATCACCGATAGAAAGTGTACAGAATCTCTATCTTGGATGCATGGAATTGTAAGAAAAAGCCTCACAGAAGAGAGGAAAACATAAGCTGGAAGAAAGAGTTATAAGACAGTTAAAGCTAGTATATAACTTTCTTCAAAGGCTAAAATAATTGCTACTGCTGTGGAGAAAGCCACTTACAAAAGTCATGAAGTCACGATCCAGTGTCTGGTAATGACATTCTATCAGCAGTTCATCCCCCTATTCACAGTGAAATATGAGAGCAGAGAGTAAGTCAAAGAGAAACTGCTACAGTCTTAGAGCTGTCTGGGCTAACAATGAGCTACAGTCTCTTTGTGCTCCCCCTTGCTCCAGCCGTTATGCCTCTCCAGCATCCTACCGGCTTAATCACCACAGGATGAGGTAAGTCCCGAGACTCTTGCAGATTGAAATCATAGGAAAAATCTTTACATACTACTTGGAGTTGGGTTCCATTTCTAGAGGAAGAGAAGAGCAGAAGGACAGAAATGAGAAGATGAAGCAGAGAAGGCCAGACCAATAAAGATGCAGTATGTATCCTCATTCAGGAAATGCAAATGAAATAAACCTAAAAGATTCTTCTTTCAGTCTATTCCACTCTAGTTTAGCTTCTTCTATTCTTAAACGAGGATAACATCTTGCAGAAGTAGTAACTATTGCCATACACAGAAGGAAAAGGTTCAAGGTTTTTAATTACCTGTATTGCAGAGCTTGCAGTGACCGCCCAGCTAAGTGGGTGTGGAGCAGGCAGGCTGATATATATATGTCAGATACTGGAGCCCCATTCAGCTGTAACAGGAAGGCATACAGGATTGGTCAAGAACTCAAGCTTTATTTTTCCTCCATTGATGCTGATTGCATCTTTTTCTTGATCTAGTAAAGAACTGCTCTCTTAACTTTTTGTGTTTAGATTTCATTGAGTTTTCTTTGACAATTTCATACATGAAGTGTATTCTGGTAACTATCCCACTCCCTTTAATCTCTTTGCTAAGCCTATTACCCACCCTTTTCCATAAAGCCCCCTTCCCATATTCAAAATTTTGCTATTTTATTTTGGTGTGCTGTGTGGCATCCACTGAGTTTAAACTGGATCACCTGTGTGACCATGGGTTTGGAACTAGCTGGTCGATCGTGCTGGGATCATTGGTGAATTCACAATGATTTTTCTTCTCCCACAACCCATCAGTAACCAATACTTTAGCAAGGAAAGGCCCATTTTTAATCCCCAACTGAGAGTTGATAGGACCAGTCTTGGGTTGGCTTACTGCAGGCAGCCATAGCTACTATGAAGTCATGACTGCATTGACTGTGTCATACCATACCAAGAAGACAACATTTCCAACCCTTCTCTCTGCCTCCTGACCATTATATTTTGTTTTCTGTCTTCCCATATGGATGTTCTCATTTACTCTATTCCCACTGAACCATTCTGTCTCACTTTTCACCCAAGTTCTTTGCCCTTAAAGGCCTGACATATTTCTCTCTGGCAGAATGTGTGCTTGCCACTTTTCTGAGCAACAGGCTTTAGTCATCTTTTTTCACATCTGTGGCTCAGGCTGTGAATTTTGGAATTAGACCAGAACTCTGATGGAAAACAAGAAACTTCAGAGAATTTATGTGTCTCAGCTTCACCTCTTCAAACTTGTCTGTTTTGCATAGTCCATAGGACAAGAAAGCCTCTGCACCCGGGGGTATAAAGTGAATAGGGAAAACTGAGATGCCCAGCTGGAGGACTCCCATGTCATATTTGCGAAGGTGCGAGGTGTAGAACAGCCGCATCCCTGAGGTATCACGGATACCTAGAGTACAAAGAAAATATTCTCCTCAGACGGTGGGAGTGGGTCACAATGTTCAGGAAAGTTGAAATGGGCTGTGATTAACAGCATCCAGCATGTATGCCATAGATCTTCCATATCCAGCAGAACCAGTTGCCTCTACCAGCTGCCCTCTCACATGTCCTTTGGATACTCACCAGGAAGGTTCTGAAAATTGCTGTAGTGAATTTCCAGTCTGATCCACTGAGGGTCAAAGGGGGTTCCAATAGAGATGCCCACATCATCTGGAAACTGGTAACTCTGTGAAGATTGAAAACCATGGCAGTGATGTGAGAAAGGGTAGAGACAAACTCTGGCTCTGCCCTGGCTTTCTAACCTTTCTTTTAGAACTTCTATGCCCCCAGTTCTTCTATTAGCCCATGGCCTAACAGCATGTACCCCTTTGTCACAAAATGCCTTCATCTCATGACTCACAAGGCCCCCGACAGCCCAGCCCGCGATGACGTGGGAGCAGAGAGAGAAGGCAGGGTCTGATCCATAGCATTCGCCGATGCCTGTGGGGAGCACACTAGAATTGCCACATGCATACACGAGAACGTGATGCACCATCGTCTCATTGCGTTCCACCAATATAGGTTCAAACTGGACAGAGAAAGGAGGGCAGATGATAGTTAAGATTATGTGTCATATCTTTATTCTCTCCAATCCTTCCTGCCTCCCAAAGCTATGCCATTCTCTGCTTCTCTGAGTTTGTCCTCTTCTGTTTCTCTTCCTTAAACCTATCATTTCCCCTAAACTCTACTAGACTCTTCTGTCAACCCCCATCTCTTTAAAAACATTTCTTGGGAGCACAGCTCACAGTGCTCGATCACCAGGGAGCTGTCTTTAGTGACCTCAGTCAGTTTACAATTTGCATAAGGTGTCCACATTCTTTTGAAACCCATTTTTTAAATGCCCCACCCCCCCATACCTTGGAACTTGCAAAGTTATATTCTTGTACTTGGCCTAAAGTAAAAACAGTTTAAAAAAATAGAAGACTGATTTTGAGTTCATTCTGACTTGATTCTCTTTTTGGCTGACAGTGCATAGCCACATCCTTTTCTTGCTTTTTCTAGCTCTATTGCTAAAAGAGAACAATTCTGTGATCATGATGGGACTTGCAATTGCTATTTTCAAAAACATACTAATTACTATCTTCTGTTAGAATACCCTTCACTTGAATAAAGTGCTTTGGGTAGTTATAGTTCTGGCCCCAGAAATTATGTGGCTTCCAACCCTATAAAACTCCACCTGGCCCTACCCCACATTTCCTTCCCTGTTATTTCCTCATAGCAACCTTTTCAATCTCCAGAATCCAACATGCCCATTGCTTTGCTACAGTGACTTCCTTACTTTGGCAGACTTTGTCTCTTGGTTCACATACCTTGTAGATGTGATGCTTTTTGCTGACAATAGGGAGTGGGAGAAAGGTACAGGCATATGTGGTATCATCCTCTGGAATGATGAACTGGGGAAAGATGAAAAAAAAATACCTGAGTGGAATGGGAATGAGGGTTCCCTAAAATTAGGGAAATAGACAGGTTAGGAAGCAGGGGTTATCTTAGGGCTAGATTGGGACTTCTCACAGGGTCAAGGGAACTCATAGTAACTTTTCTCTAAGGAATGTGCAGGTATTGGGTGCAAGATGAAGGGTCTGGGATGAGTGAGGAGATGGAAAAAGGTGGAGGCAGATAGATGGTATGGTGGGGTCTTACATTACTGATCTTCAAGTCATGGATGATGGTGTCTTCAGGGGCATCTTGATCATCATATTGTAGCATTTGAAGCAAGAAGATGGACTTGACAAAAGTATGCTCCCGACTCATCTTTGGTATGTCATCCGGGCCATAGGCAGCCAGGACCCTCATGGTATCACTCTATGGGTACCACGGACATTGAAGGCCTGACATTTAACAGCAATTTTTATTTACCTATATTTAATTTCTTTTTTGTGCCATTCATCTACACTGTGGAATGAGAATAACTTGAGACAAGATTAGTGTGGCTTTAGTTCTACCTCTGAGGTTAACTCATTTGTCATGCTTAATCCTTTCCCATTCTTTCTTTATACACCTGCAGAATAAGAAGGTTGAACCAAACTTGAACTCAAAATATTGATATTCAATGGAATTGGTTAGAGTTCTTTAATATGGGAAGAATAAAATGGGTAGGCACTTAGTCATTGGGTGAGATCATGCCAAGAAATCATTGCAGATTTCAAGAGGTGATACAGTTGGGCAGTGCCCAAAAAGACCAATGGATACAAGTTCCATGAATTATGACTGGATGCCTGACTCAGGGTAACTATATCTTTCCAGGAGAAACTGATTGTGACTAAATATTTTTCCCTCTTCCACATCTTACCGTAATGTCACGATCATGTGGATCACAGGTTCTGAAAGGCCTGGAAAAGCGCATGGTGGTCGAGACAGCATCTTCTGTGAGCCTTAGGAGTTCAGCATCCTGGCTCCCATCCTGTTCTAGAGTGTCTTCATCCAGAAGGTGCTGATCCTGGGGACCAGTGATCATTAAGAAGTAAGAACCAGGATCCCAAACAATTAAGCTTTGGGACAGCAGGTATATGCTAAAGTGTCAGAAGCCAGCTACCTACATTGCACAAATGGATGTGTTCCTGAGATAGACACAGCTGTTGGAGATTCACAACCTGGCTTTATTATTTTCACTTCAAATGTTAGCTTCATAAATTCTAATAATCCTTCAATGCAATCTTTAGGAAAACCTGTTCTCTAAATTATCTATTATTTTTCATGATGCTTTGATTATACATTTTTGTGAACTGTAATGAGCAGAACACTATATAACTGCAGTTCACAGATGTGATTGTGAGCTTAGAATGTGTGAGTCTGAGGAGACAAATGAACTATTATTTCATTTGTAAAAGGCAGATTATAGCAGAGGTTCTCAACCTGTGAAATGTGACCGCTTAGGGCTATCAGAGGACACTTTCACAGGGGTGACATATCAGATATCCTGGATATTAGATATTTACATTACAATTCATAACAATAGCAAAATTACAGTTATGAAATAGCAACAAAAATAATTCTATGCTTGGGTATCTCCACAACATGGGGAAGTGTGTTAAAGGATCACAGCATTAGAAAGGTTGAGAACCAATGAATTATAGTAATCCCTCTTGGTGATGTTAGAGGTTAAAAATGAAAAGAATTTGGAACAAAAGCACAATTTTGCTTCTTTGGCTGCCGTTGTTCTTATTAGAAAATTTCAAACTGAAGTATAGCTGAGTGGGTGGAAAGGACATTGGAGGCAGAGATTATTCTAATAACTGAATTTCTTCACTGACCTTCATTTACTCTGCTCCTAGAAAGTAAGTTGTATTAGACTCTTACAGTATAAAACCTCTTCTCTCTTATAAGTCTGACAGACAAGTGGCCTAGAAGACAGATTGAAATACTTGAACATTTTTGAAGGGAGAAATCTGCAGTCAACTAGAGTTCAGTATGCTTGGCTGTATTTGCAGAAGAAAAGTTCTTTTCCAGACTCAAGGCACCCTCAGCCCAGTAAAGGAGCTCTTTTGTGGTGGATTGGAGCTTAGAGACTATGGATGTGAAGCCATCTTCAACTCAACACATGTTGCTTATCCCTAGACTTACCGAAAAGTAGACATTGCCATTGGGTAGGACTCCTCCAACTACCAGATCACTTCCCACAAAGGTGTACCGGTCTGTGATGCCCAGGCCAACCCAGCCAGTTGTTTGGACTTGGAGCTCAAATGTGATTATCTCAGCCTCATAGTCAAAGTCCCAGCGCAGGAAAACAGCACGGGAAGGATCTAGGAACCTGGAATAACGAAGGGGAGATGTAGGACCCAGGCGCTTGCCTTGAGAAAAGGCTGCCAGGACCAAAAGTAAGAAAAGTCTGAAGAGTAGAACACAGGCCATGGTTCCTGGGGCCCAGAACAGCTTCCCTGCAGACAGACACTCAAGAGCCCTGGACTTATATGTATCTATACTTGTGCCAGGCACAGTGCCATGTGGGGAGGGACAGGTTGGTATTCTTCTGATCTGATTATCCACTGTGTACAGAGTGGTGCCACTTATATAACTTGAGCCACAAGTGTCCAGGGAGGACACAGAGTAGGATTGTCTCAATTGAATTCAGGAACCTAATGTGAAATTGTAAGCCTGGTGCAAACCTGTAAAGTCAAGGAGGTTCTCAGTCACCGCCCCCCCCCCTTCCTCCATATCTACCCTACCTCTGTTATATCCTTAGCAAATAACATTCCTCTGGAATACACCCTTTCCCTCCCCAGTTTTGTGGTCTTTCACCATTGTGTCCATGTGTAGAATGGAGACAGTGGAACGTAAGCACATCCTTTTGACTTCCTGGTATAGTGGAGGAGGGAGGTGTTAAGGGGAAAGACGATAATATAATTTCAGTCTCCTGCAGGAACCTGTGTTTCTAATGCTAGGAAGAACATTTAGAGATGAATGACTTCTAGAAAGGTGGACAGCTTAGCAATTCATACAGAGGAGCATGAAGTGAGGGGAAGAAAAGGGGAGGGGATGAGAAACAGATGTGAATTTGCCTGTGGGACAGTTTGTGCTTTACTCTTCTGTGCTGCAAATGTGAGTGGCTTTTCAAAGAAATCACAGTTCAGTTATTCTCCCCTCCAGGTTTAGCCAAGTTTTTTTGCTTTCAAGTGCCTTGGTATTATGTAAACATCTAAAGCTGAAAAAGGAATATTTGAATAGTAGATCATAATGAAACGGGTCTGTTTAATTGCACGGTGATTCCAGCTCATTTAATTTTTAGATAAGTGAGGACAGGAAGGAGAAACATCAGTAGTGTGTGGTCACACACTCTGACCATGGTGGAGTTGAATGACAGACTACAAGAAAGCCTGTCTCATCTTCACACTTTGTCTTCCTTCCTCAAGCCACTGACACTCCCAGAATAGCAGACCCCTGAGTGCTTTGATATGATCGTGTATTATAGCAGAAGGAATTAGTGTCATTTGCTTATTACTTCTCAGGGAAGAAGAAATCTGCACTGTACAAGACTTAATGTCTCTTGACTTGAGGAGGTAAATCTTTTTTCATTGGATCCCCATTGCATGGCCTGAAGTTCACTAGACAACAGAGAGGACACATACCCCTAAGATCTAAGTTGAATTACTTATTGAAATCAAAAGCTACTAAAGTTGTTGGCTACTGTTGTGTGCACTTTGAGTAATGATTAAGATGCATTGGGACAGGGGGTGGAGAAATGTCCCAAGGAGGTAGCCATGACCTCCAACACTGGTCCTGTGGAGGCCCCGAGGAGCTAGCTAGCCATCTGATCTGGAAACAAGAGGCTTAACCTGGCTCAGTACTGAAAGCTGGTCAAGATAAGAGGGGGCAGGCAGATACCTGGAGGCACTGACCTTGGGAGGCAGGAAGGTTAGCAAGGGAGATAACTGGAGTGTGAGAGACATTCTGATCCCAATCTTGTTAGAGGATTAGGCTGAAGAGGGTTCAGTGTGAAGCTCAGTAAACTGAGAAGGGCCTAGGTTTCCTTCTCCTGGAGTCTGCTTGGCTGGACAGAGCACACTGTCCTTAGAAAAGCAACAGAGCTCTCCTGGAGGAGCTAGGAGCCACTGACTTCAGACCCAGGGAATATCTTCTCTACCCTCTTCCTTCTGGCTCTTAAGGAGGCTCACAGGGAGCTTATTTAGCTTTTTAAGGAGATTTATAGAGGCTGGAGGAACTTGTTTTTTCAAAAGTAAATGCTCTAGAAAAATGAAGGTTGAAGGTGTTATCAAACTTGTGGGTCAAAGCTAAATGAAAAAAAAAATCAAAAGAAGGACATGTCTATTCCCAACATAAGCAGAAGACTTTTATTATAAATATGGTGGGAGACCATAGTCAGAGACAGAGACAGCTGGGAAAGGCCAGCATGAACTTGACCCTGAGCCTGGACATCTGAGGACTTGGGGGAGCAGGTGGGAGAAAGAAGAGAGAAAAGAGAGAAGAGGGGAGACCAGGAGAGTAAAGAGTAGACAAAAGGACAGCATAGCAAAAATAGCTGGATTTATAGGGGAAGGTAGCTGGGGAAAAGGCAGCCCATCCCCTGGGCTGGAGAAGTTTAGATTAGAGGGTCTGTATTCTGGCCATATCATATACTAGGTAGGGACTAAGGAATGCTGAGTGAAGCTGGCATCCAGGTCCACAATGACATGTTAAATAAGAACTTCAGTTAGCCATTTGCTTTGGGATTGAGGCATAATAAACGCCAGTACCCCAAGCCAGCTCTGTCCACTTGTCCTCAGTAAGTGAACTTAAACAGCCAAACCAGTAATCTAAATAACTAACTAACTAACTAACTAAATCAATCAATCAATCAATCAATAAAAGTAGAAAAGATTTTTTCAGTGTAAACACATTGGTAACATGGAAAAAGATCCAGAGATCCAGTAAACTCCCTGTGTCAGTCTTGGGGGTCCTGAAGCAAGATGGAAGTTTAGAGGGCCAAGGATAAGCAATCTAGCTCAAAGTATGGTCCTGCCCTGCATTGACCCATTGCCTAGGCTTGTTAAAGCTGTGTGAAATCTCTTTCCAGGAGATACATTCCCACTCTCGCTGGTGCCTTTCCTTTCTTCCATGTTTTCCTGGGGAAATTTCTCTTTCTTTGGGGTCACTTTTATCAATAGCCTGCTGTTCAGATTGAAAGACTGTCTCTTTAGAATGTCTTTATTTCTGCCAGGTCAGTTATAGAAAGTGGCATGTTTTCCTTTATTCAGGACAAAACTCCCATTTTGATTTTCTGCTTGCATTCCTGGAGTCAGACAGATGAGTATTCACTGCATACAGCCTCGTATAACCCTGCAACCACCTCCACATGTTCACTTAAATGGAGACATTTTACTCTCTTGCAAGAGCTTGAAACTCAAACTCAGATCTGTGAAAACTATAAATCCAGTTTTCCTTCCATCCCTGCTCCTGGAGTGATGACCCTGAGACTAATTATCAATAAATGCCTAGAGCATAAGCTCCAGCTAGTTCTCTGACTTGCTCTCAACTTATTATGCCTTTTATTCTAACCCAGCTTTAGCTACATGGCTGGTTTCCTCTCCTTGTCTTCTTACTTCAGTCTCCTCAGCATTACAGCTCGAATCTCTGTTCTATTTCTCAAGTTCCTCTACCTGCTGGATTATGTCCTTTTCCTCAGTGTTCCAGGCGAATCTCTACTTTTATTCTATCTTGAGTGACTAGTTACTTCTGCTCAGCTCCCATGATTCTGACCTCCTGTGTTTTCAGGCAAATCTTCCATGCCCTCTCCTACTATTTCCCAGAATTCTCTCTATTCCTGCTGGATGTCCCACCTACTTCCTGCATCAGCTCATTGGCCATAAGCTTTTTTATTGACAGGTGATACTTAACACATATCACTTCCAGGAATATCTGTTCACCACTGAGAAGATGCAGGGGCCCAGTCACTGCACTCAGTTCTGTAGTGAGTGTACAATGTGCATGAGTGTGGATGAGAGAGCATTGCTCAGACCACAGGAAAGGGTGCAAACCTTCAGTTTGAGGTTTTCACTTTAGAGGAAAGCTTAGTCAGTTTCCTGAGGAAGTCACACCCTTTGGAACCTCAGCCCCAAGACTTAAGTTTCTCGTTACCACCTTACTGGTTTGGATTCTCTTCTCTTGCCTGATGCCCTGCATGCCCCACAGAGATAGAGAGAACCTGAGGTCTCAGAGATGTGGCAGTTTTGCATTCTGTGCCTCTGTGTACTCATGGCTTCTGTGGCTACAGGTCAGATGGAAAATGAGGAAGCCAGTGGGTAGAGGGAGAGAGAGAGGCAGGGCTCTTCAGCTTAGAAAGCAGAGAAGCCACCCCAAGTCCTTTAAGACAGCTATCTGGCATAGCCACTCTCCCTACTCAAGGATTTCCACAGCTTTCTATCTGCATAACTCGTGGATTTTCTTCTTCAGGATGTAGCTAAGTTGGCTATACATGAGATTTGCTAGTTTTTCTCCTTTCGTCTTGTTTCAGACCCCACAGTGACTTTGCTGGAGCAAAACCCAAGGTGGCGTCTGGTACCACGTGGTCAAGCTGTGAACCTACGCTGCATCTTGAAGAATTCCCAGTATCCCTGGATGAGCTGGTATCAGCAGGATCTCCAAAAGCAACTACAGTGGCTGTTCACTCTGCGGAGTCCTGGGGACAAAGAGGTCAAATCTCTTCCCGGTGCTGATTACCTGGCCACACGGGTCACTGATACGGAGCTGAGGCTGCAAGTGGCCAACATGAGCCAGGGCAGAACCTTGTACTGCACCTGCAGTGCAGACACAGTGGTAAACTCTGCAGGCGCATTGAAACAAAAACCACACACAGACTACCCTGCCTTCCAAGCCTTGCTCCTCTGCAAGCCCTTCTGAGCTTTCTTCCTTCCTACCCAGACTTCCCCATCACCTTGTGCTAGCTGATTTACCACTTATTCTTTTTGTGCATGAGTTATAAGGTGACTTAAGGTCAGGTTCTAGAGAGCTCAGAGCATAGACTTTGGTTCTTCCACTTGTGAGATTGGAAGACATCTTTTATCCTCCTATACTGCAGTTTTCTATTTTGGATGTAGACAGCTAATGTGGCCGACCCAGCAGGCAGCTGAGCAACACAGTTCAGGTGCACTCTTTGGTACAATATGATGCAGAGCACCATTGAAACCATCGATCGGCATTAGCTCTTCCTTCCACAATATGGGTAGTGAATAGCAGGTTGCATGTGGTGCCTGAATCAGTTCCCAGTGTGAGGTTGGATTAAAACCAAGACAAGTTCTGAGAGCTCATATAAACACTGACTGAATTGCTGAATGTGCAGCTCTGACTACACCCTTTAAATAAACACCCTTATTTCCATAATGCCCAAGTTTTTATTACCCACACCCACATTGACCTCACAAACTCAATTGTAAAAGAGTCTTTGTGTCCTTTTATTAGTCCAATTTATTTTGTATTAATTATGCTCTTTAAAATGTTTCAATATTTCAATATGCCATTTAACATAGCAAAATAAATTTAAAAGAAAACTAAATCTCTTTCCCATATCAAACTTCTGAGCTCAAAACTATTAAACCTAATTCACTTTTTGCCAATTATCAGCTTAGTCAAAGCAGTTAAAGAAAACTATGCCTAAAGAAAAACTTTAAATAAGAAAATCATGTTGAGATGGGGAAATGGCTCAGAAGATAAAGCATGTTTTACAAGCTTGAAACCCTGAGGACATGGGTTCACACACACACACACACACACACACACACACACACACACACACAGAGTACACACACATGTACACATGTATACACACAACACACATGCACACAAAAATACTTACATATAATATATACACACATTCACACACAATATACACACACACAATACACACATACCCACATACATAAACATGTACATATATACAATATATACATATATGTATATGTATATATATATGTATATATACATATATATGCCCACTCAAGACACAATACATACATACACAGAGATAGACACAATATATGCACATACACATATACACCATATACACACATAAATGCAGACACTCATGAATGTGCGTATACACACACACACACACACACACACACACACACACACACAGAGGAAGGGAGACACTTGCTAAAAATCCAAAATATATTCACTGTAGATCTAATTTGATCACACGTTTCAGAAAATAAGCCCCTTAAAAACATTTAAGTGTCTAGAATTGGCATTCAAGGAGCAGTAAATGTTATACTAGAAAGCTCTGAATTAGAATTCGATTTGCAATCTGAGGAAGGCCATGCCTAGAGTAAAGAACAGAGCAAGAAGACTGCCCAAAAACCAGGCAAATAGCTAGAAATCAACAAGGCTGGTTTGGACAGTGGGGAGGAATGGAAGGAGAAAAGGGAGGAGAGTGGATCAGGGAAGGAGAGAGGGAAAGGAGTGGGGAGGGGGAGGAAGAAGGAACGGAGATGACAGAAAGTGAGCTATCATGAAGCACTGGATCCGGAACCAGGTCTGAGGAAGATTGTGGGCAACTGAAAGCCATGGGAGTGAGGAATTGCCAAGACAAATTAAAACTTTTTGGTTGAGATACTGCTGCCTTAGCGCTGTGGAGAATGAAGGGTCTTTCCACCAGGGGGCACCATTTGCCCATAATTCTTCATGGTGCTGCCGTTTATTTGGTTACCCAGAAAGGTCTTCCTTGCTCCCTCACCTGTCTCTCTCATCTTCTTCGGATCTTCAGAAGTTTATCTGTCTGAGTCCTTGACTTGCCTCATGCTGGAGCTGCAAGCTAACCTTGGCCCCAAAGGCTTGGCCGCGCGTTGCTTTCTGTTTATGAACAAGAGCCACTAGTCTCATCTTAAAACCATTGTAAAACAAAGGACCAGAGAAGAAGTTTTTGTTAGTTATTTAAACTGGAAATCGTTTTTGGAAGGTGAGATGTTATGAGCTTTTTAAATTAAATTAAATTAAATAATTAAATTAAATTTTCTATTAGATATTTTCTTCATTTACATTTCAAGTGTTATTCCCTTTCCTGGTTTCCCCTCCAAAAACCCCCTATTCCCTCCTGCCTCTCCCTGCTCACCAACACACCCACTCCCGCATCCTGGCACTGGCACTCCCCTACACTGGGGCGTAGAACCTTCACAGGACCAAGGGCCTCTCCTCCCATTGATGACTGACTAGGCCATCCTCTGCTACATATGCAGCTAGGGCCACGAGTCCCTTCATGTATTTTCTTTGGTTGATGGTTATGAGCTTAATACTACTTGTTTCTTTCATAATTTAAATGTCATAGTTCACACTTAGCAAGTCACACACAGTTTTGGTTCCAGGAAATCTTGGGCGAGGCTTGGATAACTTGGAGGTTTTAGGACCTCTTTGAGGACAAGATTTGGCCTCAGAAACTTTTTGTACTCAAAGGCTCCAGTGATCTACTTGTAGTCTTTGTGCTGCTTTTTAAACCTTTAGTCAACTGGCCAAAGAAAATTCCCCATGACAACCTGTCAGTTTAAACTAAGCGGCCATTAATGAAGCTGTTCAAGAAAGCAGAAAAGTGGAGAAAGGATACTTGAGTGATAACCAAAATGAAGTAGAGTTCCCGAGGCAGCTGATGTTAGTGCATGAAAGCAATGTATGAGCTGAATGTGTGAGGATGTGGTGATGAAACCCATTACTCTGAATATTCACCTCAAAACATTAATTGCATGAATAGGCAGATATACACTGGGAAAATTAATTCTTCAACCCTGTTTGTCTGCTGTTATAAGCACTAATGAACTTTGACCTTTAACATTATGTTGCAAGAACACATTCCGAATGAGTGACTAAGCTTTAACCATGTCTGGTATTAGAGTTGTATGGATAGGAGACTTAATGCAGTGCCTTTTACAGTTCCTATCTTTAAATCCTTCCTCCAACTGATACCCCTATTAGCTCATTCACTCCTTCACTGTCAGTCAACATCTTCCCAAGCTAAGTGTTTAACTTTCTGAAAACATGCCTAGCAAGTTTGATAACCCCAAATGATTGTGAAGTGACACCTTTAACTAGTTCTATCAGCTGGGTTGAGAAATGACAAGCCTTCTGCTTCCCATTCTCTGAGACAGAGGGAGAAAGGGTTGTATGTGTGTGACTACTAAATCACTGACTCCACAGACGTGAGCCGGTGTGCCTCGCACGGTCTAATGAGCCCATTTCCTTTAATTGTGAGGGTGTGGATGTGCCTTGTCACATGTTTCAGAATTCCTCCTGTTGTGGGAGCTCAGTTATTTTTCATGGTATCTTCAATCCAGGGCAAGTAGTGAAAGATGCTAGCATAGATGCCAACATCAGCTCTCAAAACACAGCCATCTGCATAAGACAAGATTCCATAAAGTACCCCGTTGCAGACTGCTGGGGCAGCCGTGACTTCCTATGGAGAAAGAAAACCAGGTCATCTTTCAGGCAACAGATAAGGAATCCAATGAGGAAAGGAGGGCATTAAGAGTCCATTACCTTGCAAGGCAGCCTCCGCCCTGGCACGATGCCTACGCAGATCATGTTTTCTGTGATGTCAAAGGCTTTATAGGCATTACGGCACTCAGCCTTAGAGATTACAGTGACATTCACGGTCTGCAGTGAGTCAGGGTCTTTGGCTAGAAGAAAAAGGAAAACCATATTTCCCATGAGATTTTCTAAATATCAAAGCTTCCTTTGCTTTCCTCCTTTTTTTTTCAATATTTGTTCTATTATCAGGAAAGGAATTCAAATTTTGAGAAATGAAAACCAAGAAGTTTAAACAATAAGTATACAGGAGATTATCAAATTAACAACTTGTCATAATGCAAAAGTCCATCCCCTTAGGTGGGTGGTTGAAATATGTGAGGCATTCTTGCAACAAAATGAAATGAATTGCTTAAATTTTTTTCTGGAAATTTAAACATTTATAGAGTGTCTTTTTCTATGCAAATTTTAGACCTTGAGGCAACTTACAACTTACAAATATATAGACTAATTTCTTATTTGTCATATGGCAAAACTAATTAATTATCTGGTAAATAATAATAATAATAATAATAATAATAATAATAAATAACAACAACAATAATAATAGAACCACCTAAGACACTAGTAAAAGTAAAGAAGAAAAAACAACTAGACTATGTGGTACAGTACAATTTAATACTGTGTCTTCTGGTCTCTAATTCAAGCTGTTTCTTTTACATCAAAGTCTCATAATAAGAAAGGTTTTCTAATTTGTCAAGCAAAGAGAATCGGGAAACCAGAGTACTATTTGTCTACAGATGCTCCTTTTTTAAGGATTCTTGGGCAAAAGTTCTATACTTTGAGATTTTTACTTTTTTAATTTAAATACGTATTTACTTCTAAATCTTTATTTGAAAATATGACACTAATTTTTTCAAAGTTAAATATTGACTTCTTTGCCGTACTTTCTAGTATAACAATACACTCATAGCTCTGCATGTCTTTTGAGAGTAATTTCATAAATGTTTACTTCATGAGTTAGACTAAAATAAGGTACATGGCGGCGGGGGGGGGGGGGCAGGGAAGTCACTTTTCTTTTTTATATCCAGTGAGAGTGACCCAGGTTATAATTTTCTGGTGTTGATAAGAATACTCAAAATTTATTCTTTTATGAAGTTTTGTGTTTTGAAGTATACAATATTATTACTTATTATAATCACTTTATTGTTCACTCAAACACCAGACTATATACATCACTTGATCAACTTCTTTCCATTCTCCCTCTCTTTAGTCTTCAGGGACCTTTTTTCAGTCTTACATAGTAATGCTCTACCTTATTTGCCACAATATTATAGATTGATCTTATACTTGATATCTTATGTATTTCTAATTTCAAGAATTTGAGCTCATTCATTGCTTGAAATGGTTTGAAAACTTTTGATAGTATGTTGTATTTCATTTTAGAGTGAAGAAAATTGAAGCTCTGAGACGAAAATAGAGTCCTGTTACACATTACTAGGTATTCTGTTGAAACTATTTTTTATATTTATAAGCAAAAGATAGAAAGATATATCAGAGAAAAGACTTGAAAAAAATCTTCCAATGAGGTAAAAGAAAAGGAAACAGTGAAAGCAGAAACTTGAAGAAAGTCCCATGAAAGCAGAATTATTGAAGCTCAGGGAAGAGTCCTCAGAGAATGCCAGCAAAGTCAGACACCATCACTTAATGGTTTGAACTCACTGACGTCACATAGATTGTAGGCCCAGGTAGACACGGAGCACATGGCATTCACAGACACGATGTGTTGAGGCAGTTTGACAGCTTTTGCGTAGTTACTATGTTTAATCCGTCTTTTCAGTTTGATTAACAGGAGGTCATGTGAAATAGAAGAGACCAAGAAGTTTGGATGATGGAATATTTTTTCATAGTCAGACACCTCCACATCCCTTTCCATGGGATCTGCTGGATTTGTTATCCCAAGAATCACTTGAAGGTTCCTAGAATGATAGAGGGATATTGATTAAAAATAGTTTATCAATTTTCTGTAACATTCCCTGAAGATCTTCCATGAATCATTTATTGAGAGTTATATACAAGTTGCTGGGTCTATGTGTGACCTGAGAACTCAAAGAGTAAAACCATCTGAAGTTCTTATCACTCACGGTAAATTGCAGTGTGCAGCTGTGATCACCCACAAAGGATGGATCAGGACTCCAGTGCAGGGCAAGTAATCAGACTTCAGGTAGACCAAGTAGGGGGGCGTGGTGCCAGCTATGTGATCTGGATTATAGGCAAAGGTACCTGGAAAGAAAAGGATAGGTTTCTTTTCATTAATCACTAAGAAAAACATTGAAATAAAACCAAAAAGTTCAAAAGTATAACAGCAAAGTAAAAAAAAAGGGGGGGGGGCAGGGAATATATTTCACTAGCTTCAACTTATTGAACCTCTTCTTCATCACTTTTAAATTGTAAGCTAAATCTTTAAAGTGACTTATTTTTTTCTGAAGACAATGACAGTTGATAGAAATAGATACTTTAAAATTTTAAAAAGTGTTCATCCTTTTAATTGTAAAGAAATATTCTTCTACTTGAATTATGAGTTCTCTTAGGCCTGTGAGCCGAGTTCAGTGGGTGGAACAGTTGTTGAGCAAGCCTGACAACCTGAGTTGATTCTTCCAGAACCCAAAGATGAAAGGAGAATACCTACCTCACAAAGTAGCCTACAACTTTTACAAATGTACAAATGCGCATGGACACCCTCATCTTACATATACAATAATAAAGGAATGACTTTAAAAAGAAACACAAGTTCCCTCATTTTATACAATTAAGTGGAATTTGTTAGACTAGCTAATTACTAAACCATTTTACCAATGTTAAATTGTTGCTAACATTTGCACGTAAAATGCCCCACACAGTATCATGTCTTTGAACACTTGAATACCGGCTGATGATGATGTTTGGCGAAGTAGATCTCTAGGGAGCAAGCTTTGAGGTTGTTAGCCTATTCCACTTCCTGTCTAGCCTCTGATTTGCATAAATGTGAGCAAATAACCACATGTTTCTGCTACCAATTCAGAGGTTGCTCTTGTCATCATGGCTTCCCTACCTTAATGGAATGTTCTCTCAAGTCATAAGCCAAGTGAGCCTTTCTCTTTTATGTTGCTGCTTGTCAGTTATTTGTCATAACAATGGGAATAGTACGTGATACAAAGACTTTCACAAGTTATCTCTCTCTTCCAACAACTGTACCATGAACAATGAAAGCCAGTACCATGACAAGAACAGGGCAAATGCTTTCAGAGTCTAAGGACAACAAGGGAGTAAATAAAAACATCAATTAATGTCATACTAGTATATGCCAGGCTCTGTTTAGGAGTTTGAGTTAGCTTCTGAGTGAAACAGATAGCCATGCTCTTAAACATCTGAATCTGTAAACATATTTAAAAATAATAAACCCAAGTAAATAAAATAGCATGTTGAATAGTGATTAAAGCTGTGGGGATAGAGTTAGGCCAGTTAAAGATGTAAAATACCAGTTGTGTGTGTTGGGGTCTGGGGGTTGTGGGTGGATGTTAGATCAAAAAGTAAAACATCATGCATCAGTGGCCAGGGTTGGGTAACAGCAAAGAGCAAAGTCATGGAGACAGAGGATTTAGATTATCAGATGTGTGGAGCCAGAGATTCCAGAAAGAGGAAACAGCTACAGACAGAATATGAAGTCTAGGTCCTGTCTAAGGAATATCATAGAGGCCAGTGTGGCTGACATGGCATGAGGTAAGTAAGGATGGTGGTGGTAGAGAATAATGTACAAGGGATAGTGCATTTTGTGTGATGTTGGAGTTATGCAAACTTGTATTCTAAGTGGAAGTGGGACCTCTTCAAGATTTAAAGTCATGGCATCATCTTCTTAGAAACCCTGGAAGAAGAACATGTAGAAATGGAGGGAACTATTGGCAAGTAAATGAATATTCCAGTGAAGAGATGCTGGTTTGGAGTATCATGAACAGTAAATGTAGTGAGATGTGATTGGACGTAGGATATATTTAGAAGACAGAACAACTAACATTTTCCTAACACAGTGATCATAGAGTGTGGGGAGCTGAGCCATGTCAAAAGTTTATACCTTTAAGTCTGATGCTGCACTCTTTAGTTGAATTCCTCTTTTAACCTGGGCCTTCTCTTTCCTGTTCCTAGGCCACAATATCTATCATGTTCCAGATAGGTTCAAAATAAGCTCCTAATATGGAATGGATATCTTGTAGATGTGTTAATGTCCACGCCTCCTTCAAAGTACATAAGCAATCAATTTGAAGCGCAGAAGGCAGGTATTCTTATGGGAAGTAACTAAAATTGATATGTGCTGTGGCAGTGCTGAGAGAGAAACAGTCAGGTACTAAGTTTCAAATGATGCCTCTATCATTTTTCTATCTTCCATGCCTTCCCTAGGACTCCTCTGGCAAATAGTGAAAGAAGTGAAGATACTCACGAAGCAGGGTTGAAAGAATGCAGAGGAAGGCTAACTTCATTATGATGTTGAAAGCTGTTTTGAGATGGGTTTTAGCTCAGTGTCTCTGTAAAGCATAAAGACGAGAGAATGAGATAAAATACTGATGAATTACTTCAGCGGTGGGATTTACTTTATGAAAAGCTCTCCCCATCAGAGTATAAAGTGGTGTCAGAGTGAGGAAATTACTTGTAACAAACCTGATCACTCACGCTGTCTAGATCTCAATTTTGTCTTCTTTTGAAGAAGTTACTTAATCCAAGAGAGATGTTCACAAAGTCTCCACAGCCTCCTGCTCTTTGACTTGTGCAGGAAGGCTGCTCTCTGGGCTGCACACATGATGCAGACCCCTCCCACCTCTATGATGATGCCCATCCCATTTGTGTGACTCTGGCATTTATCTGTACTCTGGCACTGACAGTAACCACTTGCTTGGCACTCAGTGTCTCTTTGAAGTACTTTAGTTATCTTCTTTATGACCCAAACCAGGCATCATTTAAAACCATGCAAACCTTACCAGAGCTGGAATATGTGTTTTTGTTGGGTACCCATATATTTAAAGTTTCCATTTCTATCTTCAAGGAGTTCCCAAGCTGGAAGAAGTGATAGTGAAACAAATAGGTGCTACCAAAAGTACCCAGACACAAACACACTGGTATATAGATTAAGTAAATCATATCTGTTAAAATATATGCACCCCAAAATATAAGGAAATATTAAAACTCAACAAGCATCAAGGAACCTGATTTGAATGTGGGTCTAAGATCTGAGCAGGTGGTCCCCTTACTGAGTGTTTTGTCTTCTTGGATTGACAAAATAAATAGCATAGTCTAGTGCCATGAGCAACACACATTAGTCTTCTTATAGATCTGGAGTTTGTAACTCAGTTCTCCAATTACTGACAAATTTGGTGATAGTGGCTGATAGACAGGTACCCTCTTCTGGAGGTTCACTTGGCTTTTCCCATATATGTATATGCACAGCAAAAGGGAGCGAATAGAGTATTATTTTTCTTACAAGAATCTAATACTTAGAGAGTTCCTAAAATATGGAACAGAAATTGCTGAGAAACAAATTTAAAATGTGCAACATCCATAGTCATGAGTAATTAAAATTACTTTGAGATTTTATCTTATTTAAGTCAATGGTCAAGGTAATTAAACAAATGCTAGCACATGCTAGTGAAGATGTGAGAGAAGGGGAGAAGGGGGACACTTACTCATTTCTGATGGGAGTGCAAACTAGTACAGCCACTGTGGAAATCATTGAGGGGGTGCTTCTCAGGCATCTGGTAATGGGTCTGCCTCAATATCTACTTATATCGCTCTTGCGCATATACCTAAAAGACTTTATGACCTACTAGAGAAATACTTGCTCACCCATGTTCATTGCTGCTCTCTTTATAATAGCCAAAAATTGGAAGTAGTACATACATCCTTCAAGTGATGAATGGATAATGAAATGTGGCACATTTACACAATGGAACATTATTCCACTGTTAAGAAAAAGAACCATGAAATATGAAGAAAAATAGATGGAGGTAGAAAAAAAATCCTTCCAAGTGAGGTAACCCCCACCTAAAAAGACAAATACTGCATGTTTTTTTTTCTTATATGAAGATGTTAGTTTTTAAGCTTCCTTTGTATGCTTTAATATGCAGATGTGAGTACCCAGCAAGGGACAGGAGGTAGTGGTCCAAGGAAGGGGAACTAGAATATAGTGTTATAATGAGATAAGGGTAACTAGAATAGGATGATTAAATGGTAAGGGGGATGGGAGGGAAGGATAAATGAGGGAATATGACAAGAACAATTAACATTAAAGGCCTTTAGAAAAATAACGAAAAAATACTAAAACATATTCAGGTATTAAAGGAATATAAATGAAATCATCATGTAACAGAAAAGATCCTGCCCTATTTAGATGTCTTGTACCATCAAGTCAGTGTTTCAGTAATAGGAATAGTTTACAGAATTTGGAATCATTGAGTAAAGGGATCCCATAGTACCCTTGAAACATCATGGATTATTACCACGGCTATTGGTTACTCTCTGAAATCTAATGGCAAGGACTTATTGCTGAAAACAGTACTCACGTATGTCATCAAATTGGAGCAATGAAGCTGGCACACAAATAGAAGCTTCACACCCTACTGTCTAGCATTGTACTTGAAGAGAAAATTAATCATTAATCACTGAAAGGCAAATACTCTGGCCTATAACACAATTCTGATTATAAGATATACTGATGTAATACTGGCAAAAATGTCATAAGAGTAACCAACCACATTTTAAATGATGAGAGAGAAAGAGAGAGAGACAGAGAGAGAGAGAGAAAGAGAGAGAGAGAGAGAGAGAGAGAGAGAGAGAGAGAGAGAGAGAGAGAGAGAGAGACTTCCAAAATTGAGAACTGTGAAAATCTATTTGGTTAAATATATTTAGAATGTAGAAACATGACCATTTAGCAAAAACAACATTAGATTCCTCTATCATGTCATTCCCTAGCCTAGGGCTTTTGACTAGGTTTATAGTAGCATGAATCAATTATCTCTGAAATGTGCTTTAGATACAATCAGAAACAAGTTGTTTATCCCCACAGAAGTTATGTCATTATTGTACCAATGGCAGGTTAGTACTGTAGCATGCAAGGTACAGCATTGGGTAAGATCACTGATAAATTTTCTTCTTCTTCTTCTTCTTCTTCTTCTTCTTCTTCTTCTTCTTCTTCTTCTTCTTCTTCTTCTTCTTCTTCCTGAATGGCAACTTCTGGCACAGTTAGCATTTAGAAGATTATCCTGATCAATTTGAAATTGATTTCTCTATGTCATTCACCAAAGTGTGTGACAAAGTGAAGTAGAGTCTTAACATATAGCTGTGCTGAGAAATCAAGGGTATGGCAAGTCTGTGTAACTTTGGTTGCCTGAGGCTTTCCTGACCAATAGCTTATAGGAAGGTAACCCATGTCTCCCTTCTTTCCAACAAATTCCCCCTCTTGTTTTCACATTTAAAACATTTATTTTATTAAGTATATGTAGGTGTGTGTATGTGTGTGTGTGTTTATGTGTGTGTATGTATGTGTGTGTGTTTGTGTATGCAGATGTAGCATGTGTGAATGCAGGTTCCTGTGGAGATCCATTTGATCCATGGGAGCTTAAGTTATAGTTGTAAACCACCTGTAAGAAGTGTTGGGTGAACTCAGGTCCTCTGGAAGAGCAGAATATGCACTTAATGTCTGAACCATCTTTCCAGTTTTTACTTTCACATTTTTTGTGTGGTATTGATGAGTTTAAATGAGTGTTTCTCAAATAAGCATCTATAGTGAAGTTATTAATTATAATAACTATAAGCATCTATAGTGAAGTTATTAATTATAATAACTATAAGCATCTATAGTGAAGTTATTAATTATAATGTGAGGAACTAATTGGTGGCTAGCTCACTAAGGAAACTTTGAGGAGAGAGATGCTTTGAAATTAAGAGTTGCTATGGCGAATTACAATTAAATGTAATGTATGATCATCAAGTGCTGAAGATGTTATTTAAGAATTATGGAAATCTCTGGCACAAACATAATTAAGTATGGCAGCAGGGAGCACTACCAAGGTCCATCTAGGAGTAGGTAAAAACTAGCAGGTGCTCTTCCTGAGATGGTTCACCATGGACCAAAATCTATGACAGATTTGCTTCTCTAGGAAAGGCTAAAAAGATTAAACCTGAGGAAAGATTTCTGCTATTAATATGCTTCTCCTGTTATTATTAAATATGTAACAACCACTAGGTATTGATGTACCCTTTTGAGCAGATATCTACAGACCTACGAAGATATAGTGATGCTATACAGACAAATAGATAATGATTCTACAGAATTCCTGGTTTGATTCAAATAATTTTTAGAAGAATGTTTTTAGAGATGCTCTTAGTTGCGAGAAAGATGTAGTAAAGATAAAATCAAGAATAGAATGTACCTGGGTCTACCTTGAGTGCAAACTCAGAAGCAGTGAGCCCCACAGGCCCCAGAGGAGGCTCCACTCCCAGGCACCATACCACACCCAGGATCTTAGGGTCAGGGGTGAAGAGAACACAACATCCCTCCCAAAAGCACCAATAGTAACTGGGACCAGCAGGATCCAGGGACTCAGGAACCCCGCCCAAAAAAATGGCTCAGGTTCCTTCCTTGGATGCCAACTCAGGGCAGCAGCCAGTCCTACAGCCCCTAGAGAAGGCTCCACTCCCAGGTGATCTAGCAAGACCATGATCTGAGGATCCCAGGATCCCAGGATCCCAGGTGCTTGGTCACACCAGGATCTCAAGGTGTCAGAGGCAGCTTGACTCCCAGGAACTCTGACAAAACCAGAATCTCAGGATCACAGGATCCTGGAATCACAGGATCACAGAGACAGCTCAACTCTGAGGAGCTTTGACTCAACCAGGAGTACAGGAAGGACAGGCTTCAGTCAGATATAGTGAGGGCAGGAAACACTAGAGATAATCAGATGGTGGAAGGCAAGCATAAGAAAGGAAGTAACAGAAACTAAGGTTACTGGGCAACATCAGAACCCAATTCTTCCAGCATAAGAAGTCCTGGATACACTATCACACCAGAAAAGCAAGATTCGGATCTAAGGTCACTCCTTCTATTGCTTTAGGTGATATGGGACTGTTTAGATCATTAATCTGATCCTGATTTAACTTTGGTACATGGTATCTGTATAGAAAATTGTCCATTGCATCCAGATTTTCCAGTTTTGTTGAGTATAGCTTCTTGTAGTAGGATATGATGATGTTTTGGATTTCCTCAGGTTCTGATGTTATGTCTCTCTTTTCATTTCTGATTTTGTTAATTAGGATACTGTCCCTGTGCCCTCTAGTTAGTCTGGCTAAGGGTTTATCATCTTGTTAATTTTCTTAAAGAATCAGCTCCTGGTTTGGTTCTTTGTATAGTTCTTTTTGTTTCCAGTTGGTTGATTTCAGCCCTGAGTTTATTTCCTGCCATCTAATCCTTTTCGTTGAATTTGCTTCCTTTTGTTGTAGAGCTTTTAGGTGTGCTGTCAAGCTGCTAGTGTGTGCTCTCTCCAGTTTCTTTTTGGCAGCACTCAGAACTATGTGTTTTCCTCCTAGGACTGTTTTCATTGTGTCCCATAAGTTTGGGTATGTTGTGGCTTCATTTACATTAAACTCTAAAAAGTCTTTAATTTCTTTCTTTATTTCTTCCTTGGCCAAGTTGTAATTGAGTAGAGTGTTGTTCAGCTTCCACGTCAATGTTGGCTTTCTATTATCTATGTTGTTATTGAAGGTCAACCTTAGTCCATGGTTATCTGATAGGATGCATGGGATAATTTCAATATTTTTCTATCTGTTGAGGCCTGTTTTGTGACTGATTATATGGTCAGGTTTGGAGAAGGAACCATGAGGCGCTGAGAAGAAGGTATATCGTTTTGTCTTAGGATAAAATGTTCTATAAATATCTGTTAAATCCATTTGTTTCATAACTTCTGTTAGTTTCAATATTCCTCTGTTTAGTTCCTGTTTCCAAGTTCTGTCTATTGATGAGAGTGGGATGTTGAAGTCTCCCACTATTATGTGTGAGGTGCAATGTGTGCTTTGAGCTTTACTAAAGTTTTTTTAATGAATGTGGATACCCTTGCATTTGGAGCATAGATATTCAAAATTGAGAGTTCATCTTGGAAGATTTTACCTTTGATGAGTATGAAGTGCCCCTCCATGTCTTTTTGTGATAACTTTAGGACCGAAGTCTATTTTATTCAATATTAGAATGGCTACTCCAGCTTGTTTCTTCCAACTGCTTGCTTGGAAAATTGTTTTCCAGCCTTTTACTCTGAGGTAGTGTCTGTCTTTGTCTCTGAGGTGGATTTCCTGTATACAGCAAGATGTTGGGTCCTGTTTGTGTAGCCAGTCTGCTAGTCTATGTCTTTTTATTGGGGAATTGAGTCCATTGATATTAAGAGATATTAAGAAAAAGTAATTGTTGTTTCCTGTTATTTTTGTTGTCAGAGTTGGGATTCTGTTCTTGTAGCTATCTTCTTTTAGGTTTGTTGAAGGATTAGTTTCTTGCTTTTTCTAGGGCATAATTTCCCTCCTTGTGTTGGACTTTTCCCTTTATTATCCTTTGAAGGACTAGATTCATGGAAAGATTTTGTGTGAATTTGGTTTTGCCATAGAATACTTTGGTTTCTCAATCTATGGTAACTGAGAGTTTTGCTGCGTATAGTAACCTGGGCTGTGTTCTCTTAGGGTCTGTATAACATCTGTCCATGATCATTGTCTCTGGTGAGAAGTCTGGTGTAATTCTAATAGGTCTGCCTTTATATGTTACTTGACCTTTTTCCATTACTGCTTTTAATATTCTTTAATATTCTGTCTTTATTTAGTGCATTTGTTGTTCTGATTATTATGTGTCAGGAGGAATTTCTTTTCTGGTACAGTCTATTTGGAGGTCTGTAGGTTTATTGTATATTCATGGGCATCTCTTTCTTTAGGTTAGGGAAGTATTCTTCTATAATTTTGTTGATCTTGGATGGTTTTGTTCAATTCCATCACCTGTTTAGTTGTTTTCCTGTAATTCTTTCAGGGATTTTTATGCTTCCTTTTAATGGTCTACTACCTGTTTAGCAGTGTTCTCCTGTATTTAAGTGAGTTATTAATGTCCTTCTTAAAATCCTCTACCAGCATCATGAGATGTGATTTTAAATCCAAATCTTGCTTTTCAGGTGTGTTGGGGTATTCATGACTCGCTGTGGTGGACATACTGGGTTCTGATGATACCAAGTGGTCTTGTTTTCTATTAGTAAGATTTTTACTTTTGCCTTTCACCATCTGGAAATCTCTGGTGTGAGAAGTTCTAGCTGCACACAAGTCCCTTCCGCTCGACTCGAGACTCGACACCCGGGCTACCTTGCCAGCAGAGTCTTGCCCAACACCCGCAAGGGCCCACACGGGACTCCCCACGGGACCCTAAGACCTCTGGTGAGTGGAACACAGCATCTGCCCCAATCCAATCGCGCAGAACCTGAGACTGTGGTACATAGGGAAGCAGGCTACCCGGGCCTGATCTGGGGCACAAGTCCCTTCCGCTCGACTCAACACTCGAGCCCCAGGCTACCTTGCCAGCAGAGTCTTGCCCAACACCCGCAAGGGCCCACACGGGACTCCCCACGGGACCCTAAGACCTCTGGTGAGTGGAACACAGTGCCTGCCCCAATCCAATCTCGCGGAACCTGAGACTGCGGTACATAGGGAAGCAGGCTACCCGGGCCTGATCTGGGGCACAAGTCCCTTCCGCTCGACTCGAGCCCCGGGCTACCTTGCCAGCTGAGTCGCCTGACACCCGCAAGGGCCCACACAGGATTCCACACGTGATCCTAAGACCTCTAGTGAGTGGAACACAACTTCTGCCAGGAGTCTGGTTCGAACACCAGATATCTGGGTACCTGCCTTGCAAGAAGAGAGCTTGCCTGCAGAGAATACTCTGCCCACTGAAACTAAGGAGAGTGCTACCCTCCAGGTCTGCTTATAGAGGCTAACAGAGTCACCTGAAGAACAAGCTCTTAACAGTGACAACTAAAACAGCTAGCTTCAGAGATTACCAGATGTCGAAAGGCAAACGTAAGAATCCTACTAACAGAAATCAAGACCACTCACCATCATCAGAACGCAGCACTCCCACCCCACCTAGTCCTGGGCACCCCAACACAACCGAAAATCTAGACCCAGATTTAAAAACATTTCTCATGATGATGATAGAGGACATCAAGAAGGACTTTCATAAGTCACTTAAAGAATTACAGGAGAGCACTGCTAAAGAGTTACAGGCCCTTAAAGAAAAGCAGGAAAACACAGCCAAACAGGTAGAAATCATTAAAGAAAAACAGGAAAACACATCCAAACAGGTGATGGAAATGAACAAAACCATACTAGAACTAAAAGGGGAAGTAGACACAATAAAGAAAACCCAAAGCGAGGCAACGCTGGAGATAGAAACCCTAGGAAAGAGATCTGGAACCATAGATGCGAGCATCAGCAACAGAATACAAGAAATGGAAGAGAGAATCTCAGGTGCAGAAGACTCCATAGAGAAAATCGACACAACAGTCAAAGAAAATACAAAATGCAAAAGGATCCTAACTCAAAACATCCAGGTAATCCAGGACACAATGAGAAGACCAAACCTACAGATAATAGGAATTGATGAGAATGAAGATTTTCAACTTAAAGGGCCAGCTAATATCTTCAACAAAATAATAGAAGAAAACTTCCCAAACATAAAAAAAGAGATGCCCATGATCATACAAGAAGCCTACAGAACTCCAAATAGACTGGACCAGAAAAGAAATTCCTCCCGACACATAATAATCAGAACAACAAATGCACTAAATAAAGATAGAATATTAAAAGCAGTAAGGGAGAAAGGTCAAGTAACATATAAAGGAAGGCCTATCAGAATTACACCAGACTTTTCACCAGAGACTATGAAAGCCAGAAGAGCCTGGACAGATGTTATACAGACACTAAGAGAACACAAATGCCAGCCCAGGCTACTATACCCGGCCAAACTCTCAATTACCATAGATGGAGAAACCAAAGTATTCTATGGCAAAACCAAATTCACACAATATCTTTCCACGAATCCAGCCTTTCAAAGGATAATAACAGAAAAGAAGCAATACAAGGATGGAAATCACGCCCTAGAACAACCAAGAAAGTAATCATTCAACAAACCAAAAAGAAGACAGCCACAAGAACAGAATGCCAACTCTAACAACAAAAATAAAAGGGAGCAACAATTACTTTTCCTTAATATCTCTTAATATCAATGGACTCAATTCCCCAATAAAAAGACATAGACTAACAGACTGGCTACACAAACAGGACCCAACATTCTGCTGCTTACAGGAAACCCATCTCAGGGAAAAAGACAGACACTACCTCAGAATGAAAGGCTGGAAAACAATTTTCCAAGCAAATGGACTGAAGAAACAAGCTGGAGTAGCCATTTTAATATCGGATAAAATCGACTTCCAACCCAAAGTTATCAAAAAAGACAAGGAGGGACACTTCATACTCATCAAAGGTAAAATCCTCCAAGAGGAACTCTCAATTCTGAATATCTACGCACCAAATGCAAGGGCAGCCACATTCATTAGAGACACTTTAGTAAAGCTCAAAGCATACATTGCACCTCACACAATAATAGTGGGAGACTTCAACACACCACTTTCTTCAAAGGACAGATTGTGGAAACAGAAACTAAACAGGGACACAGTGAAACTAACAGAAGTTATGAAACAAATGGACTTGACAGATATCTACAGAACATTTTATCCTAAAACAAAAGGATATACCTTCTTCTCAGCACCTCACGGGACCTTCTCCAAAATTGACCATATAATTGGTCACAAAACAGGCCTCAATAGATACAAAAATATTGAAATTGTCCCATGTATCCTATCAGACCACCATGGCCTAAGACTGATCTTCAATAACAACATAAATAATGGAAAGCCAACATTCACGTGGAAACTGAATAACACTCTTCTCAATGATACCTTGGTCAAGGAAGGAATAAAGAAAGAAATTAAAGACTTTTTAGAGTTTAATGAAAATGAAGCCACAATGTACCCAAACCTATGGGACACAATGAAAGCATTTCTAGGAGGGAAACTTATAGCTCTGAGTGCCTCCAAGAAGAAACGGGAGACAGCACATACTAGCAGCTTGACAACACATCTAAAAGCTCTAGAAAAAAAAGGAAGCAAATTCACCCAAGAGGAGTAGACGGCAGGAAATAATCAAACTCAGGGGTGAAATCAACCAAGTGTTAACAAGAAGAACTATTCAAAGAATTAACCAAACGAGGAGTTGGTTCTTTGAGAAAATCAACAAGATAGATAAACCCTTAGCTAGACTCACTAAAGGGCACAGGGACAAAATCCTAATTAACAAAATCAGAAATGAAAAGGGAGACATAACAACAGATCCTGAAGAAATCCAAAACACCATCAGATTCTTCTACAAAAGGCTATACTCAACAAAACTGGAAAACCTGGACAAAATGGACAAATTTCTGGACAGATACCAGGTACCAAAGTTGAATCAGGATCAAGTTGATCATCTAAACAGTCCCATATCACCTAAAGAAATAGAAGCAGTTATTAATAGTCTCCCAACCAAAAAAAGCCCAGGACCAGATGGGTTTAGTGCAGAGTTCTATCAGACCTTCAAAGAAGATCTAATTCCAATTCTGCACAAACTATTTCACAAAATAGAAGTAGAAGGTACTCTACCCAACTCATTTTATGAAGCCACTATTACTCTGATACCTAAACCACAGAAAGATCCAACAAAGATAGAGAACTTCAGACCAATTTCTCTTATGAATATCGATGCAAAAATCCTCAATAAAATTCTCGCTAACCGAATCCAAGAACACATTAAAGCAATCATCCATCCTGACCAAGTAGGTTTTATTCCAGGGATGCAGGGATGGTTTAATATACGAAAATCCATCAATGTAATCCATTATATAAACAAACTCAAAGACAAAAACCACATGATCATCTCGTTAGATGCAGAAAAAGCATTTGACAAGATCCAACACCCATTCATGATAAAAGTTTTGGAAAGATCAGGAATTCAAGGCCCATACCTAAACATGATAAAAGCAATCTACAGCAAACCAGTAGCCAACATCAAAGTAAATGGAGAGAAGCTGGAAGCAATCCCACTAAAATCAGGGACTAGACAAGGCTGCCCACTTTCTCCCTACCTTTTCAACATAGTACTTGAAGTATTAGCCAGAGCAATTCGACAACAAAAGGAGATCAAGGGGATACAAATTGGAAAAGAGGAAGTCAAAATATCACTTTTTGCAGATGATATGATAGTATATATAAGTGACCCTAAAAATTCTACCAGAGAACTCCTAAACCTGATAAACAGCTTCGGTGAAGTAGCTGGATATAAAATAAACTCAAACAAGTCAATGGCCTTTCTCTATACAAAGAATAAACAGGCTGAGAAAGAAATTAGGGAAACAACACCCTTCTCAATAGTCACAAATAATATAAAATATCTTGGCGTGACTCTAACTAAGGAAGTGAAAGATCTGTATGATAAAAACTTCAAATCTCTGAAGAAAGAAATTAAGGAAGATCTCAGAAGATGGAAAGATCTCCCATGCTCATGGATTGGCAGGATCAACATTTAAAAATGGCTATCTTGCCAAAAGCAATCTACAGATTCAATGCAATCCCCATCAAAATTCCAACTCAATTCTTCAACGAATTGGAAGGAGCAATTTGCAAATTTGTCTGGAATAACAAAAAACCTAGGATAGCAAAAACTCTTCTCAAGGATAAAAGAACTTCTGGCGGAATCACCATGCCAGACCTAAAGCTTTACTACAGAGCAATTGTGATAAAAACTGCATGGTACTGGTATAGAGACAGACAAGTAGACCAATGGAATAGAATTGAAGACCCAGAAATGAACCCACACACCTATGGTCACTTGATCTTCGACAAGGGAGCTAAAACCATCCAGTGGAAGAAAGACAGCATTTTCAACAATTGGTGCTGGCACAACTGGTTGTTATCGTGTAGAAGAATGCGAATCGATCCATACTTATCTCCTTGTACTAAAGTCAAATCTAAGTGGATCAAGGAACTTCACATAAAACCAGAAACACTGAAACTTATAGAGGAGAAAGTGGGGAAAAGCCTTGAAGATATGGGCACAGGGGAAAAATTCCTGAACAGAACAGCAATGGCTTGTGCTGTAAGATCGAGAATCGACAAATGGGACCTAATGAAACTCCAAAGTTTCTGCAAGGCAAAAGACACAGTCAATAAGACAAAAAGACCACGAACAGATTGGGAAAGGATCTTTACCTATCCTAAATCAGATAGGGGACTAATATCCAACATATATAAAGAACTCAAGAAGGTGGACTTCAGAATATCAAATAACCCCATTTAAAAATGGGGCTCAGAACTGAACAAAGAATTCTCACCTGAGGAATACCGAATGGCAGAGAAGCACTTGAAAAAATGTTCAACATCCTTAATCATCAGGGAAATGCAAATCAAAACAACCCTGAGATTCCACCTCACACCAGTCAGAATGGCTAAGATCAAAAATTCAGGTGACAGCAGATGCTGGCGTGGATGTGGAGAAAGAGGAACACTCCTCCATTGTTGGTGGGAGTGCAGGCTTGTACAACCACTCTGGAAATCAGTCTGGCGATTCCTCAGAAAACTGGACATAGTACTACCGGAGGATCCAGCAATACCTCTCCTGGGCATATATCCAGAAGATGCCCCAACTGGTAAGAAGGACACATGCTCCACTATGTTCATAGCAGCCTTATTTATAATAGCCAGAAGCTGGAAAGAACCTAGATGCCCCTCAACAGAGGAATGGATACAGAAAATGTGGTACATCTACACAATGGAGTACTACTCAGCTATTAAAAAGAATGAATTTATGAAATTCCTAGCCAAATGGATGGACCTGGAGGGCATCATCCTGAGTGAGGTAACACATTCACAAAGAAACTCACACAATATGTATTCACTGATAAGTGGATATTAGCCCCAAACCTAGGATACCCAAGATATAAGATATAATTTGCTAAACACATGAAACTCAAGAAGAATGAAGACTGAAGTGTGGACACTATGCCCCTCCTTAGATTTGGGAACAAAACACCCATGGAAGGAGTTACAGAGACAAAGTTTGGAGCTGAGGTGAAAGGATGGACCATGTAGAGACTGCCATATCCAGGGATCCACCCCATAATCAGCATCCAAACGCTGACACCATTGCATACACTAGCAAGATTTTATTGAAAGGACCCAGATGTAGCTGTCTCTTGTGAGACTATGCCGGGGCCTAGCAAACACAGAAGTGGATGCTCACAGTCAGCTAATGGATGGATCATAGGGCTCCCAATGGAGGAGCTAGAGAAAGTAGCCAAGGAGCTAAAGGGATCTGCAACCCTATAGGTGGAACAACATTATGAACTAACCAGTACCCCGGAGCTCTTGACTCTAGCTGCATATATATCAAAAGATGGCCTAGTCGGCCATCACTGGAAAGAGAGGCCCATTGGACTTGCAAACTTTATATGCCCCAGTACAGTGGAACACCAGGGCCAAAAAGGGGGAGTGGGTGGGCAGGGGAGTGGGGGTGAGTGGATATGGGGGACTTTTGGTATAGCATTGGAAATGTAAATGAGTTAAATACCTAATAAAAAATGGAAAAAAAAAAAGAAGTTCTAGCTGACTCTGGCTGGAGCTTGTTCCTCCAGTAATTTTGTTAGCCTCTGTCAGCACTACTGGGAGTCCAACTCTCTCCTGAGTCCCAGTGGTCAGCCCCATCTCTGCAGACAAGCTCTCTTGAGACCCAGGGTCAGAGCCCTCTCTGGAGGCCAAATCTCCTCAGTGATCCTTAGATCCTTGGTGTGCTAGGGTGCCTGCATTGTGGAAAGTCCACTGGGGACAGAAGGACTGTCTGCTGAGTTTGTGCCCAAGGTGGTGTGGGGCTGGCACCCACCAGACCCTCTGTAATATCTCTTAATATCAATGGACTCAATTCACTGATAAAAAGACACAGACTAACAGACTGGATACATGAACAGGACCCAGGATGTTTGCTGCATACAGGAAACACACCTCAGTGACAAAAGCAGGTACTACCTCAGAGCAAAAGATTGGAATACAATTTTTCAAGCAAATGATCTCAAGAAACAAACTGTAGTATCCATTCTAATATCAAATAAAATCAACTTTCAACCAAAAGTTATCAAAAAAGATAAGGAAGGACACTTCATACTGGTCAAAGGAAAAATCTACCAAGATGAACTCTCAATTCTGAAATCTATTCTCCAAATGCTAGGGCATCCATATTCATGAAAGAAACTTTACTAAAGCTCAAAGTACACATTGTACCCCACACAATAATAGTGGGAGACTTTAACACCCTACTCTCAGCAATGGACAGATCATGGAAATAGAAACTAACAGAGATAAAGTGAAACTCACAGAAGTTATGAACCAAATGGGTCTAATAGATATTTATAGAACATTTCATAGTAAGGTAAAAAAGTATACTTTCTTCTCAGCACCTCATGGTACTTTCTCCAAAATTGACCATACAATTGGCCACAAAACAGGCCTCAACAGATACAAGAAGATTGAAATAATCCCATGCAGTCTATCAGATCACAATGGACTAAGGCTGGTCTTAAATTCCAACAAAAACAATGGAAAACACTCATACACATGAAAACTGAACAATGCTCTCTACTCAATATTACCTTGGTCAAGGAAAAAATAAAGAAAAAAATTCAAGACATTTTAGAATTTAATGAAAATGAAGACTCATCATACCAAAACTTATGGAACACAATGAAAGCAGTGGTAAGAGGAAAACACATAGCTATACGTGCCTTCACAAAGAAACTGGAGAGAGCTTGCACTAGAAGCTTGACAGCACACCTGAAAACTCTAGAACATAAAGAAGCAAATATACCCAAGAGGATTAGATGGCAGGAAATAATCAAACTCGGGGCTGCAATTAACCAAATAGAAACAAAAATAACTATACAACGAATCAATAAAACCAGGAGCTGATTCTTTGAGAAAATCAACAAGATATATCAACCCTTAGCCAGACTAACCAGAGGTCAAAAAGACAGTATCCAAATCAATAGAACCAGAAATGAAAAGGGAGACATAACAATGGAGACCATGGAAATTCAAAAAATCATCAGATCCTACTACAAAAGTTCATACTCAACTAAATTGGAAAATCTGGATGAAATGGACAACTTTCTAGACACATACAAGTTGCCAAAGTTAAAACAGGATCAGATAAACCACCTAAACAGTCCCATAACCCCTAAAGAAATAGAAGCAGTCATAAATAGTCTCCCAACCATAAAAAAGCCCAGGACCAGATGGCTTTAATGGAAAATTTTATCAGACCTCTAAAGAAGACCTAATACCTCTTCAAACTATTCCACAAATTAGAAATGAAAGGTACACTACTCAATTCATCCTATGAAGCCACAATTATGCTTAATCCTAAACCACACATAGACCAAAGAAGAGAACTTCAGACCAATATCCCTTATGAATATTGATGCAAAAATATCCAATAAAATTCTTGCCAACAGAATTCAAGAACACATCAAAATGATCATTAACCAGGATCCAGTAGGTTTCATCCCAGGGATGCCCGGATGGTTCAATATATGGAAATCTATCAATGTAATTTACTACATAAACAAACTTTAAAAAATCCAAAACAGGATCATTCCATTAGATGCTGAAAAAGCATTTGACAAAATTCAGCATCCCTTCATGTTAAAAGTCTTGGAAAGATCAGGAATTCAAGGCCCATACCTAAACATAGTAACAGCAATATACAGCAAACCAGTAGCCAGCATCAAATTGAATGGAGAGAAACTTGAAGAAAGCAATCCCACTAAAATCAGGAACTAGACAAGGCTGACTACTCACTCCCTATCTATTCAATATAGTACTTGAAGTTTTAGCTAGGGCAGTTAGACAACAAAAGGAGGTCAAAGGAATACAAATTGGAAAGGAAGAAGTCAAAATATCACTATTTGCAGATGTTATGATCATATACTTAAGTGACCCCAAAAATTCCACCAGAAAATGCCTAAAGCTGGTAAACAACTTCTGCAAAGTGGCTGGATACAAAATTAAGTCAAACAAATAAGTAACCTTTCTCTACTCAAAAGATAAACAGGCTGAGAAAGAAATTAGGGAAATGACACCCTTCACAATAGTCACAAATAATATAAAATACCTTGGTGTGACTCTAACTAAGGAAGTGAAAGATCTGTAGGACAAGAACTTCAAGTCTCTGAAGAAAGAAATTGAAGAAGATATCAGAAGATGGAAAGATCTTCCATGCTCACGGATTGGCAGAATTAATATAGTAAAAATGGCTATCTTGCCAAAAGCAATCTAGAGATTCAATACAATCCTCATCAAAACTCCAACTCAATTCTAGAGTTAGAATGAGCAATTTGCAAATTCATTTGGAATAACAACAACAACAACAACAAAAAACCCAGGATATCGAAAACTATCCTCAACAATAAAAGATCTTCTAGAGGAATTACCATCCCTGACCTCAAGCTGTATTACCCAGCAGTTGTGATAAAAACTACATGGTATTGGTATAGAGACAGGCAGAAAGTTCAATGGAATAGAATTGAAGACCAAGAAAGGAACCCATACACACATGGTCACTTGATCTTTGATGAAGGAGTAAAATCCGGCCAAAAAATACAGCATTTTTTAACAAATGGTGCTGGTTCAACTGGCAGTTAGCATGTAGAAGAATGCAAATTGATCCATTTTTATCTCCTTGTACAAAGCTCAAGTCAAAGTGGATCAAGAACCTCCACGTAAAACCAGAGATACTGAAACATATAGAATAGAAAATGGGAAAGAGTCTCAAACATATGGTCACATGGAGAAAAATTCCTGAACAGAACACCAATGGCTTGTTCTGTAAGTTCAAGAATTGACAGATGGGACTTCATGAAATTACAAAGCTTCTGTAAGGCAAAGGACACTGCCAATAAGACAAAAAGGCAGCCAAAAGATTAGGAAAAGATGTTTACCAATCCTACATCTGGTAGAGGGGTAATATCCAATATATACAAAGAACTCAAGAAGTTAGAATCCAGAGAACCAGATAACTCTATTTAAAATGGGGTACAGAGCTAAGCAAAGAATTTTCACCTGAAGAATATCGAATGTCCCAGAAACACCTAAAGAAATATTCAACATTCTTAGTCATCAGGGAAATGCAAATCAAAAGAACCCTGAGATCCCACCTCACAACAGTCAGAAAGGCTACAATACATCCTTAATCATCAGGGAAATGCAAATCAAACCAACCCCGAGATTGCACCTCACACCAATCAGAATGGCTAAGATAAAAAAATTCATGTGATAGCAGATGCTGGCAAGGATGTGGAGAAAGAGCAACACTCCTCCATTGTTGGTATTGCAAGCTTGTACAACCACTCTGGAAATCAGTCTGGCAGTTCCTCAGAAAATTGGACATAGAACTACTGGAAGATCCAGAAATACCTATCCTGAGCATATATTCAGAGGATGTTCCAACTGGTAATAAGAACACATGCTCCACTATGCTCACAGCAGCCTTATTTATAATAGCCAGAAGCTGGAAAGAACTCAGATGTGCCTCAACAGAGGAATGGATACAGAAAATGTGGTACATTTACACAATGGAGTACTACTCAGCTATTAAAAACAATGAATTTATGAAATTCTTAGGCAAATGGATGGGTCTGGAGGGTATCATGCTGAGTGAGGTAACCCAATCACAAAAGAACTCACATAATATGTACTCACTGATAAGTGGATATTAGCCCAGAAACTTAGAATACCGAAGATACAATTTGCTAAACACATGAAACTCAAGAAGAAGGAAGACCAAAGTGTGGACACTTTGCCCCTTCTTAGAATTTGGAACAAAACACTCATGGAAGGAGTTACAGCGACAAAGTTTGGAGCTGAGGCAAAAGGATGGACCATCCAGAGACTTCCTCACCTGGGGATCCATCCCATAATCAGCCACCAAACGCAGGCACTATTGCATATGCCAGCTAGATTTTGCTGAAAGGACCCTGATATTGCTGTCTTTTATGAGGCTATGCCAGTGCCTGGCAAACACAGAAGTGGATGCTCACAGTTAGCTATTGAATAGAACACAGGGCCCCCAATGGAGGAGCTAGAGAAAGTACCCAAGGAGCTGAAGGGGTCTGCAACCCTATAGTTGGAACAACAATATGAACTAACCAGTACCCCCAGAGCTCGAGTCTCTAGCTGCATATGTAGCAGAAGATGGCCTAGTCGGCCATCATTGGGAAAAGAGGCCCCATGGTCTTGCAAACTTTATATGCCCCAGTACAGGGGAACACCAGGGGAAGTGGGAGTTGGTGGGTAGGGGAGCGGGGGGGGGTATAGGAGACTTTGGGGATAGCATTTGAATGCAAATGGATGGGTCTGGAGGGTATCATGCTGAGTGAGGTAACCCAATCACAAAAGAACTCAAATGATACATGATATGTACTCACTGATAAGTGGATATTAGCCCAGAAACTTAGAATGCCCAAGATATGATACAATTTGCAAAACACATGAAACTCAAGAATAACAACGACCAAAGTGTGGACACTTTGCCCCTTCTTAGAATTGGGAACAATCACCCATGGAAGGAGTTACAGAGACAAAGTTTGGAGCTGAGACAAAAGGATGAACCATCTAGAGACTGCCATATCCAGGGATCCATCCCATAATCAGCCTCCAAACGGTGACACCATTGCATACTCTAGCAAGATTTTGCTGAAAGGACCCTGATATAATTGTCTCTTGTGAGACTATGCCAGGGCGTAGTAAACACAGAAGTGGATGCTCACAATCAGCTATTGGATGGATCACAGGGACCCCAATGGAGGAGCTAGAGAAAGTACCCAAGGAGCTAAAGGGGTCTGCAACCCTATAGGTGGAACAACAATATGAACTAACCAGTACCCCCGGAGCTCATGTCTCTAGCTGCATATGTATCAAAAGATGGCTTAGTCGGCCATCAGTGGAAAGAGAGGCCCATTGGTTATGCAAACTTTATATGCCTCAGTACAGGGGAATGCCAGGGCTAAGAAGTGGGAGTGGGTAGGTAGGTGAGTGGAGGGGGGAGGGTATGGGGGACTTTTGGGATAGCATTGGAAATGTAAATGAGGAAAATATCTAATAAAAATTAAAAAAAAGAAATACAATGATCTTTCTTAATTTCACTAAAAAGAGAAATAGACGAGATAATTTTGTATTCAAGGAAAAATTACTTAGGTCCAAGGATAAACTTACAGTTGTACACTTTGATTAGGGAAGGGCATGTAGAAAATATTGCTCTGAACTTATAATTAATATATTCTAATGAAACACTGCTTTGAACTTAATATCAACATCCTTCTGTAACTTCCATTCTACGTAATACTTTATTTCTGAAGTAATTTTCTAAAGAACTTTTTGTCCAAGAAGGTATAAAAGACCAGAGAAAAGAAATAAAGTTGTTGGTTGACTGGTTTGGCTTGGGAACTTTACCCATCCAACAGTCCATCCATCCATCCATCCATCCATCCATCCATCCATCCATCATATGCCTGCTTGTCTATATATTTGTGTGTATATGTATATATGTAAGTAGAGATGACTACTTGTTGAGTTGATTGTGACAGACAGCCAGGCCTGGCCAGAGTGTGGATATATGAGTGTTTGGATGTATATGTGTCTGTGTATATGTGACTGCATAAAGTGTGAATGTATATGTGCCTGTGTATATGTGACTGTATAAAGTATCTTAAGTCTTCTTCTTTCCTTCCTCTCTGTTTCACAAGGTGTTAATCAGCTTAGCCAGAAAGGCTTCTGGGACTTTCCAGAGAAAAGTGCACTAGCAATAAATCTTTTTAATTCCCAGCTGCTAAACAGCATGTGTTAATCACCAGATATTAGACTCATTAAAGCACAAGTAATAAAGAGTTAAGCTTTTAGCACGTAAGGAAGCACAGAAGAGTAAGAAAGAGTTAAATTTTCCTAGTGCTTATTTAAGCATAGAGAGTTAGATAAAGCACAGAGGGTTATAATGCTTATAAAGCATAGAGTTAAAGAGTAAAGAAGACAGTGTTGTTGGTTTTTAAAAATTACTTATAATTTTTTACCGTCCAGTCATTGCCCCTCTCACAATCTGCCCTCCCACAGTTCCTCATCCTATTCCTCCTCTCTCCTGTTTTAAGAGGATGCCACCTCCATACCCACATCAGGCCTACCACTCTCTGGGGCCTCAAGCCTTTCCAGGGTTAGTCACGTCTCCCACTGAGGCCAGACCAGGCAGTCCTCTGCTGGCCTTGGACTAGCTAGTGTATGCTGCCTGGTTGGTGGCTTAGTATCTGAGAGATCTCAGGGGGTCAGGTTTAGCTGAAACTGCTGAAGTCAGCATTTTTTTAAACCATAGAATAGCAAGAAAGTTTTTAGAACCATGTAGAAGTTATCAGAAAGCATTTGGTATAGTTAGAGAGCTAGTTGTCCATATGATATCTGAAGAACAGCAGTCTTAAAAGCATCATTCAACGCTGAATCCCACTTCAAGCCTATTCCAGGCCAGGCAGGCTTGTGGCGGAGCACCGGTCAGGGAGCAAAGAGAAAGGACTTGGGGAAAATGGGATGAGATCTGAAGAGATGGGTAAAGAGCAGCTTGCAGTTTAGATGTGGCCAGCAACTGACTGTGGGGCACATAAAATTATTTTATTATATTATTTTATTATATTATTTCTCCTTCCCCTAAAGCCAGTTTTCTCCCTCAAGTGTTGTTATATACACATAAATTTGAGGATGCATAACAGGTATATACTTCTTTGGTTTTTTAATCAATTATATTTAGTTTATCTACTTCCTTGGTTATTCTCCCACTGTGCAGAATAGTTAGAGTTATGTTCCACTGTAGACTATTGATCATCTGCATTAGAGTAATCATTACAAGATTACAGAATTGTCTGAATTATGACAAAGGATACTTCATAGTCACACACATTTCTCTTAGCACAATCAGAATCTACTAAGTGTCTGGTGATCGATCATTTTTTGTGTGTGTCTGAATAAACAAGTTTGTTACTAAATTTCTCATTGTTCTCAAAGTTTACATTATGATAAAGATAGGAGTCATAGATTTCTGGTGATATTTTATTGGGTGTTTTCCCTGGGTTCTTTTCAATAAGACAGATGATGAATTGTTGATCCATTGTACAGACGGCATGATTTTATACTGAGTGGTGTCACTTCTCAGTGTGATCGTATCATTTTTAAGATCCATCTTGCATAGGGATGAATTTCAGTGAAGAAGCCTTTGCTTCCATTGGCTACACTTGCTTTCCCCCAGGACAATATTCCATGCACCCTCCCACTGCAGATGGCTGGAGCAGCTGATACTTCCTGACAAAAAGATAAAAGATGTCAATGTTACTTTGTTGTCACAGATCAAGAATAAATCTTAAGAGCTGGGCATGGTGGCACATGCCTTTAATCCCAGCACTTTGGAGGCAGAGGCAGGTGGATTTCTGAGTTCAAGGCCAGCCTGGTCTACAGAGTGAGTTCCAGGACTACACAGAGAAGCCCTCTCAAAAAAAAAAAAAAAAAAAAGAATAATCTTACGATATGGCATGTAACAGTAGCCAAATCACCTGGGGGAATCAATCCATTGTATGGAAGAAGTGATAACTTTTAATTCTATCTGCTGTGTTCTCTCTGTTTTCAATTGAAGTTTTATATAACCTGAGTGCAAGTAGGAGAAGGACAGGTGGTCCACACTAGAGTTCTCTCACTCTAAGATTGGGGAGGGGAATGAAGTACATTGAAGAATGTTAAGTCAAGGAGAGGGACTTCAGCTTTTCTCCTCTTTAATCGGTGGGGGATATTTTTGATATATTTGATATTCCAACACAACCTCCTTTCTTAGTGGGCCCTGTACTACTTTCTTGCATGGAGAAAGAAATGATACCTTAGTTGCAGACATAGCATTAAGTGAATGTCCTATGCACATAATGTTTATTCTTGTTTCTTGTTTCTGTTGATGAAGAGTGTCCAAACAGTCACTTGGGGAAAGAGAATACTCATTTATCCATGTCAAGATGTCAGGATCACTAACTATGGGAAAAAAAGACAGATGAGATTTAGAGCTGTTGTTCTGACCAGGGACCTTGTACCAGCCCCTATTTTGTGAATAAATTAATCCCTGAGAATACTCAATGCAAGTAGCCATAGACACTCCAATCACTCTCAGAGTTCCTCATGCAGAATCTCCATGGTGGAGAAGTAGACTCCAAAATTTTTCATCTATCCATCATTAGACATATATTTCTATCTGCTGTGCATAATTCATAATGTTTTGAAAATGTTGTATGGAGATTGTAAATGTCCACAAAGAAAAATAAGCAATATCTCTGTTTTCTAAAATTTCTACTACAAACCTTGCTGGGTATTTATTTCACCTTCTTTAAATTTATCACATAAAAATGTATATAAAATTACTCTTTTAAGATATTTATTTATTGTGAGTGTTTGTATATGTTTGTGGATGTGTACATATGTGTGCATGTCTTCATGTACTTTTGCCAAAGTGGATCAATGAAGGTCAAATGACAACTTGTGGGATTCAATTCTTTGTTTTGACTGTGTCAGTTCTGGGTATTGACCTCAGGCCATTAGTTTTGGTGTCAAGTGCCTTTACTTAGAAAAGCCATTTTGCTAGCCCCAAAACTTAAGTCATGCCTCACATAACAATGGAATGTTTTGATAAATGTATCACTAGGCAAAGTGTACTTATACAAATCTAATTTGTAAAGACTACTACTTATCTAAGCTACATTTTATAGTTTGTCATGCCTGGGTTATAAACACGCTTAGCATGTGACTTCAGTAAATGTTGTCACACAACTGTAACAAATTATGTATCTAAACATATATGAATATAAAAAATTTGGTATAATACTTTTGATAGGATCTTTTTAAACTGTAAAATAAATTTTGTAGAATTGCTATTACATATCTCTCCTCATTGTCTGAAACACCATTATGTAGTAACCAAGATACTAAGAATGCAAATTGATCCATTCTTATCTCTTTGTACAAAGCTCAAGGCCAAGTGGATCGAGAACCTCCACATAAAACCAGAGATACTGAATCTATCAGAAGAAAAGGTGGGGAACAGCCTTGAACACTTAGGCACAGAGGAAAAGTTCCTGAACAGAACACCTGTGGCTTATGCTTTAAGAGCAGCAATTAACAAATGAGTCCTCTTAAAATTGAAAAAAGAAAAGAACTTTTGAAAAACAAAGGACACTGTCAATAGTACAAAATAGTAACCCACAGATTTAGAAAAAAAATATTTACCAACCCTACATCCAATAGAGGGCTAATATCCAAAATAGACAAAGAACTCAAGAAGGGAGACTACAGAGAACCAATTAACCCTATTAAAAAGTAGAGTACAGAGCTAAATAGAGAATTCTCAACCGAGAAATCTTGAATGGCTGAGAAGAACTTAAAGAAATGTTCAACATCCTTAGTCATCAGGGAAATGCAAACCAAAATGATCCTGAGATTCTACCTCACACCAATCAGAATGGCTAAAATAAAAAGTTCAGGTGACAGCAGATGCTGTCAAGGATGTGGAGAAAGAGGAACACTCCTCCATTGTTGGTGGGATTGCAAACTGGTAATACCACTTTGGAAATCAGTATGGTGGTTCCTGAGAAAATTGGAAATACTTCTACCTAAGAACTCAGCTATTATCACTCCTGGGCATATACCCAAAAGATGCTCCAACATGTAACAAGGATGCATGCTCCATTATGTTCATAGCTGCCTTATTTATAATAGCTAGGAGCTGGAAACAGCCCAGATGTCCCTCAACAGAAGAATGGATACAGAAAATGTGGTACATATACACAATAGAGTACTATGCAGCAATTAAAAGCAATGACTTCATGAAATTCTGAGGCAAATGAATGGAACTAGAAAATACCATCCTTAGTGAGGTAACCCAAACACAAAAGAACATACAGGGTATGCACTGACTAATAAGTGGATATTAGCCCAAAGCTCACAATGCCCATGATACAACCCACAGCATAGGAAGAATGAAGACCAGGGTGTGGATGATTCAGTCCTGCATTGAGGGGAGAACACAATGATTATGGGAGATGGAGGGAGAGAGGGACCTGGAGGGAGAGAGGAGATGGAGGAAATATGGAGGGCAGTATCAGGAACTGGAGGATATGTCAGAGATACAGAGGGTCAGGAAATTGAACAAAAAAATGTAGCAGTGGGGATGAGGTACTGGGGACAGCCACTGGAGGATCCCAGACAGCAGGGAAATGTGAGGCTCTCAGGACCCAACAGGGAAGACTTTAACCAATATATGCAGAGAAGGGGGAGATAGAACCTGTTGAGACCATTTCTAGTAGATAGGCACATCCCCTGGTTGAGGGATGAGGCCACCCACACATCTCAAAGTTTTTAAACCAAGAAATGTTCCTGTCCAAAGGAAAAACAGGGACAAAAAATGGAACAGGGACTGAAGGAAGGGCCAACTGGGGACTGCCTCATTTGGGGATCCATCATGTCTATAGAGAGCAAACCCAAAGCTGTTACTGTGGTCAAGATGCAATTGCTGACTAGAACCTCATGTGGTGGTTCCTTGGGAAGTCTGGCCAGCAACTGACCAATGCAGTGTGGATGCTTGGAGCTCAGGGAACCTGGTCGGGAAGTTAGAGGAAGAACTGGAGGAGCTGAGGGCGATCACACCCCCATTGGAAGAACAACACAGTCTGGCCTGACTACCCAGTTCTCCCAGAGTCTAGACCACTAACCAAGGAGTGCACCTGGAGGGGTCCATGACACTGGATACATATGTAGCAGAGGATGGCCTTGCCTGACAGCAACAGATGGGCGGCCCTTGGTCCTGGGGCCTTGGGGAGGTTTGATGCCCCAGAGTAGGGGGATAGTGGAGCAGTGGGGCAGGAGAGTGTGGGTGGGTGGGGGAGAACTCTCATACAGGCAAAGGGGAGGTGGAAGGGCAGATGTGGGATAGGGGTTGCTAGAGGGGTAACTGGGAAATGGGATATTATTTGAGACATAAACGAATGGAATGATTAATAAAAAAAGAAAAAAATGTATTTTGCTATTGATAAGTAATATTCTCTTAGATTCCTAGACAGTTTGTTTCTAAAGTAAAAAGTTGCAAAATATTGAGAAAATTAACATTCCTATAGTTTATTTTATGTGGAAAAAAAACCTACTTATTTGGAATGGCCTTATTTTCTTTTTATGACACCAAAAAGCTGGATTTAAACCTGACCAAGAAACTTTGAGAAAACCTAAAATAAGCAATCACAGGAAGGAACAGCCATCAAGGACTAATAAGAGTATTAGAAAGCAATGTTGGAAGAGTAGCTTCTGCAGACAGCAGATCTCTCTATTCTGCCCATGTTGGGTCCATAGGAAAGAGAGATGGATGCTCATACTATGGTATATGATTGTTTTCCTATGACAAGTATCAAGTTAGAGACATAACTAAAAGCATGCTATAACAGCCATCTTGTCTATGAACTCTCCAAGTTTGCCCCCACAAGTGAGGCATGTTCACCTGTAGTACAAAGTATGAAAATTATATTCTAAACAGAACCAGCCCTGGCTAGAGGGTAGATTGTGCTCCTTCAACATGTCTTCATTATTCCAGTGGAAAGAATGTGCCCATATGTCCTAGACACAGTCTGAGTTCTCTGTGGTAGAGAGTTGAAAGCACCCTTACCCATCACAAAAAGTTTGCGTTTCTTCTCTTAACCTCTCTTCTAAGAAGTGCATGGTAGGCTTTCAGCAGTTTCCACTGAGAAGGCCACCCTCTCTACCTTCAATATCATCTTAGTCAATGAGGATTCCAAATTTTTTCAAATCTATTTAGATTTGATTCACTAGTCCCAGATCTCAAGTATTATAGAAATAGCACAATCTCTAAATTACTGCCTGCCCTGTTTGTTGCTGTTGGAGTAGCTTCCCTGCACCAGTATCATGAGTTTATCCTGTCACCTCCTGGGAGGCCAAGTCTTGCTGGTAATCACTTCAGGATTAAGACATATATATATATATATATATATATATATATATATATATATATATATATATATAACCACTTTCTATAATGTATATTCAACTACATCTTTCCCAGCCCTGATTTCCTCAGAATGAAGAAATCAGGGCCAAACACTCACGGTTTTTGTAGTTATTCCAGGTCCATGTTGGTATGAAGCAGGATTCATTAAATGCCATTGGTTCCATAGCTATGGCTATAGTTCCCACATACATGTTGATAGTAGCAGGATATGAGAGTTTTATCAGCATCAAGTCATTTTTCAGTAATTTTGCATCAAAATTAGGATGGACTACAGTGAATGAGTAATTACATATCTGTTCTTTCTCATTTTTGATGTTGGGTCGGTAAACTCCCAGTCGGATTTTAGTTCTTGGGGGAAAAGAAAGGCAGAGAGATGGAAGAGAAAACAGTCACTGAATGTCAAACTATTAGAAAAAATGTAAAAAGTCATTTATCCAATCACCTTAGCTTTACTTTTCAACTCCATAGTTAAAGTTTACTAACCTTGTGTATACAATTGTGTATAAAACCTTGTCTTTAGAGGATGATTATGTTTTTGCCAAGCATATGGGATGATCAATCTATAGCCAACTCAATAGATCCTATTCTAATTAAGATTTGAACAATATGAACTAGCAGCCAGTAGAGAATTCACAACATTTGATGGTTTCAGTGCTCTTTATATACTCCATATCTGTACAGACAGCTTTTGAGCAGTACCCAACTGCTTCTAACATTCTTAGCTTATCCACTGCTCTTCTTGGGACTATATAATTATTTTGTCATGCATTGTCTACACTTCCTAGATCCTTAAAACCACATAAATAGTGTTGTAGAGATACCAAGTCATCATTTCATGTCATATTCTCTAGACAAATTCAGAGCCAGATAGATGCCCCTTTGACAAACTAACCAGTCATGCAGCATAGCAAACAAACAAACAAACAAAAAACAAACAAACAAACAAACAAAAAACCCATTCCATTTTAAAAGAAGCTCATAGTAGTTATGGGTAATAGAAAGTCTGATTTGCAAGCTCCAGCACCATGCCAACTGCATTTGTTTCCTATGTAACCATCCTAATGTAGAGAGCAAGCCTCCACACTCTGTTGAGCTTAACTTCTCTTGGACAACTGCAAGGCTAAGCATCTTAAGTGTGAAATGGAGCCAAAGTTCTGAGTAAAACTTACTCATATATTTTTTTAATCAAATAATTTCTTTTCTCTTCTCTTCTCTTCTCTTCTCTTCTCTTCTCTTCTCTTCTCTTCTCTTCTCTTCTCTTTTCTTTTCTTTTCTTTTCTTTTCTTTTCTTTTGTGTGTATGAGTACTTTGCCTGCATGTATTAATGTGTACCATGTACTTGCAAGTATTTTTGAAGGTCAGAATAGGACATAAAATTCTCCTGGAACTTTGAGTTGGGAGTAGGTATGTGGGTGCTGGGAACCAAATCCAGGTCCTCTTGCAAGTGCAGCATGTACTGTTAACTGCTTAGTTGTGTCTCCATCATCTCAATAGATTCTGGACACACAACAAAAATAGATTCTCAGAAAGTAAAAGACACAATGTTCTTTATATGTGTATCCTAGCTTGTACTATATACATGTATATATTAAGCAAATATACACCTGGTTAAAAAATAACATAGAAAGAAGGACAGTGTGTGCTTTAGTACTGTTTAATAAAGAAGTATAACATGCAGATAAAAAACACATGGGTTGTGAAAGGAGATATACTTTTTCCTCCTACTAAAACTACATTTTTTCCTTCTAATTCTGTCATAACTTTTTCTTCTTGTGGTGAATAAGTACATACAAATGTAATTGATAATGAAGCCATAAATCCATAAGTGATGTGCCATGGCTTTAGAGTGGCCATTCTAAATGTATAGAAACTCAATGAGACATATGGAATTTGGGACTGGGCAGTGTTTGCTTGAGTGATTCTGTTACTCTAGCTGTGTGGTGTTTTTATTTGAGTTCATTACAATAGAATGATTGACAGATGGGTTTTTCAAGAGATGCCTTATATTACACAGCGCTTCATTGCTTTCTCTTATTTACTTACATGATGCAATATCCACCCAAGCCTTCAATTTCATCCTGTGACTACACCCCTATAGTCTGTCAGCACTGATTCTTAAACATGTCGTACCCTCAAACCTTTGTTACGTAAGAGACTACTCAGCCTTGTTCCCTTGGTCTGGAACATCCTCAGGCTTTATTCATTTAGCAGACTTGTGTTTTTCCAGATGGCCTCATATCTTCAAAGAGGCCTAACATTGCCATGATACACATCACACATGACACATCCCACACCTTGCTCTACTGTTTTATTTTTTGCTTCTCTGCTTTGGTTTACTCTTTATATCAGAATGTACACTTCATGGGAAAAAGTTATTACTATCTTGTTCTCTCAATGGTTTATTTGAATAGCACTTATGGTATAGTAAATGATTGATGGATGTTTATTGATGAATATTTGAAATAAAGCTTGTAAGACTTCTTATTGATTTCTATACTGAAGTGCATAAAAATGTAAGAAGATTCTATGTTCTTGGAACTTCTAATTCCATGCAAAGTATGGAAAGTTGCTTCTCAGACTAACTTCAATAGCACAGATCCCTCCAAGCTCTTAGGAGTAAGGAACCACTTACGGTAAAGAACAATGAGCAGCGGTGAGCACCCACTGAGGGTCAATGAGAGTCCCAACACAAGGCTCTGGGCTGGACTGCAGATAGACCATATAAGGAACATTAAAATTCTCTGGTAAGTATTCTTCTGAATTGTTATATTCTTTCAGAACGGCTTTGGGAGTATTAGCTACTAGAGAAAGAACAGAAACAAAAATTTTAGTAAGCTAGTTTAGTTACGGTAGCTTTCTCTAATCAAAGTTATTCGAAGATATCAAGGTCTTTAATTTTGACATTTAAAAATTTCACATAACATAATGTCATATATACAATCTGTATATATTAAAGAAACTAATGGCTATTTTTGTTGAGATATAACTATATCAAAGTTGTCTAATACTATCACATGGGCTCTTCTGATGTTGATCAGAAATTCTGACAACACTGTATGTTAGTGAAATTAATAAAATCAGTAAGTACTTTAAATATTAGTTCTTAACAACTTTTGCCAACAATAGAGGTATAAATAAAACACTTTTTGATTTGGGCAGTAAAAAAAAAAACACATGAAAACTTAAAAATTAGCCCACCTCCCTTCATGATCCAAAATTTCGTAACATCTTTTCAGGGAAAAGGAATGGTGGCTGTTCATGGGAAATCCTGTGCTCAAGTGCCTACTGTGAAGTTCCTAGGGATGTTTCTGCAAAGCCTTGGCACAAAGGGTATTCAAAATGCTCCCAGATATCAGAGACACCCGGCGAACATGTTGTTGGGAACATATGTGAAATGAGAGTCTTTTCATTGATTTCCTTCAGCAATTAATTTCGTCTTTAAAATGATTCTTCATCCCCCGTCCTATCTCATAAGCTACCGGTCGTTATATCACCTTTATGTCAACCACTGATACACCTTTCTGGACCTCACCCTAAAGAGAAACAAGACTCTAGACTCACCTGCGAGACTTAAGAGAGTGAAGATGAAAAAAGTCTTCATATCGCGCTATAATCTCAGTAGAGCAAACTAGGTGGTCACACTGTCAACTGTCGCAATCTTGACGCCTGGATCCTTGCCCAGAACAGCTGAAGGAGAAACACTTGTGGCAGGAGGAAAAGGCAAGGATCTTACAGAAATCTTCAAATTCTTTCCTTGGGATCTGATCTATCAAGATGTACGGGAGTCAGCAGGGTTTGACTCTAATGTAGGTGGAGAAGAAGAGGACCAAGACTGGTTCTTGGTGCTTCCTGTGTGATACTAAAACCCTTCCCAGTCACCAAAGGTGCCTGCTGACTGCTTCCCTCCCCTCTTTGTGACATGATTTTTCTTTGTTTCCTTCCCTGGTCCCTGATTTTGACTTTTAACCTGCCTCCCTGGGTATCTCTGTCTTTACAGTCTCTCTTTGCCATCTTCAGAGGCTCTTAGAACATTGATGTATACAATGCACTTATCAACATCTAGTTTTCTTCTCCTCCCATTTTGGAACTGAGAAGTCTACTGTTCTTATAGAAGTTAGTGGCAAAATCAGGACTCAATGAGTTCTTCAGATTTCCTGTGACAAGACAGAACTTTACCTGAGTCCTGGACTCCTAGCAAACACCACTGGCTATGAAATCTTCTCACTTTACTATAACTTGAAAATCAATCAACACAGAATATGATCTTCCCTAAGATTTGGGTCAGGCCTTCGGCACATTTTATTTCTGACTCCAGTAAGTCTTTGCTCACTCCTTTGTTTTCCCACAACAAGTCCTTATGCTTATATCTTCTCACTAGGCCAGATGTAAACCTTCCAAATTCTTTTTTTCTTCATAAACAGTGGGGTAAGATACAAGTTTATTTTTTTAATATTAGCTATCCTTAAGCATTTTCTATTCAATGAACTGGGGTTTCTCAGTTGATTGCAAAACCACCTTGACTCTGAATTTCTCCATCTAAAACTCACATAATTTTCCTCACCCTCATAAAAGTTTGGGGCAAAATTACCCTGCTGATACTATTTGGTTAGAATAGTAAATAAAACCAGTTTTTTAAAAAAGTTTTTATTTTGATTACTGTTTTTTTCCAAATGAACTATATTCTTTTTCTATAAGAAAATCTGACGTGACAATTTCTTGATTGCCACCTTCATCCTGAGATAGGTAACAATTAGTAAATAGGTTCACCTATACATTTTATTGAGAATTTTATTAATGTATATAATAAAATATGATCATACTCATCCTCTCTTTCTCCCTTCCTACTCTCTCCATATTCCTCTCATCAAAACAAAGTAACTTAGTGAGAGCTAAGGAAATTATAATGAGGTTAGTTGTGACTTTACACTTAACAGCCTATTGATTTTCCACTTAAGAAACATCTTTAGCTTCATCTTAGGGGTAACAGTAAAATGGGACCTCATAAAATTGCAAAGCTTTTGCAAGGCAAAAGACACCATCAATAAGACAAAAAGGAAAACAACAGATTGGAAAAGTATTTTTACCTATCCTAAATGAGATAGGGGACTAATATCCAATATATATATAAAGAACTCAAGAAGGTGGACTCCAGAAAATCAAATAACCCCATTAAAAATGGGGCTGAGCTAAACAAAGAATTCTCACTTGAGGAATACTGAATGGCTGAGAAGCACCTGAAAAAATGTTCAACATCCTTAATCATCAGGGAAATGCAAATCAAAACAACCCTGAGATTCCATCTCACACCAGTCAGAATGGCTAAGATCAAAAATTCAGGTGACAGCAGATGCTGGCAAGGATGTGGAGAAAGAGGAACACTCCTCCATTGTTGGTGGGATTGCAAGCTTGTACAACCACTCTGGAAATAAGTCTGGAGGTTCCTCAGAAAATTGGGCATAGTACTACCAGAGGATCCTGCAATAACTCTCCTGGGCATATATCCAGAAGATGTCCCAACCGGTAAGAAGGACACATGCTCCACTATGTTTATAGCAGCCTTATTTATAATGGCTAGAAGCTGGAAAGAACTCAGATGTGCCTCAACAGAGGAATGGATACAGAAAATGTGGTACATTTACACAATGGAGTACTACTCAGCTATTAAAAAGAATGAATTTATAAAATTCCTAGGCAAATGGATGGGTCTGGAGGGCATCATCCTGAGTGAGGTAACCCAATCACAAAAGAACTCACATGATATGTACTCACTGATAAGTGGATATTAGCCCAGAAACTTAGAATACCCAAGATACAGGATAAAATTTGCTAAACACATGAAACTCAAGAAGAACGAAGACCACAGTCTGGACACTTTGCCCCTTCTTAGAATTGGGAACAAAACACCCATAGAAGGAGTTACAGAGACAAAGTTTGGAGCTGAGACAAAAGGATGGACCATCTAGAGACTGCCATATCTGGGGATCCATCCCATAATCAGCTTCCAAAATGCTGACACCATTGCATGCACTAGTAAGATTCTGTTGAAAGGACCCAGATATAGCTGTCTCTTGTGAGACTATGCTGGGGCCTAGCAAACAGATAAGTGGATGCTCACAGTCAGCTATTGGATGGATCACAGGGCCCCCAATGGAGGAGCTAGAGAAAGTACCCAAGGTGCTAAAGGGATCTGCAACCCTACAGGTGGAACAACAATATGAACTAACCAGTACCCCCCAGAGCTCGTGTCTCTAGCTGCATATGTATCAGAAGATGGTCTAGTTGGCCATCAGTGGAAAGAGAGGCCCATTGGTTGTGCAAACTTTATATGCCTCAGTACAGGGGAACGCCAGGGCCGAGAAGTGGGAGTGGGTGGGTAGGGCAGTGGTTGGGGGACTTTTGGGATAGCACTGGAAATGTAAATGAAATAAATAGCTAATATAAAAAACAGTAATATTACATTTTAACTCAGAGTGTAGTATTAATATTTAAATATTCGTAGGCTTTGCTACCCCCACTTCAAAGGTTTATATTCCCAAATGAAAGACACACACACACACACACACACACACACACACACACACACGTACACACACAGTGCCTTTGTATTTTAATATGCCTTAAGCAGCACAGTAGCTGAGTGACTGCTTAACCTCCATGCTGCTAGAATATACCTCCCACTGATTATTCTGAGTTACTACTTATTAATTTTTATGTTCCTACTTGGCTGCTCTTAACTCCAATTCATCAGCCATCTGGGCCACTTCTTTTGGTCTAAGAGTCTTGGGTGCTCTTCTTGTTTCTCTACCCCTTGTGGCCTCTGTGTCTCTCCTCTCTCTACACTCTTCTAAATCATGGCTGATTTCTTTCTCTCTTGTTTCCTCGAAGTCCCAAGGCCGGGAACTCTAAATCTTGCCCCTGTCTCTCCTCCTTAGCTAATGGCTGTTGGCATCTTTCTTTACCGATCAAAATTAACTGGGGGCAGGTTCCCAGAGCTATATGAAGACCCTCTTGTACAAACAGTTTTGGGGATAATTAGCATTAGAATACAAGCAGCTACATGAGGTTTATCCAATCAAAAATCAGCAAGAATTTAAAAGGGTTAGACATCTGGTAACATTGTAACCATCTTCCTGTACACTGTTTATTGTCCAAGTATCCTGTGGACAACATGCTTGTATTCCTCTGATAGTTGTGTTAAAATATTGACCTGGAGTAAGATTGTTCAAAACAGAGGGGGCTTGAGAAGTAATCAGGGTGGAGTAATTTGGAAATGTGGACATCCCATGATGGCCTGTTTTTTTAAGATGGAAGGACCAGAGGTAGTTCAGGTGACCACATGATTACAGGAGGTATGAAGGCACCCCAGAAAATCAGGACTCAAGCCCTCCCAATACCTTCTTTCACCTTGATTGTGAACTCAGCACCCTCCAAAGCTGGGAAGTGTATATGACTTTTAATCCTGTGGGGTCTGGTGTTTTGTGATGGCTACTTGAACTGACTTACACATTTTTTTAACCTTATCACCAAAGTGGGCGGTTCCCTGGTGTGCTTCCTTATTTAAGCCTACTCCATTTATTCAATGCTACCTGTGCTTAGGCTCCACTTGTCATTGTGTCCTTTCCATTGCATCATTCTCATCATTCCAAATGACAACAGGAACTCAGTGGCAGGATTTCTACTGTAGACGTTTCCTTGCATGATTGGCGAGGCAATGATGACTTGAGAGACAGCCAGTAAGGAACTAAGGCAGTGTGTGTGTGTGTGTGTGTGTGTGTGTGTGAGAGAGAGAGAGAGAGAGAGAGAGAGAGAAAGCATGTGTATGTATTTGAATGTGTTTGTTTGTGGATGGGTGTGTGCATGTGTGTGTTTGTGCATGTGTTATGTGCACACATGAATGTGTGTGTGTGTGTGTGTGTGTGTGTGTGATCCATTCTCAGGCTGGACTCAAAGCACAGATAAATAACCACCATCTTTAGAACCTAGAACTTAAATGTATATACATTCACCATTTAAACTTTTCTCCTTAGTTAATTAGTTAATTTCACACACAATCTGGGATGATTGGTGAGCTGGGACAGGGGTAGATTATTGTAGAGGATCACAGCTACTTTAGTGGTGAGATCACCAGCTTTTCACTATTTGGATCAATATCTATGATAATTTGAGGAAGTATTTAGTTTTGCTCATGATTTCAGAGGCTGACTATTTGAGCCTACATTCGTTTTAGGTAATGGTAAGGCAGAAAGGACATGAGACTGGAAACCATGTGTGTTCTACAAAGCTGCACGCTCAGTGGTATATTTCCTCCATTTTAGACCCTAGTTCCTAGAAATTTTATCACTTAGATCCAAATATTCAACGTAGACTCCATGACAAGAAGTAGTGCACTTTTGGAAAACAAGATCTTGGAGAATAAGGGACATACTGGTTGATGTGGTTTAGTAAAATGGAGAAAAGCTGTGATTTTAGATTTTAAAAAATAGAAAAAAAAGAAGAAAAGAGAAGGAGGAGGGAGGGAGGAGGAGGAGGAAAAGGGAATAAACCATTTCCCCTTCAACTTGCTTCTTTGGTTATGATGTTTGTGCAGGAATAGAAACCCTGACTAACACAAATTGGTACCAGCATAGTGGGATATTCCTGTGACAACTTGGCCATGTTTAGGGGAGGACTGTGGAAGGACTTTGGAACTTTGGGCTAGAAGAGCCATTAAGTGTTAAGAGTTCTGTGAGATGTTCTGTAGGAGCTTGGAAGATAATGTTGAGAACAGTACAAATTATGGAGGCCTGGTTTGTGATATTTTAGAGGGAAGATTAAAGACTCTTATCAAGGCTATTGCTATTTTGATTGTGAAGATTCTGTGGTTTTGGTTAGCTGGGGCTGAAGAATCAGCTATGAGTTAACAAGATATCAGAGCTACTAAGGTGAAACCTTTGTATTACTGGGACTATCGATGCTGGTTAGCTGGAGCTAAGAAATTATTGATGATTAAAAAGAACAATGTCATTGAGATGAAATCTTCTGGGAAGTGTTTTCTGAGAGTAAAGAGAAGCTGTGTTCCAGAGATAGCCAGTGTTGTACCTCGTGCTGCAGCTGGACTTGATAATATGTAAGAGTCACCCAGGTGGAACTGGTTTTGAAGGCATGAAGAGGTCATGAAGAGCAGCTGAGGCTCAGCATTGTGAGAGGCCACGGGAGGACACTGATGAAGGTGCAGGGCTGAAGGAGTCATGCAAAGGAGTTGAAGCTTGGCACCATGAAGAGAGCCTATGAGAGGCTATTGGTGAAGCCTACAAACTACACTTTCTTCCCCCCTGTCTAGGGGTTTGTTTTGCCTTGAGTCTGGTTATAGGTCTAGAAAAACCCATTGGTGAGCCTTGAGGAATACCAATATTGTCTTGCCCCTGTATTTTCTTCAGAGAAAGTTACTGCTGGTTTATTAGACTCAGAGGGATTAATTTTTTCCTGTGAAATTTGCTTTACCTGGTCTTCTGTAGAAGTAGGTTCCTACAGATGTGCTGGCAAGTAAATGGAAGCAGGTGAAAAAGAGCAAATCTATCTTCTTCCAATGTTCTTACGTAGGTCTCCAGCAGAAGATGTGGCCCAGATTAAAGGTGTGTACCATCATGCCTGGGTCTGGGACTTGTTTTGCCCTAGGCTGATTTTGAACTCAGAGATCTTCTTGCCTTAGTCTCCTGGGATTAAAGGCATGCACTACTTTGCCTGGACCTAAGGTTTTCATAGCCACTATGCCTGAAGATCTCCATTCCAAGATCCAGGTCAGAAACTTGTGTCTTCCAGCCTCAAGATCTGGGTCACAGGTGATCCTTCCAATTCTGGATTGTAGTTCATTCCAGATATAGTAAAGTTGAGAACCAGAAATAGCTATTACAAGTAATAAAAATTTGGTAGTACTAATATTAAAATAGACAACTCCCTCTTTTTTCCCCCAATCAAATAAAATGTGACTTTATACTAACAAGAATTCATCAACAGTTTTCTAAAAACACAGGTAAAGGTTATCTGTGGCACATGAGAAAGATATCTTTGCCATGCTATATCCCTTTTCCCTGGGAAATAACCAACTCTTCATGCTTATACTTCATGCTTACACTTAACCATTAACACCATATTTTTAGTGATCAAGACCATCACTTCTTTAATGTGGACTACTGTTTCCTTTTCTTCCCTAGTTCAGGGAGCCTGCCAAGAAGTTGAGAACATGTTCCATATCTCCATGCCTCATACACTGGACACTTAGTTTCCATGAATTTTCTCTGATGAAAATTAGACATTTATATACACAAATGCTACATACTAGTTTTCCTATATTTCTACCATCTTGATTTCAGATCCTATATTCAACAGCCATTGTTGATTTCTAAGTTCAAATCATGTATTTATATGCAATGTATATCTCTTGGATGCATTCTTTTGAAAGACTCATCAGCAACTCCAAGGTGAACCAGGGAGAGAAAGATCTTCAAGGTTGCTCACTAGTCCTGCACTGGGCAATAGGAAAAGGGCTTTTTCTCCATAGCTATTTATACCTCCAGATTTGTCATTGACACTCAAGGCCATGGGTGCCACAAGAGAGATTTCACTGAAAAGTAAAAGAAAAAAATAGAGTTCACACCTTGACAGATGAAAGACAATGCAGGACCACTTGTTAGTGTTCCCCACTTTCTGAGATGGCAATGGAAATGGAAGCTGCAAAGTCAGCTAGTGGGGACCGTTCACTGCAATATGAAATTAGTTGTATTCAACTCATGGTACAAAGCTGCATATTTCTTATAAAATATAATATTCTAGTTATGCACTTTTGCCCAAAGGATTATGTTAAACCCTGTACACTTGTTATGTATGTTATGTTAATAGCTGTTTCAATGTACTTTTTTTTATTTTCTTGGCACAAAGCATACAACTAAATGCACTGCATATGCCTGCTGAAAAAAAACCATAGGGCAGTTCTGATCCTTTACCTGCATGCTTTTCACTGTTAGAGGGACTGAGTTTGAGATCACCCTGTGCTAGGTTGCAAGTTCAAGGCCAGCCTGTGAAATTGTCCTGCTTTGAGTTTCCAAGTCCCGGGATTACAGTTGTGAGCCACAGTGGATGGTGTGACATTATTTTATGACCCCTCCTTTGTCTGAACAGTTTTCTCGGAATACACGTCTCATAAAACATTCTATGGTTTGGTTTTAATTGTGCCTTGTCACTGGATGGCACAAAGCTTAAGGCAGACATGGTTCAAATTTGAAGAAAGGCTTCCCACTTGACAAAACAGTTCTACTCTTGATTCTCCATGTGCCATTTAGGGTAATAATTGTTTAAAAATATTGTATCAATACTGTCAAGTTCTTATTATCCCTTCATAAATGTGTTTAAATTCTTGCCTCAGCTTAATAAGTGACATAATTTGTAAATAATAGGATGTTAAAACATAAAACTCAATTTAACTTTGTATTCTGAGGTAATAATGGATAAATAAAATGGAACATGTTCTACTTGTTTACAGTTGAATTCTCTCAGTGACAAATCCTTTTAATTAATAGAGAGATTCTGCTTGGAGTACACTGCCTGGCTCTTCCCAGTTAGATTGATGCAGTTCAGAGCACAAGAGTATCATTGCCACGTTTAGTTTGTAGCACAAAGATTTGGTAAAGTATTCTTTAAAGCTTTGCTCCTTTGAAGGCACATATACTAAGGACACAATTTAATAAAGAAGAAATTAGTAATTACTAGTATTATAGCTACATAGAAATACTTCATATTTTTTTCCCTTTCTACATCTGTAGTGAAATTTAAAATCACTGGGTGCATAAAATAGGAGGTCACATATGAAGCTCAAGAAGAAGGAAGACCAAAGTGTGGATGCTTCTGTCCTACGTAGAAGGGGGAACAAAATTATCATGGAAGACAGAGGGTGGGAGGGACTTAACTTTGGAGGAAGAGAAGAGGGGAAGAGAAAAAAGAGGGGACAGGACCAGGTGTAGAAGGAGACAGGGGAGCTGTACAGAGTGTGAGGAAATTGAACAGAGGTGTGTAGCAATGGGGGATGGGGAACTGTGGGTAGCAACCAGAAAGTCCCAGATGCCAAGAAAGCAAGAGACTCCCAGGACCCAACAGAAATGACATTAGCAGAAATACCCAAACAAAGGGGAGAACCTGTAGAGACCATATCCAGTATTTAGACACAGTCCCTATTTGAAGGATGGGGCCACCTACCCTTCTCAAAATTTTAACCCAGAATTACTCCTGTCTGGAGGAAATATGGGGACAAAGAGTGGAGCAGAGACTGAAAGAAAGGCCATCCAGAGACTGTCCCACCTGGGGATCCATTCCATAGCAGCCACCAAACCCAGTCACTATTGCTGATGCCAAGAAGTGCTTACTGACAGGAGCCTGATATTGATGTCTCCTGAGAGGATCTGCCAGAGCCTTACTGTACAGATGGGGATGCTTGCAGCTAAATATTGGACTGAGCACGGGGACCCTAATGGAGGAATTAGGGAAAGGACTGATGGAGTTGAAGGGGTTTCCAGCCCCATAGGAAAAACAATAATATCAACCAACCAGACCCAACCCCCCAGAGCTCCCAGGGACTAAACCACTAACTAAAGAATGCACATGGAGGAACCCATGGCTCCAGCAGGGCCTTATCTGGCTTCAATGGGAGAGGAGGCCCTTGGTCATGTGAAGGCACAATGCCCCAGAGTAGAGGAATGCTAGGGCAGTGAGGCAGGAGTTGGTGGGTGGGTGGGAGAGCACCCTCATAGAAGCAGGGGGAGGAAGGGTGGGATAGGGGGTTTTCAGAGGGGAAACTGGGAAAGGGGATAACACTTGAAATGTAGATAAAATAACCAATAAAATAATTAAATAATAAGTTACCTACATTGAGGAAAATCAAGGCCCAAAGCCATGTTGCTGTTAGAATGTGAAACATTCCCTACAGGGTTATGTGTTTGAGTGCTTGGTCCCCAGAAAGCCATGTTATTTGTAAAGGTGAAGCAACTTTTAGAATGTTCCTAGAGAAAGCATGGGCTTGGAGGTTTTATTGTGTGACTGTCCTGCCTCTTCCTTCTCCTCTGTCCTCTATCTCTCTCCTTCTCCCTCTCTCTCCCTCCTGCACCTCCCCTCCCATTTCTCCCAGACTTCTGCTGCAAAGTGATCTGCTTCATGGAACTTCATACCAGGATGGACTGTGTCCGCTCTAGAACTGTCAGCCAAAGCGAACACGTTCTCCCTTAAGCTGTTTTTGTCAAGGTATTTTATCCAAGTATCAGGAGAATAAGAGACTGCTTACTAATTTAGGGAGCTGTGTTAGAGACTGCAGAGAGGCTACTTTCAGATCACAACACTGTTTCCCCGCTCCTGCGGACAGTAACAAAAGGGTTGCTTACTCAAGGCACATAGATGCAGACTAGTTTTAAATATTTGAAAATAGGATTTACAAAAATCAGAATGTCAAAAAAGTTAAATGACTGGTTCATACTTTGAAGGACTACATGTAGTGTATATTGTTCAAAAGAGAATACATATTATTCATTTTGCATATCTTAACAGCATGTACCCTAAACTCTAAATCTTTGCATAATATTTTAATAAATAACAACATAATAAAACAGATGTGCACATATCTGGTCATAGATAAATAAAAAGAACTTTCCAAAATTATAGTTATTTATAAATTTTTCATTTAAAAGAATTAACATGAAAAGATATTTCGATGATCAGTGACTCTGATAATGCTTAATTTCTTGGGCCTGAAAAGATGGCTCAGCCCTTAAGAGCATTTGCTGACCTTGCAGAGGACTGAGGTTTGGTTCCCAGAACATATGAAGGGCTTGCCAAACCTCTGAAGGCAGATAGCACACTGGCATATGTGCTGGCAAATATTTATACACATAAAACAAATAAATTTTCTAAAATAAGAATTAAGTAATTTTAGGTCTAAAAGTATCAGGAATATTGATAAAACACAAAATCAATAGTGTTATTCATACAGTATTTAAATAGTTGCCAAGTGACTTAAAAGTAAATAAGTTGAAAATGTAGAAACTGTATTTCAAAGTTCGTATAACTTGGAGAAATGTTAGTAGACTACATGTTGGCTAAATATAAATGAAGCTGAGCTTGATCAGTGTATTTAACTTTGTACGGCACCTATCGAGATGGTCTTAAAAATACCTGTACAGCATGATGGCCTCAGCAAAAAGACAGAAAGAAGTAAAGACCATCTCCCTAGCACACAAGGATGGTGGACTGGTGGAGAAATGTCTCTGTCCCCAAACTAGTTAGCTCAGTTGATGACACAGACAACCTGGAAGGAGATGTCTTAACAGTTAGTGTGTAAGGATGGCTGGGTGAGTTAGACACCTCCAAATGACCATTTCATCCTTCCCAGTGTTCCATGAAGCTGCTCCAGTGTCAACTGGTGCCATCTTCCCAAGTTGCCACCCTACACACTACTTGCCTGGCGAACAGCATGCCCTCTGATGTGAGAGAAGACTCCATTAAGGGATTCTTTAGATGGTTAGATATCAGTGCCATGGCCTTGCCACGTGAACCGTGAACACAGCAGTCCAGACATTTTGAACGATTTTGGTTACGCTGAGTTTAAGGACCTGGATTTCCTGTTCAGTGCCCAGAGTCTCAGTGAAGTCTCTAGGAAACGGAGAATTCCAGCAGACGTTGCCGGGTATTAACCGTGGTGATTGTTCGTTTGGCTGAGCTAGAGATCAAGATTTGACCAGGGACACAGGCTAGAGGGCCTTTCTTGTCTTGGCACAGACAGCTTTGATGATGCCCTGACCAAGAGAGGTGATAATTTTGGAGACAAGCAAGTATGGAGATCTCAAAGATTCAGACTAGTATCGCGATGGGTACGGGCAGTATGAGGATTGCCCATGCCTAGATATGAGTCCTTGGGATGACCTAAGGCACCAGAGGCTACTTCAAAGGTAGCCAAACAAGGCTGCTCTTTTTAAATCTATTTGCAGGCGATGATTCCAGGACAGGCAAGGCAGACATTTGATAACAGTAGTAGGCGCCCTTGGAATGTTGACTGTAGAGGAAAGCGGGGCTGTTGTGTAGTCAGTCACCTCTGATGATGGGCGTGACAAATGGACGATGGCTATGGAGCTCCAGAGATTATGGTCTCCCAGGGATTATAGGTGTAATGACAGAAAACTGGCAGATGGAAGTTGAAAATGATATGCTTGCCTGATGAAGCAAAGCACAGGGCAGGAAAGATTAGGTAAGGATTGCCATACATAAATAAAACAATCATTTACCTTATGACTTTACAAATAGATTTTCAGTTAAGATTTACTTAATAAACATTAGGAACAGAAATATCAACAAAATACCTAGATAATGGCCACCTAGATTTATTTAATGCCCCAGATTTCCCATGAACAGTTCAGAATTGCTAAAAAGATAAATTTATAATACACATAAATAAAATTGTCAATGTTTGAATTTCTTAGTAAGTTTTCTTAAAAATCATGTTAAATCAAGGAATATTCTTCATCAAATGATTTGATTCTTCTCTGAAAGTTACATGTACTGTGATTCTATAGTAAGAAAGAAAAAATATAAAACACTATTAAAGATATTATGATTACTATTATTGTTTGAGGTGTATGTATATGTGTCTTTCTGTTTATGTGTCATATTTTGCATGGGTGCCCATGGAGGTCAGAAGAGTGGAGGTCACAACCGCTGGAGCTGGATTCATGAGTGCTGGGAAGCCAACAGGGATCCCCTGTGAGAGCAGCAAGGGCTCTCACCACGGAGCAGCATCTCTGAGTCTATGAACATGTTGCTGCAATTTGGAAATTTTCAAGACTTTCTGTGATTGGTTGGTGAAGCTTTTGTGAGAACTTGAACTGAACAACAGTACTTTTTAAATTGTGGGTTTTTTTTTAATTGGTTTTTCGAGACAGGGTTTCTCTGTGTAGCCCTGGCTGTCCTGGAACTCACTTTGTAGACCAGGCTGGCCTCGAACTCAGAAATCGTCCTGCCTCTGCCTCCGAAATGCTGGGATTAAAGGCATGCGCCACCATGCCAGGCTGTGGGTTGTTTTGTTTTGTTTTGTTTTTCTTAAAGAGCTTTGCATGTGGCTCAGAGTGGCTTTGAACTGGCACTTTCTAGGCTTATCAGTGCCATGATACTTGGATGCGCAATGTTTCTGATTCTGAAATTAAACTTTGACCTTCTGTACTGAAATGAGAATAAGGTTTGCCTGGAGAGCCAACTTACTCAAATTATAAATATTACCTTTTCTGTGCTTCGTTAACTTGATTAACAGTCAGAACTATGTCAAATAGATGTGTCTGACTGAGGAAGAGAAATGAGTGTTTTATGACTGTGATTTTACTTTACAATTACTCTCTCTATTCTTGTATTTCAAACCATTAATATAATGGTTTAATTAATATATGTAACTTTAGGATTCATCAGGGAAGCCAGGAATTTAAAAATATACAAATCTATATTTATAGATGAATTACTAATGTATTTTCATAGATCGTTCGATATTCATAGGAATCTGATGTGTGTATATTCAGCACATTTATTAGTATCTATACCTGTTTTCTCCTTTGTAGGATTTTGATAGAACTATTTTAATAGTTTTACAAAGTTTTCTTTGGTCTTCCTTCTTCTTGAGTTTCATGTGTTTTGCAAATTATATCTTGGGTATTCTGAGCTTCTGGGCTAATATCCACTTATCAGTGAGTGGATATCATGTGTGTTCTTTTGTGATTGGGTTACCTCACTCAGGCTGATATCATCCAGATCCATCCATTTGTCTAAGGATTTCATAAATTCATTGTTTTTAATAACTGCATAGTATTCCATTGTATAAATGTACCACTTTTTTTTTTGCATCTATTCCTCTGTTGAGGGACATCTGGGTTCTTTCCATCTTCTGACTATTATAAATAAGGCTTCTATGAACATTGTGGAGCATGTGTCCTTACAGTTTTCTTTAGGTATCTAGATATTTTTCTGAAAATGTTTTACAAAAATGTGTTTTTTTTAATTCAAAGGTATGAAAACTGAATACTATTTAAATTTTCTATGTTTTGGTTTTATTTTTCACGTAACAGGTCTTGTGTTTAAATTATGTAAATATGGAACTCATATGAGAGTATCTGGTTGTGGGATGCATGCCTACAGAACAGATGAGATTCACAACAGTGAATTCCAAAATGTACGAATACATCTACTTTTAAATCTTTTGGTTGCTCAATCATGTCAGAAGAAATTATGGTACTGACTCTTAGTCTTTTATAACATCCCTTTTGATATGTGATTAACAATAAGGACAGGTCTATCTACATAGACAAGAACAACAACAACAACAACAAAAACAACAAAACCCTAGACTACAGGATGGTTGTACAGTGATGTCTTCAAGTAAATCACCCAGAGACAAAGTTGGAAAATTGTCACCATCAAATTGTATTCACTTTTCTCACCTATACCAAAAGATTATAGATGCAGTAAAAAACCAGGAAACCAGCCTTTCTTAGAAACCATAAATATGGATACCTTGATGTAGAACTTAACAGCATCCATAAATACAAAATTTAATTATGTTGAGAAGACTTCCAACCCATTGGAATTTTGTCACAATACTCTGAGTTGAATAAATTATTGTGCTGTGCTTGCCTCACCTTACTGTAGAGGCTTATTTCTCTACTTTAAACCTGACCCATATATTCGAGGAGTTTTTGCTCAAATGCCATTGTGATGGTTTATATATCCTTGGACCATGGAGTGGCACCATCTGGAGGTGTGGTCTTGTTGGGATAGGTGTGACCTGGTTAGAATGGGTGTGTCATTGTGGGTGTGGGCTTAAGACCCTCACCCTAGTTGCCTCGAAGTCAGTCTTCCATTAGCAGCCTTTGGATGAAGATGTAGAACTCTCAGCTCTACTTGCGCCATGCCTGCCTGGATACTGCCATGCTCCCACCTTGATGATAATGGACTGAACCTCTGAATCTGTAATCCATCCCCAATTAAATGTTTTATTAAGACTTGCCTTGGTCATGGTGTCTGTTCACAGCAGTAAAACCCCAACTAAGACAGCCATCATGCCCCTTTCTTTGTCTTGTGCTAGATATTCCTAGGAATACTGTCTTGAGCCTCTACTAAAACCATTTTTATTATGTAAATGAAACATTCTTTGATTGAGGGACATCTGGGTTGCTTCCAGTTTCTATTAAGAGTAAGGAGGGTAGGGCGAAGAACTCTGGAAGGAGAGATCTGGAGGAAATCAACATTTAAGATGTAAATAAATAAAATAATTAAAAACTTAATAAAAATATGGTGGGAAAAAGCTGAAAAGAGAAAAAGTGAAAATAAAGTATTCAAATAACAATGTTTTTCTTAATTAGTTTATCTTATCTATTGTGGATAGCCTTTTCAGACTATATTATTAAATTAAACATATAACATGCACAAATGTATATTTATGAGTGATTTTTTTAATAAAAGCTAAACAAGTATTGCCTCTTGGAGCTGGTAGAAAAGTAAATAAAAATTGATCTCTGTATCTAAGACTAAAGTCACCAAATTAGGAAAAAATATGTAGAAAATACTAAAAGTCAATCCAAAATGCTATTAAATTTTCTATTTAATGTAATGGGTTCATATTTGAAGTAAATGTTGACTTAAAATTTTAATTTTTGTATTCTCTTGATTACATCATACTCTGATACAAAAATATTGTTATGTGGTATTAAGTAAAAGTAAGATTTATTCACCAGGAAACAAAACAAAACAAAAAGACCTTTTCATGGTGATCCATGTGGAAAATGGAGGAATTGGAGGAGAGCTTCCAAGGACCCAAGGCAAAGAATGGTGCATATCAGCAAGGTTTGAAAGTTCCAGGCAATCCCTCTAGAACCCAAGAACTTTTTGTCCTCAAAGGAATACACCTGCATTTTGTAGACTTATCTGCTGTGATGTATTTTCTACCAGGTCTTATATCTTTGTTCTGGGTTGGGATTGCATAGATGACTCTGTAAATGGGTTAAAAAGTCTCTCCAGAGGGAACAGGAATATAGGGTGATCCTGGAGAACTGAAACAGGACAGACAGTAGGTGAAACCAGAAAATGTAAGAAATTTGTGAACCCAGTATTTCCAAATAATGAGCATTCCCTTCTACTATCTCCAAGAAATGTTGGGTGGTTTGAAGATGAAAGACAATGTGAGCATCATATTATACAAGGAACCATGCATCAGGGATAAGGCCAGCTTGTGTGTTATTCTACTTTTGCTAATAGCAATTTTTTCTCTTTTTTTAATTAGGTATTTTCCTCGTTTACATTTCCAATGCTATCCCAAAAGTCCCCTATACCCACTCCCCCAATCCCATACCCACCCACTCCCCCTTTTTGGCCCTGGCGTTCCCCTGTAAGGGGCATATAAAGTTTGCAAGTCCAATGGGCCTCTCTTTCCAGTGATGGCTGACTAGGCCTTCTGCAGCTAGAGACAAGAGCTCTGGGGTACTGGTTAGTTCATATTGTCGTTCCACCTATAGGGTTGCAGTTCCCTTTAGCTCCTTGGGTACTTTCTCTAGCTCCTCCATTGGGGGCCGTGTGACCCATCCAATAGCTAACTGTGAGCATCCACTTCTGTGTTTGCTAGGCCCCGGCATAGTCTCACAAGGGACAGCTATATCTGGGTCCTTTCAGCAAAATCTTGCTAGTGTATGCAATGGTGTCAGCATTTGGAAGCTGATTATGGGATGGAACCCCGGATATGGCAATCACTAGATGGTCCATCCTTTCGTCACAGCTCCAAATTTTGTCTCTGTAACTCCTTCCGTGGGTGTTTTGTTCCCATTTCTAAGAAGGGGCAAAGTGTCCACACTTTGGTCTTCCTTATTCTTGAGTTTCATGTGTTTAGCAAATTGTATCTTATATCTTGGGTATCCTAAGTTTCTGGGCTAATATCCACTTATCAGTGAGTACATATTGTGCGAGTTCCTTTGTGATTGGGTTACCTCACTCAGGATGATGCCCTCCAGGTCCATCCATTTGGCTAGGAATTTCATAAATCCATTCTTTTTAATAGCTGAGTAGTACTCCATTGTGTAAATGTACCACATTTTCAGTATCCATTCCTCTGTTGAGGGGCATCTGGGTTCTTTCCAGCTTCTGGCTATTATAAATAAGGCTGCTATGAACATAGTGGAGCATGTGTCCTTCTTACCGGTTGGGACATCTTCTGGATATATGCCCAGGAGAGGTATTGCAGGATCCTCCAGTAGTACTATGTCCAATTTTCTGAGGAACCGCCAGACTGATTTCCAGAGTGGTTGTGCAAGCTTGCAATCCCACCAACAATGGAGAAGTGTTCCTCTTTCTCCACATCCTCACCAGCATCTGCTGTCACCTGAATTTTTGATCTTAGCCATTCTGACTGGTGTGAGGTGGAATCTCTGGGTTGTTTTTATTTGCATTTCCCTGATGATTAAGGATGTTGAACATTTTTTCAGGTGCTTCTCTGCCATTTGGTATTCCTCAGGTGAGAATTCTTTGTTCAGCGCTGAGCACCATTTTTAATGGGGTTATTTGATTTTCTGGAGTCCACCTTCTTGAGTTCTTTATATATATTGGATATTAGTCCCCTATCCGATTTGGGATACGAAAAGATTCTTTCCCAATCTGTTGGTAGTCTTTCTGTCTTATTGACGGTGTCTTTTGCCTTGCAGAAGCTTTGCAATTTTATGAGGTCCCATTTATCGATTCTCGATCTTACAGCACAAGCCATTGCTGTTCTATTCAGGAATTTTTCCCCTGTACCCATATCTTCCAGGCTTTTCCCTATTTTCTCCTCTATAAGTTTCAGTGTCTCTGGTTTTATGTGGAGTTCCTTAATCCACTTAGATTTGACCTTAGTACAAGGAGATAGAAATGGATCAATTCGCATTCTTCTACATGATAACTGCCAGTTGTGCCAGCACCATTTGTTGAAAATGCTATCTTTTTTCCACTGGATGGTTTTAGCTCCCTTGTCAAAGATCAAGTGACCATAGGTGTGTGGGTTCATCTCTGGGTCTTCAATTCTGTTCCATTGGTCTACTTGTCTGTCACTATACCAGTACCATGCAGTTTTTATCACAATTGCTCTGTAGTACAGCTTTAGGTCAGGCAAGGTGATTCCACCAGAGGTTCTTTTATCCTTGAGAAGAGTTTTTGCTATCATAGATTTTTTGTTATTCCAGATGAATCTGCCGATTGCTCTTTCTAATTCGTTGAAGAATTGAGTTGGAATTTTGATGGGGATTGCAGTGAATCTGTAGATTGCTTTTGGCAAGGTAGCCATTTTTACTATATTGATCCTGCCAATCCATGAGCATGGGAGATCTTTCCATCTTCTGAGATCTTCTTTAATTTCTTTCTTCAGAGACTTGAAGTTCTTATCATACAGATCTTTCACTTCCTTAGTTAGAGTCACGCCAAGGCATTTTATATTATTTGTGACTATTGAGAAGGGTGTTGTTTCCCTAATTTCTTTCTCAGCCTGTTTATCCTTTGTGTACAGAAAGACCATTGACTTGTTTGTGTTAATTTTATATCTAGCTACTTCATTGAAGCTGTTTATCAGGCTTAGGAGTTCTCTGGTGGAATTTTTAGGGTCACTTATATATATACTATCATATCTGCAAAAAGTGATATTTTGACTTCTTCCTTTCCAATTTGTATCCCCTTGATCTCCTTTTGTTGTCTAATTACTCTGGCTAGGACTTCAAGTACAATGTTGAATAGGTAGGGAGAGAGTGGACAGCCTTGTCTAGTCCCTGATTTTAGTGGGATTGCTTCCAGCTTCTCACCATTTACTTTGATGTTGGCTACTGGTTTGCTGTAGGTTGCTTTTATCATGTTTAGGTATGGGCCTTGAATTCCTGATCTTTCCAAGACTTTTATCATGAATGGGTGTTGGATTTTGTCAAATGCTTTCTCAGCATCTAATGAGATGATCATGTGGTTTTTGTCTTTGAGTTTGTTTGTATACTGGATTCCGTTGATGGATTTCCGTATATTGAACCATCCCTGCATCCTTGGGATGAAACCTACTTGGTCAGGATGGATGATTGTTTTGATGTGTTCTTGGATTCTGTTAGCAAGAACTTTATTGAGGATCTTGCTAATAGCAATTTGAATGAGTTTCACCAACTGATTTTTAAGTCTCTGTACTTTGTGGAATGTCATGGGAACATGATATACTACATATATTATGACTCAATGTGTATTGTTAAGAACATTTTACACCATGGGTAATCAATCTGACATGTTAAAAGTAATGTTATTAAAGGTAACCTTATTTCAATCATGATTTCATATGTAGAGTCTGGAATACAGGAGATGATTAGTGAAATTGCCTGATCAGGCCACATGAATGAATAACATCTAAACTTTTTTTTAATAACTCAATGTTGTCCAATTTCTTACTTAGCATCAAGAGTCAAAACACTTAGAGCATAAAAAAGTGCTTTATTTCCATATAGATTTAGGCATAGAAGAAAGGTCACCAGAAAGTTACACCTGCGAGATAAAAGCACTTAGTTTTCAGCAATGGTCTGATTAATCCAGTTCAGGTAGTTGCAGACTTTGGTGTAGATACCAGGTTTCCCTTCCAAAGCACAGCCGACACCCCAGGAAACAACTCCCTGGACTTGTCCATTGCAGACCACAGGGCCGCCAGAGTCATACTAAGTAATAAAGGAAAGATAGTTAGACTTGGTTATGCCCAGAGAAATAATGGGATTAAGATGTTCATTGATGTTTCTGGGACTGAATTTGCAGACCAGTGATCTTCACAAAGCACTGATTATCTTTTTTAAAAAATCCAGTTTTCAGGATTGGAGAAATGGCTTAGTGGTTAAGATCATTGACTGCTCTTCCAGAGGTCCTGAGTTCAATTCTCAGCAACCACATGGTGGCTCACAACCATCTGTAATGAGATCTGATGCACTTTCTGGTTTTTGTCTGAAGACAGTTGAAGTGTACACGGATAAATAAAAGTAAATATTTTTTTAAAAATCCAGTATCTCTATCTTTATTACTTTGTTCTTTTTGTAGCCCCACCTCATTTTCCAGGAGCCATTTTGGGGGTGATATGCAAAAAATAGACTGCAGAGTTCTGATATGACTCACAAGCTTTTTCTCTTTCATATGGACTCCACTCCCACAATTCAAGGGTGCTTGGGTTTACAGTTTACACAGAATCAACTCTTTGGGTCCTTCATACTTAATATTTATCATCATACCAAAAATAGAAAACTCATACATTTTCTTAAAGCCTTTCTTCCTCTCCCATAGTGAGACACAGGTAGAGATATACTGTTTTCTGTTTTATCTGAGAAATACAGTGGGTAGGAGAGTTGGCTAACTCATGGTAGACATAGTCATAGATAGAGATAGACAACAAAAACTCACCTGGCAAGAGTCCTTTCCACCTTCCAGGAAGCCAAGACAGAACATGTTGCTAGTGATCTGAAGTGGGTAGGCCTTGTGACAAACAGAGTCAGACAGGACTGGAGCATCCAGACACTGAAGAACAGAAGAAGGACTCTCGACTGTAGAGTATAAGGGTGAAAATTAAATTATTCATGCTGACTCTGAGTATTTCCTCTTCTACCTATTAATTTTTATAAGCATATCCCTCATTTGTTATCAGAGAGAGAGGGAGGGAGGGAGGGAGAGAGATAGAGAGAGAGAGAGGGAGAGAGAGAGAGAGAGAGAGAGAGAGAGAGAGAAGGATTATAATTTAGGTTTTTTAAAATTTGGTTTATTGTGAGTTAAGGTTTCTTTGTGTAACCAGCTTGGCTGTCCTGATCTTGCTTTGTAGAGCAGGCTAGCCTCAAACTTACAGAGATCCACCTGCCTCAGCCTCTTGAGTGCTGGGATTAAACATGTGGGCCACCACACCTGGCTTAGAAGTTTTTAAGGTATGGTTTTCCACAGTTTCTAATAGTTTTACTCCTCAGTTACTCTTCCTCTAACATTACTATCAGTGACCATCATTCTCAAGTCCAGAGGCTTCTATTGGATTGTGTCCAATGACCTCACTTCTAGATATCTCCTGTTTCTATAGTTTTTAACTCATCACTAACGAAGATATAGTTAAAATCCTTGACATCTTTCTAAGTTGATTTTATTTTTTGTTTCCATGGGCTGATTGATTGGAAGTTTCTTAACTTCAGCTAGCATTTCTCAAATGGTCAGTTCAAAGATGTCCTCTGGGAACTGTACTTTGAATGAGAATTTGTACTAACTGTCATTAAGGAGTCATTCACTCCCAGTACTCATATTTACTTCTTGTATATCACAGAGAGACTTACAGCCAAATTGCAGAACACCCCAGCCAGACACAAGGCACTCAGTACCAGCTGATGGACAGGACTGTGGCAGAGAAACAGTAGATACTTTAGAGTTGAGGGTAGCTGGTAACTTCAACTTAATCAGCATGATGTCATTATCAAAAGTCCATGAATTATAATCAGGATGGGGAATCATCTTGGCTGCATCAACAAACTGCTCAGCACCTTCAATTTCATCAATGTTATGTTCTCCAAGATGCACCTGTAGTTGGCTGGGTTTAAGAGTTAAAAGTTTACATGTCCTTGTTCAGCTTGTGTTTAGGCAGTCATGTTGGTTAGACCTTGTGGGTCTATCTCTCAATAGGGATGATACTAATAGACACACTAAGGTTGATTGGAGAAAGGCCCCAAAGTCTCAACCCTACACAAAGAACTACAAACAACTAAGTAATGAGCTCATCAATTGGTTAACCAATATCAAATGATCAACTCTGAAAACATTACAGTAACGTACTATACACATATACATACACAGAGACACAAATAGAAAACATACAAGTAACATTATACAGGCTAAGCAAGTAGGTTGTATACACATCAAACACACACACACACACACACACACACACACACATATGCAATAACGATAAAAAAGAGGCCATAAATTTGAAAGAAACTAATACATGGGTGGAGGGTTTCAAGGGAGGAAAGGAAAGGGAGAAATCATGTAATTATAATATAAAAATAGAAGAAACAATTTACAAAGCTTAAGTATTCAACATGAATATCATTTCTTTTCTCCAGCCCCTTCAATCATGAGCATAAACAATACATTCTATTTAAGCACTGGATCACTGAAGTTAGTACACATTACTATTCCAGGGACAGGTTACAGAATTCCTTCCTAAGTGTCTCTGCTAGTCAGGACTTAGTCCACTATCATCTTACAATTGGGAGTCATAGGAATAGAAACTAAATATACTCTATTAAACATTTTCAGGTGAAAAATTTGATGGGTATTGACTGGCAATTTCCTCTTTTCCTGTTTTTGGGATCCTCAAGGCAAGAGTCAGGAGGATAGAAATAAATATGAAGAACAGATCAAATTATTCATTTGTACTGTTACACTGGAAATATGATATGCTTTGTTAACTGGCATGCTGTTTTGTTATGATTGAGCTATAATTAGGGTTTGGATCGATTCACATTCTAAAGCTCTTTTAAGGATCTATCATCAACTGTTCTATCTCTTTAGTGTTGAAATTAAGACAGCAGTAAACTTTAAGATTATCAAACCATGGAAACCTCTTTTATAATAAATCTTTCATAATAAATTAATACCACATAATAAAACTTTGGAATGACTGATGAGTTCCACAGGGCCAGAATACTTTATCAAGCATCATTCTTTTGCGAAATTTAATTTGGTAAGCCTAGAGCATAAAGTGATTTTAGCATACACAATGTGAATATTGGTTACTTACAGATGATAGCAATGAGCAGCAGACAGTACCCACTGGTCAGTGATGAGAGATCCCCCACATATGTGAGATCCAGCATTCAGTGACACCTGGTAGGGAACAGAATGCTCCTGACAAGTATAGCACCAACAATTCTGTCATCATTATCCTCAGTGGGGAAAGCAGCTGTGAGAGAAGAGTTAGGAAACACTCCATTACATGGCTCTACCATGTTATTTCATGCACCATGAAGTTTTACTTCAAACTGAGGACAAAAGAGATGAGAATGTTCTTCTATATCACACAATCAAGGCATGTCAATGTGATGGGTACATTTTGTTGGCAACTGGTTTTGGAATCACCTGAAAGATATGCCTCTGTGTCTTTGTGAGGTTTTCTCCTTAGAGGTCTAATTGCAGAAGGAAGACTCACTCAAAACCTTGGTTGCAACTTTCTTTGGGGTAGGGACCCAGAGTGAACAAACTGGGAAGGGGGTAGCCTGATGACCACCAGCTCTGTCTCTTTCTCTGTTTCCTGACTGCCAGTTTCATAGAGTGCCTGATCTTCCCACCACCACCATTATGAACAACACCCAGGCCAGCTTCCCTAACAAGGTTGACTACATCCTCTTCAAACTGAGACAAAATAATTTTTCCCTCTTTAAGTTGCTTTTGTCTGGTTTGGTCAAAATACTGAGAAGAGTAGCTAACATGACTAGCTTTAGGTAAGCTTTTTCATTATTCATTATTCTTCACCTTGCACACAGACCCTTCTTATATAATGATGAATAACCATGTACTCTTGAGGTATGCCTTCTTTGATTAAAATGGTCTGTTCATATATATTCACATATTTTATATTCATTCATGTATATTCATATATACATGTAACTCATATACATATCCACAGACTTATATTGATCAGAGGCTCTTTGGAAAATAAATGTCTTGTTTCTTCCACTTATGATATAATCACTTAAAAGCATAGAGTGCTTTACAGTATGGGATGGAGAGGTGCTCAGTGAGCACAGATGGCTGTGCAAGCATGTGGATCTGAGTTGAGCTCTTTTAGCATCCTCACGAAAGTCAGGCATGGTAACATGTTCTGTAGTCCCAATGCTGGTTAGGAGGAGAGCAACTGGAGATAAGAGGGATAACCAGAGCTTATCAGTCAGTCAGTTAAGCCAAAAGTAAAAACATTTAAGTTCAGTGAGTGATCCTGTGTCAAAAAGTATAAGGTAGAGAATGACAGAGAAAGATATACAAATTTGACATCTCGTCTTCACATTCACAGGTAATCCCCCTCTCTCCCTTCTCTCTCTCCCTCTCCCTCTCTCTCTCTCTCTCTCTCTCTCTCTCTCTCTCTCTCTCTCTCTCTTTCTCTCTCTCTCTCTCTCTCTCTCTCTCTCTCTTTCTCTCCCTCTCTCTCTCTCTCTCTCTCTCTCTCTCTCTTTCTTACACACACACACACACACACACACACACACACACACACACACATCACAAAGGGAAACTTTGGAGTAGTTTTCCTGGTGTATTGTGTGGTAGTTGATGAAACATTAGAAGACAAAAAGCTACCTCCTTAAGTTAGTAGAAAGAGAAAAGTTAAAGCCACAGGAGAATATTCTGCCCTATAAAAGAAATGACAGCTTTGAATTTTTTATTCAATCAACTTGTTTTGGGGGTCTAACATGAAACTTTCCTATCATTTGCCTAAATATGAGTTCTAAACTAACAGGTATATGAGTTTCAGGACAGTGTGAACTATATGGAAATATTCTTATCTCAACAAAACAACACCCTCATGTACACAGACACAAATGACAGACAAAAATCTATTTGAATCCTTTTCATTATTATCTGACTACCCTAACATCAAATGATTCATTCATCATTTCCATATTTCCTATCTATTGAGATTTCTCACAGCCCCACATGATTTTATTGAAAAATATTTCTATTATTCCAATACTTTAAATAATTTTAGCAATATTAAAAATTAATTAGTAGTATTAAGTACTTATTTCTTTTTACCACAGCTGCATGAATTGTGAATTTATATCAAAGAGATTTCACTTAAAATCTTGGGCTGCGTTTTAAGACAATTTTTATCAATTAGAAATAAAATATTTCATTTATTGTGCTTTCTTGGGTGAATAATAACAACTCCAGTGTTCAGCATACTCAGGCTTTGGTTATCAGTGCCCTTTCAAGGAGTACAGATTATTATATCAGTTTCAGTTTCTAGGTACGAATTCTTACAAGTCAGTATAAGCACTTGTGTGTGACTGTGTGTATGTGTCTGTGTGATGTGTGTTTGTGTTTGTGTTTGTGATCTCTTGTGTGTGTGTGTGTGTGTGTGTGTGTGTGTGTAAACTATCATTTCCTCTTGTTCCAAACTCTGGGATTTTACAAGAAAGTTGCTTGAGATCTCTGAGTCAATTCTTCATACTATGAACTTCCTCCAACAAGTGAGATTTAATCATTAACAAACATGGGTAAATATATATTCATGTCTCTACTTTTTAAGCTTTTTGCTTTCAGTTCCCATAAGCAACAAACCTTGTTGATTTTTCCAGCAAAAATGCAAACTTACAAACACTTTCAAATTCATTAATTTGGAAGACTCACCAGCAGTTCCAAGGAGTATAAAGAAAATGCAGATCTTCATGGTTGTTTGTTGGGTCTAAACCAGGCAATAAGAAAAAGGCATTTTCTCATGAGTAGTTATACTTCTACATCTGTCCACGACACCCATGTTCTCAGGTGCCAAAAAGTGATTTCACTGGAAAGTAACTAGTCTAAATTTAGAGTTCTATTCTGTGATAGGTAAGGTATAATTCAAGAAATAACATTTTCCAGAAAGTTATGAGAATGGAAGTTTCAAACTCACCTGGTGGGAATTGTCCCTCCTAAAAGGAAAATATGTTGGTGTGAGGTCACAGATTACAGCTACAACTTTCCAGATTCTCAGCCAAATATCTTGATAGTTTTTTTTTTTTTTTCTGACATGTGAAAAGTTTTCCTGAGCGGCTCTCATAAAGACCCAACTCTTGGTATATTGACTGTTTTGTCTTAAAGTAATAGACATACATGGCAATTGCTATTATTAATATGACAAATTGTTCTCCAGCTGCAAGTCATAGTTTTATTATTTAAAATATAGTAGATTAAGAAGAAAAGCAAAGTAATGATACTAAGTTCTAATTATCTAAACCTTGCCATATGTAGGGGATGTAGAAACTCTCCTACAGGAGTTTTACTATTCCTGAAAGCAGTGATCCAGTGACAAGTGGAGAATAAGGAAAATTATTGAATGGAAAATTCTAGATGTGAATAATTCTTAAGTTTGAAATAATGGTGGCCATGCAAAGTTGCACATGTCATTAGTCCTTGAACATGAGGTAGAGGTGAGGAGATCAAACTTTATATGCCCAGTACAGGGGAACACCAGGGCCAAGAAGTGGGAGTGGGTGGGTAGGAGAACAAGGTGGGGGAGGGTATAGGGGACTTTCAGGATAGCATTGGAAATGTAAATGAAGAAAATACCTAATAAAAAATTGGAAAAAGGGAAAAAAAAGAATTTGAGTTATCACAAGTTCAAGGCCAACTTGTGCTTTGAAGCATGACCTTCTTTCAAAACAACATGATTAGGTGGAGAGACCCTCTAGGATGTACCAGAGACCTGGGAGGTGAGAGACTAGCAGGACTCAAATTTTGGGACTTTAGATGAAGTTCCCAAAAGAGGGGAGAGGGAACTTGTAGAATACACCTCCAGTAGGCATCAAGTGGAGGGATGGGGTTGCCATTCCACAGTCAAAAACTCTGACCCAGAATTGTTCTTGTCTAAAAGAACTACAGGGGAAAAAATGGAGAAAAGACTGAGGGAAAGGAGGTCGAATGACAGGCCCAACTTGGGATCTATCTCAAGGGGAGGCTCCAAGGTCTGACACTATCACTGATGCTACAGTGTGCTTACAGACAGGAGCCTAGCATGACTGTCCTCTAAGAGGCCCAACAAGCAGCTGACTGAGACAGGCAGAGATAGTTATACCCAATGAATGGACTGGAGTTGAGGACCCCTGTAGTTGAATTAGGGAAAGGCTGAAAGAAACTGAGGTGTAGGGCAACCCCATAAGAAGACCAGCACATTAACTTACCAGGACCTCTGAGATCTCTCAGACACTGAGTCATTAACCAGGCAGCATACACTAGCTGATCTGAGCCCCACCCCTCACCCCTGACAGATGTACAGCAGAGGACTGGCCTTCTCAGTGAGAGAGAAGACTAGCCTAATCCTCAAGAGCCTTAAGGCCCCCTGGAATAGGGAAGCTGGGGGGGGGGCATCCTCTTGGAGTCAGTGGGGAAGAGGAATGGGATGAGAAACTGTGGGAGGGTGGACCAGGATGGGTGGGGGGAATGACTAGACTGTAAAAAAAATAATAATAAAATTAAGAACCAACTGTGATGGTTTGTATATTCTTGGGCCTGGGAGTGCCACCATTTGGAGGTGTGGCCTTGTTGGAATATGTGTGACCTGGTTGGAGTAGGTGTGTCACTGTGGGTGTGGGCTTAAGACCCTCACTCTAGTTGCCTGGAAGTCAGTCTTCCACTAGCAGCCTTTGGGTGAAGATGTAGAACTCTCAGCTCTGCCTGCACTATGCCTGCCTGGTTACTGCCATGCTCCTACCTTGATGATAATGGACTGAACCTCGGAACCTGTAAGCCATCCCCAATTAAATGTTGTTGTTTTTTTTAAAATAATTTTTATTACATATTTTCCTCAATTACATTTCCAATGCTATCCCAAAAGTCCCCCATACCCTCCCCCCACTTCCCTACCCATCCATTCCCATTTTTTTGGCCCTGGCATTCCCCTGTACTGGGGCATATACAGTTTGCATGTCCAATGGGCCTCTCTTTCCAGTGATGGCTGATTAGGCCATCTTTTGATATAAATGTTGTTTTTTATAAGACTTGTCTTGGTCATGGTGTCTGTTCACAGCAATAAAACCCTAACCAACCAACAAACAAACAAAAACATGATTACAATAAATTCCAGTATTATTCTTATTTTATTGAAAGTTACTGCTGTTGCTTTTTACTTAATAAGCTATAAATTAAACTTTTATTTTATATATAAAATTAAATCTTATGTGAGGTGTATTTTTGTTGTTGTTATTGTTTTGGTTTGTTTTTGTCTTGTTTTGTTTTTTGTTGTTTTGCTTATTTTGTATCTGCTTTGTCATGCATTTAGTGGAGGTTCTGAAATATATCCTTCATGGGTAAAGCTATGAGTGCATGATAAGGTCCCTGTATAATTTTATTCCCCTTAAACTATATGAGATACCTATTGAGCTCATTAAATTTAAGACAGGCATATAAGAGAACAAAGTATTAGGGCACTGTGCTAACAGCACACAGTAAGCACTGGTAGTGTCAGTCTGTGCTCTTTCCAGAATCATATAGAATTTTCTATCTCTACAATGGATGAAATTCAGTGCACAAAATCATTTTGTCCCAACTGATAACTCTACTGTTGTTTCTGTTGTTTTAATGTTACTGTTCTTTCTGAAGATTTAATACATATATAATGAAACATAATCATATACATTCCTGATTTCTCCCCTTCAGCTCCATCTAAATTTCCCCAACTTGTCCCTCTGCCAACTTGATATTTTCTTGGGTTCCATATTTGTGTGTGTGTGTCCCCCACTTTTGTTATCCCACCGAATCCAATAAGTGAACCCCATATGTGTATGAGACCATCCACTGGAACATGAGAAATCAACTAGTGACCACACAGGAAAAAAAAAATTCTAACTACTAACAACAATCTTCTTAGTAGGGGACAGGGTCTGGAGAATATCTCCTCTATTTTTGCCTTGAATTTGGCTTGCTTGATCTTATGAAGGTGTTGTGCAGATAGTGCAAGGTGTTATGAGTTCATGAGTGTAATAGCTAGGTTATGTCAATAATACATTTCATAGCACTTTCCCCCATCAACCAGCTCTTACATTCTTTCTGTTTCTTCCTCCTGAGCTGCGGTGATGGCAGTGGTAATGGTAGAGGTAGTTGTTGTTTGTTGTTGTTGTGGTGGTGGTGGTGGTGGTGGTGGTGGTGGTGGTTGTGGTGGTGGTGGTATGAAAGATTCCCCTTAGTCTCAGTACTCTGAAGAGTTATGAATCTCTTCACTGACTGTTCCCTGTTTAAAAAAAAAAAAAGAAAGAAAACTTTTCTGACAAATTCTGAGATTAACTGATGTCTATGGGTATAAACAAATATTCAAAAAACCATCTGACAACATGACAATTTAGAAAAATGCAATAATAGGCTCTATCCTAGGGTCTATTCCTAACCATCCATGAACATTTGACTAGAATTACCATATCAGGAATGAAAAACTCCCTACTTTGGAGCAGGCCTAAAATTCAGTGAGAATGAGGTTGTTACCTATAACGGTTGTGCCACTATTACAGTAGTTGATACATTTTGCCTGGTAGATTGCTATTGTAGCATGCAAGGTACTGTACTAGGTAAGACCATTGATATCCTCTACCTACTGCCTCTAGTCTATGGAATGATGTTACATATATATATATATATATATATATATATATATATATATATATATATATATACACACACACACATTCCTGGACTGTCTCTTGGCCCATGAGAATATGAGAAACCACAATTTTACATGCTTGTCATAATAAATTCCATCATGTTGTTCCTGCCTTGATGGAAGAAAAACTTTCTGGAACTGTAAGTTTAAACTTTCTCAAGGACATTTTTGTTAAGTGGTTGGTCATAATGATGACATTTTAAATACTTAATATTTTAGTGGTTTCAGTAGAAAAAATAACCATGCTGTTCTCGGGCTCTTGGAACTTATTTGTGGGACAAATGTAGGTAAATTTAGAGATGATCAGTAGGGCACCTTCTGACCACTGGAAGTAGAACCCTGTGGAATGTCCTAGTGTCAGTGTAAAATCCTAGAAAGTTGACAGAAAATAAGACAGTAGAGATTGCACTGAGATCTTAGGAAAAGGCTAAGATTACAGGCAATGTGGGGCAGGATCAGATTCCGTTCAGGAAGCTTGTGAATGGGCTCCGCATGAAGATGAGGTAAAATATCCAAGTTACAATAAAGTTCTTAGATGAATAGGGAATAGATTGTTTTGTTTTGTTTTGTTTTGTTTTGTTTTCTGAGAAAAGCTGGTAGCTTTGAGTTGCATCTGCCTGAGGGAGAGTATAGACTGTGTGGCAAGGCCACAGGGTGGGATTAGCTAAGTCTCTCTGAGCTCAGATGATGGCAGCAGGTGCTCCAGACATTAAAAAACAACAACAACAACAAAAAAAAAACCCTTGTGATTGAATATTTACTCTTCAGAGTTGTGTTGTCACTCTGGTGCATGGTTGCCTTTAGTAATGGCGGTGTCTACTTTGAGCCATGGTATACTGGAAACTAATTTTTGTGGATTTGTAGGAAGTTAGAGCTGTGCTTATCTTCGGTCTTAGAAGAATTTAGAAATAGGACTTGTCAAGTGTTTCCAATGTGGTTGTCCAGTTTCTATGTCCTTGCTGTGGACTTTTCCCTCTTTGACAGTAACCTTTCCCCTATGGCTTACAGTTTGACATTTAATTTATTAGTGCTGCTCTGCACCCCTCCTGCCGGGAGGCTCTGTGTGGTTTATTGACAGTTCTTTGTTTACTTTTCAGGTTTGTACTACAAGGTTTAAGAATAAGAACAAGGTTTTTTTTTTTTTTTTTTTTTTTTTAGAAAAAAAAAAGAAATAGGACTTTTGAAAATGTTTGTTGACAGAATATTAAATTAGTGAAAACTACAGAACTCTGAGAAATCAGCCTGTGTTTTGAAGCCAGGCTACATAGAATTTTTGTCACCGTAGCTTGAACTAAGAAAGTAGACTTTCTTCTTATACTTTTGGTTGTGAGCCTAGCCTTTAATGCCTGAGCCATCTCTCCAGCCCTACTTCCTTCTTCTTATCCCTAAGGGTGTGTGTGTGTATGTGTGTGTGTGTGTGTGTGTATTTTTTCTGAAAATTTTCATTTATTCCAATGTGCTTTACCTCAAACCCACTACATCCTTAATTTCCTTAGATTATTCTAGATAATTCCATGCATTCTTTGTAGGATCTTCTACAACAAAATTTAATTTGAAGATGCATGACAAAATGGTGGGTAAAGGAAATCAGGTGAAGAAATGTGATTTTATCTCACTGTGCACACTGAAATAAAACAATAAAGATGGTAGCTCTTTAGATGGGGGAATATGACACAAGACTGATGTTCTCAACTTTACGAGAGTTCATCAATTACTTTTATCATTTTTTTAACAAAATACCTAAATGAAGCAGCTATGGAAGGATGATATTTTAGTATGTATTTTGAGAAAATAGTCAACCAGGGTGGGGAAGGCATGGTATTGAATCCTGAGGTTGATGGTCACATTGCATCTAGAGTTGCACACCATAGAGAGCTAAAACCTTATGCACCTAGCTGTGTCCTTTGCAAACATTCTAAGCCAAAATTCAACTAAATTCTTTCACTTAAACTAAATGATTTTGCTCAGATTTTGCTTCCCCTCCTCAATTAACCAAATTTAGAAAATGTTTTATAGTGATACACAGAGATTTATTTCCAAGTTGATCAGAGGTCCTGCCAAGTTGAATGTCAATAAAACTGTCATATATTGGGAGTGAAATAACTGTCATTAAATGGTTTTAGTCATTAAAATAATCGTTTCTCTTGAAAGGTGGTAATTTCTTGAATTTGAAATAAAGGATTAAATAAGGTTTATAGGAATAAAAGTGCCTTGAGTTAGTTCTATCTTAGGCAAATTTACTGAGTTGAATTGATCTTAAGCATGTATTGATATATATATTTCTTCTTAATTGAAGAATTAACTCCTGTAAATAGAAGAAACACACACAATTGATGGGAAATCACTATTCCCTATCTCATGTATTTTTGTGACAATGTGTGTGTTTTTATAATTAGCCAAGCTTTTAAGTGTAGGTATTAATTTATTAGGTTCTGTTAAAAAAGAACGTAAGCATGAACTTCAGAGTTCAAGATTCTAGCTATAAAAGGGATGTTATTACCATATTCAATGTTGCTTTATGAAATTGGTCAGAATGCAATTATGCTAAATTAAACATTTTTCTAGAGAAGTAGATCATTTGAAGGTGTCCCTACTGTTATTAGACTTGGACATCACAGTTGAACCCAAAGCCAAGTCTAGATACCCATGCTCAATATGCTAATTAACAAAAATGTTAACAGTAGAAAGCAGAAAAGGAGATTTATCGATGCAGCCACATTGGGAAGAGGAACAATGAGATCCATAGAAAACCTTAACATCATCATCAAGTTTCTGAATTGAGATTCAAGTTTAAACAGAGGGCAAAATTGTGTATATCAAAGCAGTTCCTTTCACTGTATAGCCCTGTTCACCCATCATTTTCTGGGCTTCAGTTTCCTCCTCTATGGTAGTCTGACAAGTTGTAAGAGCAGTGTGCTATTTCTCTTAGGAAGACAGGTTCCCTACTCTGGCTGGTTTCGTTTCCTTCTGTCGCTATGAGATTCCTGAGGGAATTCTCATTGGTTTTGTTCTGTTGTTTCAGTAGTCTGGTACATTGATAGAGCCAGGTGTTCATTAGAATGCCTTAATTTCTGCCTGAGTTCTTACAATATAATTATATAATCTCTCTGTTCTTCTGTCCTTCCCTATACCTTTGGATGAAAGGATCACCATCTACATTGCTTCCACACTAATTGCCAACATATTTTTGCTTCAGAATCCAGAGTCTGATATCTTTTTAGTATCTTTCCTTACTCATCACCTACAAGGGGACTAAACCTATTACCTTGTTTTGCCATAGAAATTGAAGGTGATCATGAGTCTTGATGTTAAATTTGCTGGTGATTATAATTACTCTCACAATACTCTTCTTCCGGTTCTTCAGATCAAGTTGCATGTTTCCTTGTCTCTCCAAGTATATGAGACTAAATAGCTGGCCACTGTATATATCCTTATGTGTTATGTTTATTTATATATCCTTATGTATTATGTTTATTCTCTGGTTCCTCTTACCCATACTCTTTCCCAGTGTCTGTGTTGTGGACACACTGTTCATTTGAACCCTTTAACATTTAGTGACATAAAACAGATATTTTAGTTTCTACCTTGATGAGGAACAGTCAATTTATGGGGGAGGGGCATGTTACTGCTATGATTTCTATTAATCTTGAACATTTTCTTTCTTCATATGCATATTGTTTGGACTGTCCACAGATGTTTTAGTGGTAGAAGAAAATGGTCTTTTATTTCAAATGGCCAGAAAAAGCACAATATGGAAAAGTCACACTAAGACTCAGTGTGGAAAATCTTTGTATTTGTCATTTTTGGATCACTTTTGATATGTGTGTAAGATAAGTAACATTGTATCCATTTGGATTTTTAAATATTTCTGTTATCATATTATTCATCAAATTGTGATATTGAATGTAAGTCACAGGATCCAAAACTGCATCAGATATTTCCCTTGGAGAGTGTTCATTTATTTGTTTAGTCTTCTTTTTATCCCTAGTTTTATTTCTAGAGTTCTCAATTTCAATAGCAGTTTTTGATAGAGTATGAAATACCATGGGGGAGGGGTTGTCATGTGAAAACCTAATTGGTAGAATTACTGTGGAAAGAGGAGGATATTTGGAAAAGATGTGATTGGAGAAAATGGCTGATTAGAGGTACGTCTTTAAATTCCTGAGTCCTTTGCCAATTTTTCCTTTCTATGTGCTATGAAGTAGAGACTGTCCAGAACACTGTACTGCCATCAAAATGCTATGAAGCTCATCATGATGGGCTGAATTTACTGACATGAAAGTCAAAATTAATCTTCCTTCTTATAAACTTCCTTCTCCAGGATTTTTTCACACATAAGGAAATTGTAACACTGAAATTGGTCCCAGAGAGATGTATTCATTATTGTGATAAACCTTCCTCTGAGGCTTTTAAACATTTGCAGGAAGAATTTGCAAGTTTTAGAGAAGAAAATAATGCAAACTACAGGATGTTATAAGCTCAAGAAATAGACAAATCTTATGGGAGCACATTAGAATACATATTGCTAATAAAAATACTGACACTGAAGGCTGGGCATATAAAGTATAATAAGCATGCTGTGTATAGATGAGATAAAGATATGCATGCTCTATTCTACGAAAAACATGCCTACATGGTGAATATCCTAACACTTGGTGGCTGGCTGTGTTGGAAGTTTATAATTATATAGTTATAAAAGAAAATCAGAACAGAATGAATAAGATGTTTTTAGTCTGGTTAGAGATGTTTGTATAATATTTGTGCTTAGGAAGTTCTTTTTTCAGAAAATATTAGATATAACAAAACCCTTCATATGCATTACACTAACGCAATAGGAAAAATGTCATTAGTGCATCCTGGAACTTAACCATATGATACCAGAATATCAAGACTTGGATGTGGCAAACTTACCTGAATGTCCCTGGATAAATAGTGCCTCTAGACATATAGCACAGTCACAGTCACCTAGAAAATTGTCTCCTTAAGTATGATTTTTACAATATTTAACTACTCAGATTCTCAGGGTTTGCAGACTCCATCCATGTAAGCCTAGACATAGCTGAAGTTATCGGCAATTTTTAAAAATATTTTTTTATTATGTATTTTCCTCAATTACATTTCTAATGCTATACCAAATGTCCCCCATACCCTTCCCCCCACTCCCCTACCCACCCATTCCCACTTTTTGGCCCTGGTGTTCCCCTGTACTGGGGCATATAAAGTCTTCATGTCCAATGGGCCTCTCTTTCCAGTGATGGCCTATTAGGCTATCTTTTGATACAAATGCAGCTAGAGTCAAGAGCTCCGGGGTAGTGGTTAGTTCATAATGTTGTTGGACCTACAAGGTTGCATATCCCTTTAGCTCCTTGGATACTTTCTCTAGCTTCTCCATTGGGGGTCCTGTGATCAATCAAATAGCGGACTGTGAGCATCCACTTATGTGTTTGCTAGGCCCCGGCCTAGTCTCACAAGAGACAGCTATATCAGGGTCCTTTCAGCAAACTCTTGCCAGTGTATGCAATGGGGTCATCATTTGGAGGCTAGTTATGGGATGGATCCCTGGATATGGCAGTCTCTAGATGGTCCATCCTTTTGTCTCAGCTCCAAACTTTGTTTCTGTAACTGCTTCCATGGGTGATTGTTTCCAATTCTAAGAAGGGGCAAAGTGTCTACACTTTGGTCTTCGTTCTTCTTCAGTTTCATGTGTTTTACAAATTGTCTTTTATATCTCGGGTATACTAAGTTTCTGGGCTAATATCCACTTATCAGTGAGTACATATCATTTGAGTTCTTTTGTGATTGTGTTACCTCACTCAGGATGATGCCCTCCAGGTCGATCCATTTGCCTAGGAATTTCATAAATTCACTCTTTTTAATAGCTGACTAGTACTCCATTGTGTAAATGTACCACATTTTTTTTGTATCCATTCCTCTGTTGAGGGGCATCTGGGTTCTTTTCAGCTTCTGGCTCTTATGAATAAGGCTGCTATGAACATAGTGGAGCATGTGTCCTTCTTACCGGTTGGGACATCTTCGGGATGTATGCCCAGGAGAGGTATTGCGGGATCCTCTGGTAGTACTATGTCCAATTTTCTGAGGAACCGCCAGACTGATTTCCAGAGTGGTTGTACAAGCTTGTAATCCCACCAACAATGGAGGAGTGTTCCTCTTTCTCCACATCCTCACCAGCAGTGTCCTTTAATCTTTCTCCACTGTTCTTTCCTGCTATGGAAACATATTAGCACCAGCTGCAGTTGTTCCTTCCATTCCCATAACCTTTAGAGAATACCGGGGGAAACAATGATGTGGAAACTTGGTGCTGAATCATCTTCCACCAATCACAGAACAGAATTGTAAGTTTGGTTTTGTGTGTGTTCAATGAAATCACCTTTTTTTGTTTTTCACCATTGAAACCAAAAACTCAAGGTATAAATAGCTGTAAAGGAAAAGCGTTTCACTTCAGACACACTGAAAAACTATGAAGATCATCACCTTCTTCACTTTTCTGGGAGCTGCTGGTGAGTCTTTCAAAGAACATTTCATCAGATGTATATTATACATACAAGTTTGTGTTTTGTGAGTGGGAAAACAGTAACTAAGTAAATATTCCATGTGCAAGGGGCTAAAAGCAGGCAGTCAACACTATTTGCTACATTTATGTATTCTATAGCTTAGTAGATGAAAAGAAACAAACAGTGCAAATGAACTTAATGGGCATCCTGACATTTGTGTGAAGAAGTCTAAATAATTGGAATTATTTTCTGCTCCAAGGAAAAGATGTAAACATTAAATTCTAATTATGTGGAAGATGAAACTCTGCTTATTTATATGAAGTTATCATAATTAGAAGAGATAGGGTATTTTTCATGGGTAAAAACTTTAGGTTCTATTCACAAAATCTTTACTAAGAAAATCAGTCCTATATCAGTGTTGCTGAATACTGAAGAACAGGAAAAATGATATTTTCTAGGGTAATACAACTAAATTTAAAACTAAATTTTCATAATTAAAATGGGTTTTGATTTGTAAAGTTTCTCATGTTTGGAAAATTCAGCCACTATTTTTAAATATTACAATGTTCAACTCATACAGATTTATTATGGTCTTTAGATTATATTAAATATTGAGGGTAGTTATAATCACTATAAATTATGTACATGTATTGAATTTAGTAATAATAAAAATACTAGGACAAACTCTTGATGAATCAGTGTATGAAAAATGCTAAATGCATTAATATATGTCCAACAGATAACTGAAATAACAGGAAACTTTTGGAAAGAAAAACATAGAATTGTGGTTAAATGATTTACACAAATTGTATTCAATAAACTAACTCAGTCACTCATTTGTATGTGTTAGGTATTTTAAAAATTAAAGATAAATTTAAAAGTCCATTGAATGTGATGAAAAATGTTCCTTTGAATAAATGGCTTGCCTCTATGCCTTGGGAACCAGGAAAGATACTGGGACCCTGTACCAAAAAGATAAATTCAACACTTGAAAGTAGTTTTTGCTCTCCAGGGACCACTATGCTACACATAATCACACACACACACACACACACACACACACACACACACACACACACACACACACACAGGCACACACACACACACACGCACCACAAACAGAGAGAGAAAATAAATAATTTTTACTTTTAGATTTGATTCACCATGATATCAAGAGAGTATATGCTGATATTAGAAAATGATAACTTTCAAGAGACTATAAGCATATTTTACCCAACAGGAGGATATGTGTCTTTTCTGGTTGGTCTGTACAAACTTCATTTGGAAGACTAATTTTGAGACAAGTCTTCTTATGCTAAATATACAAAACTCTCCCCCAGTTGCTCTCCCAGCTAACAGTGATGACAAGATTGTTGGAGGCTACACATGTCCGAAGCATTCGGTTCCTTACCAGGTGTCTCTGAATGATGGCATTAGCCATCAGTGTGGTGGCTCCCTTATCAGTGATCAGTGGGTACTGTCTGCTGCTCACTGCTACAAAAGGTAATGAAACAATACTCAAATTTCTATGTTCTACGGTCATTCTGTCCTCCGGTATCACCTTAAGGGCATGGTCCTTTGTGAATCTGTACGGGCAGGACACACCTGATGGAATGCTCTATCCTGAACATTGGCTGTAAGGCACAATACACATTAACTTCATAGCCCTGACAGTACTGGATGCTTTAAGAAGATGATGTCTGTGTTTTTATGTTCAGAACTTTCAGTTTGGTAAAGAAAAACCTCTACAGGGATATTTAGAAATCTTTTATCTTTTAATGCAGAAGACTCCAGGTTCGCCTTGGTGAACACAATATTGATGTCCTTGAGGGTGGTGAGCAATTTATTGATGCAGAAAAGATCATTCGACACCCAGACTATAACAAGGACACTGTGGATAATGACATCATGCTGATTAAATTGAAGTCACCTGCCATCCTTAACTCCCAAGTATCCACAGTCTCTCTGCCCAGATCCTGTGCATCTACAAATGCTCAGTGCCTTGTTTCTGGCTGGGGAAATACTGTGAGCATTGGTGGTAAGTGTCAATGGAACTTGTCCATGTGTAAAAATAAGAGAGACAAAATGTATGTTGGTTGTCAACATGGCAAAATTGTCACTGTGAGAGATACTTGTAGAAGTTTTAAACAAAGACAGTCTAGGAATGTATAATTTGTAGGCCAGAACATTGCTTCACTGGGACCATGGGGGGAAACCAATAGCATTTGAAATGTAAATGAAGAAAATATCTAATAAAAATGTAAAAAAAAAAAAACATGAGCTATTAGCAAGATGCTAAATTATTTACCTGGTGGAGTCAATTATATGAGGGAATGAAAACTCAAGTGATAAACAGAAGAGATGCCTGGGATTTGTTGTTCCCTGAAGAATCTATCTCATGGAGGAAATACTAAAATATTTGAAAATCCAAAAGCCAACAATGTATTGTCATAAAGGACAGCTTATTAAAACTATTGGGGAAAATGTTCTAAAAGAAAAATATGCTTAAATTATGATGTTTGGCAAATAGAATTAGAAATTTCAGGGAAGATATTGAGTGACCTTGCCTTCTTTTTTCTCTCAACAGGAAAATACCCAGCACTCCTTCAATGTCTGGAAGCTCCTGTCCTCTCGGCCAGTTCTTGCAAAAAATCCTACCCAGGCCAGATTACCAGCAATATGTTCTGCCTGGGATTCCTGGAGGGTGGAAAGGACTCCTGTGATGTGAGTGTTCTTTGACTCTTTCTACAAATGATTGTTCTTTGACTCCTTCTACAACTGTCTCTCTCTCTCTCTCTCTCTCTCTCTCTCTCTCTCTCTCTCTGTGTGTGTGTGTGTGTGTGTGTGTGTGTGTGTGTTTGTGTGTGTGTGTCCCTCTGTCTGTCTATTTTTCACTCCATCAGTATCCTTCTCCTTGGCTGAGAACCATGTACATCTGTCTGGAAGAATTCCCATGGGATGAGATAAGTCCTATGAGTAAAAACAGGTTTTCTCACTGTAATATTCATGGATAACCTCAAGGTTGAACTATGTACAAAAGATGGTATGCAAACAGTACATGGAAACAAACTTCTGAGAAGCTGGTTTATAGCATGCAACCACTCTTGAAAGACAGCAAAAGGAACAGCAAGAAATACCGCCAGCCTTTATCTTTTCCTGACCTTTGTCAACTAAGGAACCTTGAGCTTATAGAGACAGTATTAAAAATAAGGGGTAAATTGCAATTAACTGTACAGGGAGTCTTCATTGCTTCAATGTCAGTACCTGTTATTTTGGCTCCATGAAAACAGGAAAACATCGTGGAGTCCATTCTCGCACCTCAACATAAACATATTGTAATCTTATTTTCTTTCTGACCAGGGTGATTCTGGTGGACCTGTCGTCTGCAATGGAGAGATCCAGGGTATTGTCTCCTGGGGTTCAGTCTGTGCAATGAGAGGGAAGCCTGGTGTTTACACCAAAGTCTGCAACTACCTAAGCTGGATTCAGGAGACCATGGCGAACAACTGATTTCTCTTGCCTTCCATAAATCATCTATTTCTTATCCATTTCTCTTTCTTCTTATGCCTGAAATGAGGTTGAAATAAATACATTTCTGCTGCTCTATATATAATAACATTTTGCTCTTGTATTCTATGATTTACCATTCTTTAAAAATTGGTTGATAAATGAGAACATAATTATAGAGTTGAAAATTCTAAATAATTCAACATTCATATAACAATAAGAATTTTCTCATATTTTTCTATGGTCTATGATGTATGGTGAATACATTAGTAAAGTGCTTGCATTAGCATTATATTTTTACAGAATAATGATAATATTTTATTAATAGGTCATATATATTTTGTTTTAAAAATATAGCTATCATACACATATGTTTAAACTTCCTACATTGCATATTTCCATCTTAAAATAGATAGCATGAAATTGTTATTCATTGATAGCATACCAATTGATATGAAACTGCTATCTATTTTACCAATCACCAAGTTATCTAAGTACTCCTTGAAAAACTGAAATTCATCATGAATATTTCTGATGCCTGGTGTCTTGCATGTCCTAAAATACAGTGCTATGTCTTCCTTATATTTTTAATTTTATTGCTAATCTTTTAAAATCTAAGAATCTTTATTGTGCTTAGTGACTGAAAACTACAAATGAAGTATTTTTTTTAGGATTTATTTTTTTTCACTTCCATATCTGTGTGTACATATGTGGAGGTGTATACAATTTAGCAAGGTGACTTTAGAGAAAAGAGCTGTTAGAGACCTTTGTTCTACAGTATAGGGATTTCAGAGATGCCAAACAGAACTTCTGGGAACCAAATCTCAGTCTTTTATAAGAATAGTATATGCTCTTTTCCTCTGAACCATTTCTAAAGCTCTTGAGGAATAATTTTTAAATACATATTTGTCCTAAGTTTTGGCCACTTAACCTCTCCTCACTTAAACACCAAATCAAGACCAGATTGTACATAAATTAAAGCTATATGCAAACAAATATGAATCATTTAAGTTTCACAATTTGGGTCCTCCCCTCTATTGTCATATTTCCCTGGGAACAGAGATAGCATCTGTGTTTTAGCACAGCCTGCAGAATGAGAAACAACCACATTTCCTCACCTGCTTTCCACCAATCATCATTTGATCATGGATCACCAAACCAAATATCTGCTGAAGAAGAACCTACAAATGCTACCTGTGATTAAACAGAATGATAAAGGAAAATTAAGGACACAATGGACTTGAGTCAGTGCAGAGTGGAATAAACAGAATAGTGCAAGGGTTTAGAAACAAAAACTATATCCTCAGAGTCAAGGAAAAGAAGCATAGTGCATTAGGCAGCTCAGGCTGCTATGGTTAGAAGGAAATTCAGACCCCAGCTTCAAAACACAAGTAATCTTCTCATGAGTCTTCACTATCAGAAAATTTTCAATGAGGGGAGGTGAAATTCCAATAGATCAAAAGCACAAGTCCAAAAGTCCCCTCTGAGGCAGACACAAAGCAAGTTCAGCTGCCTATGAAGCTCCTGAAAGAGCTCATAAAGAATTACACACTTCCAAAATGCAGTGGTCCAAGAAAGATGTTTCCATGACAAAATAGAGGAAATAGATAGAAAGGAAAGAATGGACTGAAGCAAAAACACTTGACTCTGAAGCATAAGCACTAAATCCTGAGGCTATTTGTGAAGTGTCTAGAACAGATGATGCCATCATCTGAGCTTCAAGACTTAGACAACCCAACCCTGTGGCCATATGACACAGTCCATATTCTCTCTCTCTCTCCCAGAAAGATGCAACTCGAAGCTACCAGCTTTTCTTGACAAATGCACTATATCTCTGGCACCTCTGAGAATGTAGGCTTTTCACTGCAACATGGGCTTCAACCACAGCCTCATGCAGAACTTGTTCACAAGTTCCCTTAATGAAGGCTGATCTCTCTACATCTTAGCTGAAATGCCAGGATTTTCCTAACTATCTAGACAACAGTTTCCATAACTCTCGAACACTTAGATTCTTCATTCCTGCAATGCCAGTACCTCTTAGACAAACAGCTTTTCTTCCAGCATAAGAAGAAACATGGTCCTTTGGTCTATCACTGAAGTAGTTTCTGGGCAATTGAAATCATAAAAATTCATGTCTAACACAATTCTACTCTCCCTTTTGCTCCCATTTCTCACTATAAACACTGTGTAAGCTGTGAGTATCCTACCTGAAGTTCCTCTCAAGTGTCTCCCCACAAACCCTTAAATTACCAGGGAAAATATCATTCTTTCTTCTTTGAGACATTGGCGTAATCATTGATCAGTTAGAAAGTAATTGTGCAAGGAATATAAAACTATATTCATAGTTACCTCTGAGAGCTTGCATGATAAACTTCTAATCCTAAGTAACTGCAAAGTAGTAATATGTAACTGGCACTACTATTAGCCACAAGGTTCAGAAGAATATCACTTTTGTTAGTCATATGTTAGCCTAAAGCATTGTCCAAAGAGTTTGTGTCTGCATCAAAGAAATCATAAAAAAAGTCATGGTCAAATTTTGTAACTCTATGAGGATTACTTGACATAAAAACTTAAGGGGGGAAAGAATAACCTGGGCCTTTAGGTTGTGAGTCTAACAATATGTGGCTTGATTTAACTGTGCAGTAAACCATGGAGGGAAAAACTGGTGGCAAAGAAGAATCAGTGCTTCATAACAGTCAGAATACAAAGACTAATGAGATACTAGGGCTACATATAACATACAGAGTCACTAGTCTGTTTGCAACTTTCTCCCACTCAACCCCACCTACCAAATTAGTGCTACTAACTGAAGATCAAGTTCAACACATGAAACCATGAGCCATATTTTATAGTTTAGTCCATGTGAACAGGATACTTCTCTTGATTTGGGTCCACTCAAGCCTTCACATTTACTCTCTATACACTTTTATATTGCTGGTATTTCCACTTTTTAAATCTCTCCTTTGTTATAAGTTTTACCAACACAGTTACATGAGCTGTACTGATAAGGGATTGCTACAAGTATTATGAATGCGACAAGTCCCTTCCGCTCGACTCGAGACTCGAGCCCCGGGCTACCTTGCCAGCAGAGTCTTGCCCAACACCCGCAAGGGTCCACACCGGACTCCCCACGGGACCCTAAGACCTCTGGTGAGTGGATCACAGTGCCTGCCCCAATCCAATCGCGCGGAACTTGAGACTGCGGTACATAGGGAAGCAGGCTACCCGGGCCTGATCTGGGGCACAAGTCCCTTCCGCTCGACTCGAGACTCGAGCCCCGGGCTACCTTGCCAGCAGAGTCTTGCCCAACACCCGCAAGGGTCCACACGGGACTCCCCACGGGACCCTAAGACCTCTGGTGAGTGGACCACAGTGCCTGCCCCAATCCAATCGCTCGGAACTTGAGACTGCGGTACATAGGGAAGCAGGCTACCCGGGCCTGATCTGGGGCACAAGTCCCTTCCACTCGACTCGAGACTTGAGCCCCGGGCTACCTTGACAGCAGAGTCTTGCCCAACACCCGCAAGGGCCCACACGGGACTCCCCACGGGACCCTAAGACCTCTGGTGAGTGGAACACAGCGCCTACCCCAATCCAATCGCGTGGAACTTGAGACTGCGGTACATAGGGAAGCAGGCTACCCGGGCTTGATCTGGGGCACAAACCCCTTCCACTCCACTCGAGCCCCGGCTACCTTGCCAGCTGAGTCGCCTGACACCCGCAAGGGCCCACACAGGATTCCACACGTGATCCTAAGACCTCTAGTGAGTGGAACACAACTTCTGCCAGGAGTCTGGTTCGAACACCAGGTATCTGGGTACCTGCCTTGCAAGAAGAGAGCTTGCCTGCAGAGAATACTCTGCCCACTGAAACTAAGGAGAGTGCTACCCTCCAGGTCTGCTCATAGAGGCTAACAGAGTCACCTGAAGAACAAGCTCTTAACAGTGACAACTAAAACAGCTAGCTTCAGAGATTACCAGATGGCGAAAGGCAAACGTAAGAATCCTACTAACAGAAATCAAGACCACTCACCATCATCAGAACGCAGCACTCCCACCCCACCTAGTCCTGGGCACCCCAACACAACCGAAAATCTAGACACAGATTTAAAAACATTTCTCATGATGATGATAGAGGACATCAAGAAGGACTTTCATAAGTCACTTAAAGATTTACAGGAGAGCACTGCTAAAGAGTTACAGGCTCTTAAAGAAAAGCAGGAAAACACAGCCAAACAGGTGATGGAAATGAACAAAACCATACTAGAACTAAAAGGGGAAGTAGACACAATAAAGAAAACCCAAAGCGAGGCAACGCTGGAGATAGAAACCCTAGGAAAGAGATCTGGAACCATAGATGCGAGCATCAGCAACAGAATACAAGAAATGGAAGAGAGAATCTCAGGTGCAGAAGATTCCATAGAGAACATCGACACAACAGTCAAAGAAAATACAAAATGCAAAAGGATCCTAACTCAAAACATCCAGGTAATCCAGGACACAATGAGAAGACCAAACCTACGGATAATAGGAATTGATGAGAATGAAGATTTTCAACTTAAAGGGCCAGCTAATATCTTCAACAAAATAATAGAAGAAAACTTCCCAAACATAAAAAAAGAGATGCCCATGATCATACAAGAAGCATACAGAACTCCAAATAGACTGGACCAGAAAAGAAATTCCTCCCGACACATAATAATCAGAACAACAAATGCACTAAATAAAGAGAGAATATTAAAAGCAGTAAGGGAGAAAGGTCAAGTAACATATAAAGGAAGGCCTATCAGAATTACACCAGACTTTTCACCAGAGACTATGAAAGCCAGAAGAGCCTGGACAGATGTTATACAGACACTAAGAGAACACAAATGCCAGCCCAGGCTACTATACCCGGCCAAACTCTCAATTACCATAGATGGAGAAACCAAAGTATTCCACGACAAAACCAAGTTCACACAATATCTTTCCACGAATCCAGCCCTTCAAAGGATAATAACAGAAAAGAAGCAATACAAGGACGGAAATCACGCCCTAGAACAACCAAGAAAGTAATCATTCAACAAACCAAAAAGAAGACAGCCACAAGAACAGAATGCCAACTCTAACAACAAAAATAAAAGGGAGCAACAATTACTTTTCCTTAATATCTCTTAATATCAATGGACTCAATTCCCCAATAAAAAGACATAGACTAACAGACTGGCCACACAAACAGGACCCAACATTCTGCTGCTTACAGGAAACCCATCTCAGGGAAAAAGACAGACACTACCTCAGAGTGAAAGGCTGGAAAACAATTTTCCAAGCAAATGGACTGAAGAAACAAGCTGGAGTAGCCATTTTAATATCGGACAAAATCGACTTCCAACCCAAAGTTATCAAAAAAGACAAGGAGGGACACTTCATACTCATCAAAGGTAAAATCCTCCAAGAGGAACTCTCAATTCTGAATATCTACGCACCAAATGCAAGGGCAGCCACATTCATTAGAGACACTTTAGTAAAGCTCAAAGCATACATTGCACCTCACACAATAATAGTGGGAGACTTCAACACACCACTTTCTTCAAAGGACAGATTGTGGAAACAGAAACTAAACAGGGACACAGTGAAAATAACAGAAGTTATGAAACAAATGGACCTGACAGATATCTACAGAACATTTTATCCTAAAACAAAAGGATATACCTTCTTCTCAGCACCTCACGGGACCTTCTCCAAAATTGACCATATAATTGGTCACAAAACAGGCCTCAATAGATACAAAAATATTGAAATTGTCCCATGTATCCTATCAGACCACCATGGCCTAAGACTGATCTTCAATAACAACATAAATAATGGAAAGCCAACATTCACGTGGAAACTGAATAACACTCTTCTCAATGATACCTTGGTCAAGGAAGGAATAAAGAAAGAAATTAAAGACTTTTTAGAGTTTAATGAAAATGAAGCCACAACGTACCCAAACCTATGGGACACAATGAAAGCATTTCTAAGAGGGAAACTCATAGCGCTGAGTGCCTCCAAGAAGAAACGGGAGACAGCACATACTAGCAGCTTGACAACACATCTAAAAGCCCTAGAAAAAAAGGAAGCAAATTCACCCAAGAGGAGTAGACGGCAGGAAATAATCAAACTCAGGGGTGAAATCAACCAAGTGGAAACAAGAAGAACTATTCAAAGAATTAACCAAACGAGGAGTTGGTTCTTTGAGAAAATCAACAAGATAGATAAACCCTTAGCCAGACTCACTAGAGGGCACAGGGACAGCATCCTAATTAACAAAATCAGAAATGAAAAGGGAGACATAACAACAGATCCTGAAGAAATCCAAAACACCATCAGATCCTTCTACAAAAGGCTATACTCAACAAAACTGGAAAACCTGGACGAAATGGACAAATTTCTGGACAGATACCAGGTACCAAAGTTGAATCAGGATCAAGTTGACCATCTAAACAGTCCCATATCACCTAAAGAAATAGAAGCAGTTATTAATAGTCTCCCAACCAAAAAAAGCCCAGGACCAGATGGGTTTAGTGCAGAGTTCTATCAGACCTTCAAAGAAGATCTAATTCCAATTCTGCACAAACTATTTCACAAAATAGAAGTAGAAGGTACTCTACCCAACTCATTTTATGAAGCCACTATTACTCTGATACCTAAACCACAGAAAGATCCAACAAAGATAGAGAACTTCAGACCAATTTCTCTTATGAATATCGATGCAAAAATCCTCAATAAAATTCTCGCTAACCGAATCCAAGAGCACATTAAAGCAATCATCCATCCTGACCAAGTAGGTTTTATTCCAGGGATGCAGGGATGGTTTAATATACGAAAATCCATCAATGTAATCCATTATATAAACAAACTCAAAGACAAAAACCACATGATCATCTCGTTAGATGCAGAAAAAGCATTTGACAAGATCCAACACCCATTCATGATAAAAGTTTTGGAAAGATCAGGAATTCAAGGCCCATACCTAAACATGATAAAAGCAATCTACAGCAAACCAGTAGCCAACATCAAAGTAAATGGAGAGAAGCTGGAAGCAATCCCACTAAAATCAGGGACTAGACAAGGCTGCCCACTTTCTCCCTACCTTTTCAACATAGTACTTGAAGTATTAGCCAGAGCAATTCGACAACAAAAGGAGATCAAGGGGATACAAATTGGAAAAGAGGAAGTCAAAATATCACTTTTTGCAGATGATATGATAGTATATATAAGTGACCCTAAAAATTCTACCAGAGAACTCCTAAACCTGATAAACAGCTTCGGTGAAGTAGCTGGATATAAAATAAACTCAAACAAGTCAATGGCCTTTCTCTATACAAAGAATAAACAGGCTGAGAAAGAAATTAGGGAAACAACACCCTTCTCAATAGTCACAAATAATATAAAATATCTTGGCGTGACTCTAACTAAGGAGGTGAAAGATCTGTATGATAAAAACTTCAAATCTCTGAAGAAAGAAATTAAAGAAGATCTCAGAAGATGGAAAGATCTCCCATGCTCATGGATTGGCAGGATCAACATTGTAAAAATGGCTATCTTGCCAAAAGCAATCTACAGATTCAATGCAATCCCCATCAAAATTCCAACTCAATTCTTCAACGAATTGGAAGGAGCAATTTGCAAATTTGTCTGGAATAACAAAAAACCTAGGATAGCAAAAAGTCTTCTCAAGGATAAAAGAACTTTTGGCGGAATCACCATGCCAGACCTAAAGCTTTACTACAGAGCAATTGTGATAAAAACTGCATGGTACTGGTATAGAGACAGACAAGTAGACCAATGGAATAGAATTGAAGATCCAGAAATGAACCCACACACCTATGGTCACTTGATCTTCGACAAGGGAGCTAAAACCATCCAGTGGAAGAAAGACAGCATTTTCAACAATTGGTGCTGGCACAACTGGTTGTTATCGTGTAGAAGAATGCGAATCGATCCATACTTATCTCCTTGTACTAAGGTCAAATCTAAGTGGATCAAGGAACTTCACATAAAACCAGAGACACTGAAACTTATAGAGGAGAAAGTGGGGAAAAGCCTTGAAGATATGGGCACAGGGGAAAAATTCCTGAACAGAACAGCAATGGCTTGTGCTGTAAGATCGAGAATCGACAAATGGGACCTAATGAAACTCCAAAGTTTCTGCAAGGCAAAAGACACCGTCAATAAGACAAAAAGACCACCAACAGATTGGGAAAGGATCTTTACCTATCCTAAATCAGATAGGGGACTAATATCCAACATATATAAAGAACTCAAGAAGGTGGACTTCAGAAAATCAAATAACCCCATTAAAAAATGGGGCTCAGAACTGAACAAAGAATTCTCACCTGAGGAATACCGAATGGCAGAGAAGCACTTGAAAAAATGTTCAACATCCTTAATCATCAGGGAAATGCAAATCAAAACAACCCTGAGATTCCACCTCACACCAGTCAGAATGGCTAAGATCAAAAATTCAGGTGACAGCAGATGCTGGCGAGGATGTGGAGAAAGAGGAACACTCCTCCATTGTTGGTGGGAGTGCAGGCTTGTACAACCACTCTGGAAATCAGTCTGGCGGTTCCTCAGAAAACTGGACATAGTACTACCGGAGGATCCAGCAATACCTCTCCTGGGCATATATCCAGAAGATGCCCCAACAGGTAAGAAGGACACATGCTCCACTATGTTCATAGCAGCCTTATTTATAATAGCCAGAAGCTGGAAAGAACCTAGATGCCCCTCAACAGAGGAATGGATACAGAAAATGTGGTACATCTACACAATGGAGTACTACTCAGCTATTAAAAAGAATGAATTCATGAAATTCCTAGCCAAATGGATGGACCTGGAGGGCATCATCCTGAGTGAGGTAACACATTCACAAAGAAACTCACACAATATGTATTCACTGATAAGTGGATATTAGCCCCAAACCTAGGATACCCAAGATATAAGATATAATTTGCTAAACACATGAAACTCAAGGAGAATGAAGACTGAAGTGTGGACACTATGCCCCTCCTTAGATTTGGGAACAAAACACCCATGGAAGGAGTTACAGAGACGGAGTTTGGAGCTGAGATGAAAGGATGGACCATGTAGAGACTGCCATAGCCAGGGATCCACCCCATAATCAGCATCCAAACGCTGACACCATTGCATACACTAGCAAGATTTTATTGAAAGGACGCAGATGTAGCTGTCTCTTGTGAGACTATGCCGGGGCCCAGCAAACACAGAAGTGGATGCTCACAGTCAGCTAATGGATGGATCATAGGGCTCCCAATGGAGGAGCTAGAGAAAGTAGCCAAGGAGCTAAAGGGATCTGCAACCCTATAGGTGGAACAACATTATGAGCTAACCAGTACCCCGGAGCTCTTGACTCTAGCTGCATATATATCAAAAGATGGCCTAGTCGGCCATCACTGGAAAGAGAGGCCCATTGGACTTGCAAACTTTATATGCCCCAGTACAGGGGAATACCAGGGCCAAAAAGGGGGAGTGGGTGGGCAGGGGAGTGGGGGTGGGTGGATATGGGGGACTTTTGGTATAGCATTGGAAATGTAAATGAGTTAAATACCTAATAAAAAATGGAAAAAAAAGTATTATGAATGCATATGCTTGTCTAGCCTTCCAGGTTTTCCTTTGAAATCTGTGTGGAAGCACCATCCTTCACATTTCTCCTCTTGCATTTTTTATGACGGCAAAACTATCATCAAATGATGACATCAAATTTTGCCAACTCTAACAGAGTCACCTGAGGAACAAGCTCTAACCAGAGACAACTATAACAACTAGCTTCAGAGATTACCAGATGGCGAAAGGCAAACGTAAGAATCCTACTAACAGAAATCAAGACCACTTACCATCATCAGAACGCAGCACCCCCACCCCACCTAGTCCTGGGTACCCCAACACACCCGAAAAGCAAGACCTGGATTTAAAAGCATATCTCATGATGATGGTAGAGGACATCAAGAAGGACTTTAATAACTCACTTAAAGAAATACAGCTAAACAGAGGAGAACACAGCTAAACAGGTAGAAGACTTTAAAGAGGAAACACAAAAATTCCTTAAAGAATTGCAGGAAAACACGACCAAACAGGTGATGGAATTGAATAAAGCCATCCAAGACAGAAAAAGGGAAGTAGAGACAATAAAGAAAACCCAAAGTGAGGCAACGCTGGAGAAAGAAACCCTAGGAAAGAAATCTGGAACCATAGATGCGAGCATCAGCAACAGAATACAAGAGATGGAAGAGAGAATCTCAGGTGCAGAAGATTCCATAGAGAACATCGGCACAACAATCAAAGAAAATACAAAATGCAAACAGATCCTAACTCAAAACATCCAGGAAATCTAGGACACAATGAGAAGACCAAACCTACGGATAATAGGAGTTGATGAGAATGAAGATTTTCAACTTAAAGGGCCAGCAAATATCTTCAACAAAATTATAGAAGAAAACTTCCCAAACCTAAAGGATGACATGCCCATGAGCATACAAGAAGCCTATAGAACTCCAAATAGACTGGACCAGAAAAGAAATTCCTCCCGACACATAATAATCAGAACAACAAATGCACTAAATAAAGAGAGAATATTAAAAGCAGTAAGGGAGAAAGGTCAAGTAACATATAAAGGCAGGCCTATCAGAATTACACCAGACTTTTCACCAGAGACTATGAAATCCAGAAGAGCCTGGACAGATGTTATACAGACATTAAGAGAACACAAATGCCATCCCAGGCTACAATACCCAGCCAAACTCTCAATTACCATAGATGGAGAAACCAAAGTATTCCACGACAAAACCAAATTCACACTTTATCTTTCCACGAATCCAGCCCTTCAAAGGATAATAACAGAAAAATAACCAATACAAGGACAGAAATCACACCCTAGAAAAAGCAAGAAAGAATCCCTCAACAAACCAAAAAGAAGACAGCCACAAGAACAGAATGCCAACTCTAACAACAAAAATAAAAGGAAGCAACAATTACTTTTCCTTAATATCTCTTAATATCAATGGACTCAATTCCCCAATAAAAAGACATAGACTAACAGACTGGATACACAAACAGGACCCAACATTCTGCTGCTTACAGGAAACCCATCTCAGGGAAAAAGACAGACACTACCTCAGAGTGAAAGGCTGGAAAACAATTTTCCAAGCAAATGGTCTGAAGAAACAAGCTGGAGTAGCCATTCTAATATCGAATAAAATCGACTTCCAACCCAAAGTTATCAAAAAAGACAAGGAGGGACACTTCATATTCATCAAAGGTAAAATCCTCCAAGAGGAACTCTCAATTCTGAATATCTATGCTCCAAATGCAAGGGCAGCCACATTCATCAAAGACACTTTAGTAAAGCTCAAAGCACACATTGCACCTCACACAATAATAGTGAGAGACTTCAACACACCACTTTCATCAATGGACAGATTGTGGAAACAGAAACTAAACAGGGACACAGTGAAACTAACAAAAGTTATGAAACAAAAGGACTTAACAGATATCTACAGAACGTTTTATCCTAAAACAAAAGGATATACCTTCTTCTCAGCACCTCACGGGACCTTCTCCAAAATTGACCGTATAATTGGTCACAAAACAGGCCTCAACAGATACAAAAATATTTAAAATGTCCCATGCATCCTATCAGACCACCATGGACTAAGGCTGATCTTCAATAACAACATAAATAATGGAAAGCCAACATTCACGTGGAAACTGAACAACACTCTTCTCAATGATACCTTGGTCAAGGAAGGAATAAAGAAAGAAATTAAAGACTTTTTAGAGTTTAATGAAAATGAAGCCACAACATACCCAAACCTATGGGACACAATGAAAGCATTTCTAAGAGGGAAACTCATAGCTCTGAGTGCCTCCAAAAAGAAACTAGAGAGAGCACACACTAGCAGCTTGACAACACATCTAAATGCTCTAGAAAAAAGGAAGCAAATTCACCCAAGAGGAGTAGAAGGCAGGAAATAGTCAAACTCAGGGGCAAAATCAACCAAGTGGAAACAAGAAGAACTATTCAAAGAATTAACCAAACGAGGAGTTGGTTCTTTGAGAAAATCAACAAGATAGATAAACCCTTAGCCAGACTCACTAGAGGGCACAGGGACAGCATCCTAATTAACAAAATCAGAAATGAAAAGGGAGACATAACAACAGATCCTGAAGAAATCCAAAACACCATCAGATCCTTCTACAAAAGGCTATACTCAACAAAACTGGAAAACCTGGACCAAATGAACAAATTTCTAGACAGACACCAGGTACCAAAGTTAAATCAGGATCAAGTTAATGATCTAAACAGTCCCATATCACCTAAAGAAATAGAAGCAGCCATCAATAGTCTCCCAGCCAAAAAAAAAAAAAAAGCATAGTACTTGAATCCTAGCCAGAGCAATTCGACAACAAAAGGAGATCAAGGGGATACAAATTGGAAAAGATGAAGTCAAAATATCACTTTTTGCAGATGATATGATAGTATATATAAGTGACCCTAAAAATTGCACCAGAGAACTCCTAAACCTGATAAACAGCTTTGGTGAAGTAGGTGGATATAAAATTAACTCAAACAAGTCAATGGCTTTCTCTACACAAAGAATAAACAAGCTGAGAAAGAAATTAGGTAAACAACATCCTTCTCAATAGTCACAAATAATATAAAATATCTTGGCATGACTCTAACTAAGGAAGTGAAAGATCTGTATGATAAGAACTTCAAGTCTCTGAAGAAAGAAATTAAAGAAGATCTCAGAAGATGGAAAGATCTCCCATGCTCATGGATTGGCAGTATCAACATTGTAAAAATGGCTATCTTGCCAAAAGCAATCTACAGATTCAATGATTTGCCATCAACATTACAACTCAATTCTTCAACGAATTAGAAAGAGCAATCTGCAAATTCATCTAGAATAACAAAAATCCTAGGATAGCAAAAACTCTGCTCAAGGATAAAAAACCTTCGGTGGAATCACCATGCCTGACCTAAAGCTGTACTACAGAGCAATTGTGATAAAAACTGCATGGTACTGGTATAGTGACAGACAAGTAGACCAATGGAACAGAATTGAAGACCCAGAGATGAACCCACACACCTATGGTCACTTGATCTTTGACAAGAGAGCTAAAACCATCAAGTGGAAAAAAGACAGCATTTTCAACAAATGGTGCTGGCACAACTGGCAGTTATCATGTAGAAAAATGAGAATTGATCCATTCCTATCTCCTTGTACTAAGGTCAAATCTAAGTGGATTAGGGAACTCCACATAAAACCAGAGACACTGAAACTTATAGAGGAGAAAATAGGGAAAAGCCTGGAAGATATGGGTACAGTCCAGAGACCTCAGGAGCCATTCTCAGATTTTGTGGCCAGAATGACAGAGGCAGCAGGGCGTATTTTTGCAGATTTGGAGCAAGCCGCACCTCTGGTAGAACAGCTTATTTATGAGCAAGCCACACAGGAGTGCCGAGCGGCCATAGCCCCAAGAAAGAACAAAGGTTTACAAGACTGGCTCAGGGTTTGTCGGGAGCTTGGGGGACCTCTCACCAATGCAGGCTTAGCGGCCGCCATCCTCCAATCCCAAAAATGCTCCATGGGCAGAAATGAATCAATGCATAGATCTTGTCCAGGAACAACTAGATGTATTATGGCAAATAGCTCAGCTGGGATGTGAACAAAAGTTTCTGGGATTATGCGTTACTTCCATTCAGTATGAGAAATTTACTAGGGTAGCTAATTTGTCAAAAAGTCTTTCTCAGTATATGTTACAGAATTGGACTGCTGAATTTGAACAGACCCTTCGGAAATTGCCATCATTCAGGTCAACTCCACGCGCTTGGACCTGTCCCTGACCAAAGGATTACCCAATTGGATCTCCTCAGCATTTTCCTTCTTTAAAGAATGGGTGGGGGTGATATTATTTGGAGATACACTTTGCTGTGGATTAGTGTTGCTTCTTTGGTTGGTCTGTAAGCTTAAGGCCCAAACTAGGAGAGACAAGGTGCCATTCGGTATTCCTCAGGTGAGAATTCTTTGTTCAGTTCTGAGCCCTATTTTTTAATGGGGTTATTCGATTTTCTGGAGCCGACCTTCTAGAGTTCTTTATATATATTGGATATTAGTCCCATTTATCAATTCCTGATCTTATAGCACAAGCCATTGCTGTTCTATTCAGGAATTTTTCCCCTGTACCCATATCTTCGAGGCTTTTCCCTATTTTCTCCTCTATAAGTTTCAGTGTCTCTGGTTTTATGTGGAGTTCCCTAATCCACTTAGATTTGACCTTAGTACAAGGAGATAGGAATGGATCAATTCTCATTTTTCTACATGATAACTGCCAGTTGTGCCAGCACCATTTGTTGAAAATGCTGTCTTTTTTCCACTTGATGGTTTTAGCTCTCTTGTCAAAGATCAAGTGACCATAGGTGTGTGGGTTCATCTCTGGGTCTTCAATTCTGTTCCATTGGTCTACTTGTCTGTCACTATACCAGTACCATGCAGTTTTTATCACAATTGCTCTGTAGTACAGCTTTAGGTCAGGCATGGTGATTCCACCGAAGGTTTTTTATCCTTGAGCAGAGTTTTTGCTATCCTAGGATTTTTGTTATTCTAGATGAATTTGCAGATTGCTCTTTCTAATTCGTTGAAGAATTGAGTTGTAATGTTGATGGCAAATCATTGAATCTGTAGATTGCTTTTGGCAAGATAGCCATTTTTACAATGTTGATACTGCCAATCCATGAGCATGGGAGATCTTTCCATCTTCTGAGATCTTCTTTAATTTCTTTCTTCAGAGACTTGAAGTTCTTATCATACAGATCTTTCACTTCCTTAGTTAGAGTCATGCCAAGATATTTTATATTATTTGTGACTATTGAGAAGGATGTTGTTTACCTAATTTCTTTCTCAGCTTGTTTATTCTTTGTGTAGAGAAAGCCATTGACTTGTTTGAGTTAATTTTATATCCACCTACTTCACCAAAGCTGTTTATCAGGTTTAGGAGTTCTCTGGTGCAATTTTTAGGGTCACTTATATATACTATCATATCATCTGCAAAAAGTGATATTTTGACTTCATCTTTTCCAATTTGTATCCCCTTGATCTCCTTTTGTTGTCGAATTGCTCTGGCTAGGATTCAAGTACTATGCTTTTTTTTTTTTTTTGGCTGGGAGACTATTGATGGCTGCTTCTATTTCTTTAGGTGATATGGGACTGTTTAGATCATTAACTTGATCCTGATTTAACTTTGGTACCTGGTGTCTGTCTAGAAATTTGTTCATTTGGTCCAGGTTTTCCAGTTTTGTTGAGTATAGCCTTTTGTAGAAGGATCTGATGGTGTTTTGGATTTCTTCAGGATCTGTTGTTATGTCTCCCTTTTCATTTCTGATTTTGTTAATTAGGATGCTGTCCCTGTGCCCTCTAGTGAGTCTGGCTAAGGGTTTATCTATCTTGTTGATTTTCTCAAAGAACCAACTCCTCGTTTGGTTAATTCTTTGAATAGTTCTTCTTGTTTCCACTTGGTTGATTTTGCCCCTGAGTTTGACTATTTCCTGCCTTCTACTCCTCTTGGGTGAATTTGCTTCCTTTTTTCTAGAGCATTTAGATGTGTTGTCAAGCTGCTAGTGTGTGCTCTCTCTAGTTTCTTTTTGGAGGCACTCAGAGCTATGAGTTTCCCTCTTAGAAATGCTTTCATTGTGTCCCATAGGTTTGGGTATGTTGTGGCTTCATTTTCATTAAACTCTAAAAAGTCTTTAATTTCTTTCTTTATTCCTTCCTTGACCAAGGTATCATTGAGAAGAGTGTTGTTCAGTTTCCACGTGAATGTTGGCTTTCCATTATTTATGTTGTTATTGAAGATCAGCCTTAGTCCATGGTGGTCTGATAGGATGCATGGGACATTTTAAATATTTTTGTATCTGTTGAGGCCTGTTTTGTGACCAATTATACGGTCAATTTTGGAGAAGGTCCCGTGAGGTGCTGAGAAGAAGGTATATCCTTTTGTTTTAGGATAAAACGTTCTGTAGATATCTGTTAAGTCCTTTTGTTTCATAACTTTTGTTAGTTTCACTGTGTCCCTGTTTAGTTTCTGTTTCCACAATCTGTCCATTGATGAAAGTGGTGTGTTGAAGTCTCTCACTATTATTGTGTGAGGTGCAATGTGTGCTTTGAGCTTTACTAAAGTGTCTTTGATGAATGTGGCTGCCCTTGCATTTGGAGCATAGATATTCAGAATTGAGAGTTCCTCTTGGAGGATTTTACCTTTGATGAATATGAAGTGTCCCTCCTTGTCTTTTTTGATAACTTTGGGTTGGAAGTCGATTTTATTCGATATTAGAATGGCTACTCCAGCTTGTTTCTTCAGACCATTTGCTTGGAAAATTGTTTTCCAGCCTTTCACTCTGAGGTAGTGTCTGTCTTTTTCCCTGAGATGGGTTTCCTGTAAGCAGCAGAATGTTGGGTCCTGTTTGTGTATCCAGTCTGTTAGTCTATGTCTTTTTATTGGGGAATTGAGTCCATTGATATTAAGAGATATTAAGGAAAAGTAATTGTTGCTTCCTTTTATTTTTGTTGTTAGAGTTGGCATTCTGTTCTTGTGGCTGTCTTCTTTTTGGTTTGTTGAGGGATTCTTTCTTGCTTTTTCTAGGGTGTGATTTCTGTCCTTGTATTGGTTATTTTTCTGTTATTATCCTTTGAAGGGCTGGATTCGTGGAAAGATAAAGTGTGAATTTGGTTTTGTCGTGGAATACTTTGGTTTCTCCATCTATGGTAATTGAGAGTTTGGCTGGGTATTGTAGCCTGGGATGGCATTTGTGTTCTCTTAATGTCTGTATAACATCTGTCCAGGCTCTTCTGGATTTCATAGTCTCTGGTGAAAAGTCTGGTGTAATTCTGATAGGCCTGCCTTTATATGTTACTTGACCTTTCTCCCTTACTGCTTTTAATATTCTCTCTTTATTTAGTGCATTTGTTGTTCTGATTATTATGTGTCGGGAGGAATTTCTTTTCTGGTCCAGTCTATTTGGAGTTCTATAGGCTTCTTGTATGCTCATGGGCATGTCATCCTTTAGGTTTGGGAAGTTTTCTTCTATAATTTTGTTGAAGATATTTGCTGGCCCTTTAAGTTGAAAATCTTCATTCTCATCAACTCCTATTATCCGTAGGTTTGGTCTTCTCATTGTGTCCTAGATTTCCTGGATGTTTTGAGTTAGGATCTGTTTGCATTTTGTATTTTCTTTGATTGTTGTGCCGATGTTCTCTATGGAATCTTCTGCACCTGAGATTCTCTCTTCCATCTCTTGTATTCTGTTGCTGATGCTCGCATCTATGGTTCCAGATTTCTTTCCTAGGGTTTCTTTCTCCAGCGTTGCCTCACTTTGGGTTTTCTTTATTGTCTCTACTTCCCTTTTTCTGTCTTGGATGGCTTTATTCAATTCCATCACCTGTTTGGTCGTGTTTTCCTGCAATTCTTTAAGGAATTTTTGTGTTTCCTCTTTAAAGTCTTCTACCTGTTTAGCTGTGTTCTCCTCTGTTTAGCTGTATTTCTTTAAGTGAGTTATTAAAGTCCTTCTTGATGTCCTCTACCATCATCATGAGATATGCTTTTAAATCCAGGTCTTGCTTTTCGGGTGTGTTGGGGTACCCAGGACTAGGTGGGGTGGGGGTGCTGCGTTCTGATGATGGTAAGTGGTCTTGATTTCTGTTAGTAGGATTCTTACGTTTGCCTTTCGCCATCTGGTAATCTCTGAAGCTAGTTGTTATAGTTGTCTCTGGTTAGAGCTTGTTCCTCAGGTGACTCTGTTAGAGTTGGCAAAATTTGATGTCATCATTTGATGATAGTTTTGCCGTCATAAAAAATGCAAGAGGAGAAATGTGAAGGATGGTGCTTCCACACAGATTTCAAAGGAAAACCTGGAAGGCTAGACAAGCATATGCATTCATAATACTTTTTTTTTCCATTTTTTATTAGGTATTTAACTCATTTACATTTCCAATGCTATACCAAAAGTCCCCCATATCCACCCACCCCCACTCCCCTGCCCACCCACTCCCCCTTTTTGGCCCTGGTATTCCCCTGTACTGGGGCATATAAAGTTTGCAAGTCCAATGGGCCTCTCTTTCCAGTGATGGCCGACTAGGCCATCTTTTGATATATATGCAGCTAGAGTCAAGAGCTCCGGGGTACTGGTTAGCTCATAATGTTGTTCCACCTATAGGGTTGCAGATCCCTTTAGCTCCTTGGCTACTTTCTCTAGCTCCTCCATTGGGAGCCCTATGATCCATCCATTAGCTGACTGTGAGCATCCACTTCTGTGTTTGCTGGGCCCCGGCATAGTCTCACAAGAGACAGCTACATCTGCGTCCTTTCAATAAAATCTTGCTAGTGTATGCAATGGTGTCAGCGTTTGGATGCTGATTATGGGGTGGATCCCTGGCTATGGCAGTCTCTACATGGTCCATCCTTTCATCTCAGCTCCAAACTCCGTCTCTGTAACTCCTTCCATGGGTGTTTTGTTCCCAAATCTAAGGAGGGGCATAGTGTCCACACTTCAGTCTTCATTCTCCTTGAGTTTCATGTGTTTAGCAAATTATATCTTATATCTTGGGTATCCTAGGTTTGGGGCTAATATCCACTTATCAGTGAATACATATTGTGTGAGTTTCTTTGTGAATGTGTTACCTCACTCAGGATGATGCCCTCCAGGTCCATCCATTTGGCTAGGAATTTCATGAATTCATTCTTTTTAATAGCTGAGTAGTACTCCATTGTGTAGATGTACCACATTTTCTGTATCCATTCCTCTGTTGAGGGGCATCTAGGTTCTTTCCAGCTTCTGGCTATTATAAATAAGGCTGCTATGAACATAGTGGAGCATGTGTCCTTCTTACCTGTTGGGGCATCTTCTGGATATATGCCCAGGAGAGGTATTGCTGGATCCTCCGGTAGTACTATGTCCAGTTTTCTGAGGAACCGCCAGACTGATTTCCAGAGTGGTTGTACAAGCCTGCACTCCCACCAACAATGGAGGAGTGTTCCTCTTTCTCCACATCCTCGCCAGCATCTGCTGTCACCTGAATTTTTGATCTTAGCCATTCTGACTGGTGTGAGGTGGAATCTCAGGGTTGTTTTGATTTGCATTTCCCTGATGATTAAGGATGTTGAACATTTTTTCAAGTGCTTCTCTGCCATTCGGTATTCCTCAGGTGAGAATTCTTTGTTCAGTTCTGAGCCCCATTTTTTAATGGGGTTATTTGATTTTCTGAAGTCCACCTTCTTGAGTTCTTTATATATGTTGGATATTAGTCCCCTATCTGATTTAGGATAGGTAAAGATCCTTTCCCAATCTGTTGGTGGTCTTTTTGTCTTATTGACGGTGTCTTTTGCCTTGCAGAAACTTTGGAGTTTCATTAGGTCCCATTTGTCGATTCTCGATCTTACAGCACAAGCCATTGCTGTTCTGTTCAGGAATTTTTCCCCTGTGCCCATATCTTCAAGGCTTTTCCCCACTTTCTCCTCTATAAGTTTCAGTGTCTCTGGTTTTATGTGAAGTTCCTTGATCCACTTAGATTTGACCTTAGTACAAGGAGATAAGTATGGATCGATTCGCATTCTTCTACACGATAACAACCAGTTGTGCCAGCACCAATTGTTGAAAATGCTGTCTTTCTTCCACTGGATGGTTTTAGCTCCCTTGTCGAAGATCAAGTGACCATAGGTGTGTGGGTTCATTTCTGGATCTTCAATTCTATTCCATTGGTCTACTTGTCTGTCTCTATACCAGTACCATGCAGTTTTTATCACAATTGCTCTGTAGTAAAGCTTTAGGTCTGGCATGGTGATTCCGCCAAAAGTTCTTTTATCCTTGAGAAGACTTTTTGCTATCCTAGGTTTTTTGTTATTCCAGACAAATTTGCAAATTGCTCCTTCCAATTCGTTGAAGAATTGAGTTGGAATTTTGATGGGGATTGCATTGAATCTGTAGATTGCTTTTGGCAAGATAGCCATTTTTACAATGTTGATCCTGCCAATCCATGAGCATGGGAGATCTTTCCATCTTCTGAGATCTTCTTTAATTTCTTTCTTCAGAGATTTGAAGTTTTTATCATACAGATCTTTCACCTCCTTAGTTAGAGTCACGCCAAGATATTTTATATTATTTGTGACTATTGAGAAGGGTGTTGTTTCCCTAATTTCTTTCTCAGCCTGTTTATTCTTTGTATAGAGAAAGGCCATTGACTTGTTTGAGTTTATTTTATATCCAGCTACTTCACCGAAGCTGTTTATCAGGTTTAGGAGTTCTCTGGTAGAATTTTTAGGGTCACTTATATATACTATCATATCATCTGCAAAAAGTGATATTTTGACTTCCTCTTTTCCAATTTGTATCCCCTTGATCTCCTTTTGTTGTCGAATTGCTCTGGCTAATACTTCAAGTACTATGTTGAAAAGGTAGGGAGAAAGTGGGCAGCCTTGTCTAGTCCCTGATTTTAGTGGGATTGCTTCCAGCTTCTCTCCATTTACTTTGATGTTGGCTACTGGTTTGCTGTAGATTGCTTTTATCATGTTTAGGTATGGGCCTTGAATTCCTGATCTTTCCAAAACTTTTATCATGAATGGGTGTTGGATCTTGTCAAATGCTTTTTCTGCATCTAACGAGATGATCATGTGGTTTTTGTCTTTGAGTTTGTTTATATAATGGATTACATTGATGGATTTTCGTATATTAAACCATCCCTGCATCCCTGGAATAAAACCTACTTGGTCAGGATGGATGATTGCTTTAATGTGCTCTTGGATTCGGTTAGCGAGAATTTTATTGAGGATTTTTGCATCGATATTCATAAGAGAAATTGGTCTGAAGTTCTCTATCTTTGTTGGATCTTTCTGTGGTTTAGGTATCAGAGTAATAGTGGCTTCATAAAATGAGTTGGGTAGAGTACCTTCTACTTCTATTTTGTGAAATAGTTTGTGCAGAATTGGAATTAGATCTTCTTTGAAGGTCTGATAGAACTCTGCACTAAACCCATCTGGTCCTGGGCTTTTTTTGGTTGGGAGACTATTAATAACTGCTTCTATTTCTTTAGGTGATATGGGACTGTTTAGATGGTCAACTTGATCCTGATTCAACTTTGGTACCTGGTATCTGTCCAGAAATTTGTCCATTTCGTCCAGGTTTTCCAGTTTTGTTGAGTATAGCCTTTTGTAGAAGGATCTGATGGTGTTTTGGATTTCTTCAGGATCTGTTGTTATGTCTCCCTTTTCATTTCTGATTTTGTTAATTAGGATTTTGTCCCTGTGCCCTTTAGTGAGTCTAGCTAAGGGTTTATCTATCTTGTTGATTTTCTCAAAGAACCAACTCCTCGTTTGGTTAATTCTTTGAATAGTTCTTCTTGTTTCCACTTGGTTGATTTCACCCCTGAGTTTGATTATTTCCTGCCGTCTACTCCTCTTGGGTGAATTTGCTTCCTTTTTTTCTAGGGCTTTTAGATGTGTTGTCAAGCTGCTAGTATGTGCTGTCTCCCGTTTCTTCTTGGAGGCACTCAGCGCTATGAGTTTCCCTCTTAGAAATGCTTTCATTGTGTCCCATAGGTTTGGGTACGTTGTGGCTTCATTTTCATTAAACTCTAAAAAGTCTTTAATTTCTTTCTTTATTCCTTCCTTGACCAAGGTATCATTGAGAAGAGTGTTATTCAGTTTCCACGTGAATGTTGGCTTTCCATTATTTATGTTGTTATTGAAGATCAGTCTTAGGCCATGGTGGTCTGATAGGATACATGGGACAATTTCAATATTTTTGTATCTATTGAGGCCTGTTTTGTGACCAATTATATGGTCAATTTTGGAGAAGGTCCCGTGAGGTGCTGAGAAGAAGGTATATCCTTTTGTTTTAGGATAAAATGTTCTGTAGATATCTGTCAGGTCCATTTGTTTCATAACTTCTGTTATTTTCACTGTGTCCCTGTTTAGTTTCTGTTTCCACAATCTGTCCTTTGAAGAAAGTGGTGTGTTGAAGTCTCCCACTATTATTGTGTGAGGTGCAATGTATGCTTTGAGCTTTACTAAAGTGTCTCTAATGAATGTGGCTGCCCTTGCATTTGGTGCGTAGATATTCAGAATTGAGAGTTCCTCTTGGAGGATTTTACCTTTGATGAGTATGAAGTGTCCCTCCTTGTCTTTTTTGATAACTTTGGGTTGGAAGTCGATTTTGTCCGATATTAAAATGGCTACTCCAGCTTGTTTCTTCAGTCCATTTGCTTGGAAAATTGTTTTCCAGCCTTTCACTCTGAGGTAGTGTCTGTCTTTTTCCCTGAGATGGGTTTCCTGTAAGCAGCAGAATGTTGGGTCCTGTTTGTGTGGCCAGTCTGTTAGTCTATGTCTTTTTATTGGGGAATTGAGTCCATTGATATTAAGAGATATTAAGGAAAAGTAATTGTTGCTCCCTTTTATTTTTGTTGTTAGAGTTGGCATTCTGTTCTTGTGGCTGTCTTCTTTTTGGTTTGTTGAATGATTACTTTCTTGGTTGTTCTAGGGCGTGATTTCCGTCCTTGTATTGCTTCTTTTCTGTTATTATCCTTTGAAGGGCTGGATTCGTGGAAAGATATTGTGTGAACTTGGTTTTGTCGTGGAATACTTTGGTTTCTCCATCTATGGTAATTGAGAGTTTGGCCGGGTATAGTAGCCTGGGCTGGCATTTGTGTTCTCTTAGTGTCTGTATAACATCTGTCCAGGCTCTTCTGGCTTTCATAGTCTCTGGTGAAAAGTCTGGTGTAATTCTGATAGGCCTTCCTTTATATGTTACTTGACCTTTCTCCCTTACTGCTTTTAATATTCTCTCTTTATTTAGTGCATTTGTTGTTCTGATTATTATGTGTCGGGAGGAATTTCTTTTCTGGTCCAGTCTATTTGGAGTTCTGTATGCTTCTTGTATGATCATGGGCATCTCTTTTTTTATGTTTGGGAAGTTTTCTTCTATTATTTTGTTGAAGATATTAGCTGGCCCTTTAAGTTGAAAATCTTCATTCTCATCAATTCCTATTATCCGTAGGTTTGGTCTTCTCATTGTGTCCTGGATTACCTGGATGTTTTGAGTTAGGATCCTTTTGCATTTTGTATTTTCTTTGACTGTTGTGTCGATGTTCTCTATGGAATCTTCTGCACCTGAGATTCTCTCTTCCATTTCTTGTATTCTGTTGCTGATGCTCGCATCTATGGTTCCAGATCTCTTTCCTAGGGTTTCTATCTCCAGCGTTGCCTCGCTTTGGGTTTTCTTTATTGTGTCTACTTCCCCTTTTAGTTCTAGTATGGTTTTGTTCATTTCCATCACCTGTTTGGCTGTGTTTTCCTGCTTTTCTTTAAGAGCCTGTAACTCTTTAGCAGTGCTCTCCTGTAAATCTTTAAGTGACTTATGAAAGTCCTTCTTGATGTCCTCTATCATCATCATGAGAAATGTTTTTAAATCTGTGTCTAGATTTTCGGTTGTGTTGGGGTGCCCAGGACTAGGTGGGGTGGGAGTGCTGCGTTCTGATGATGGTGAGTGGTCTTGATTTCTGTTAGTAGGATTCTTACGTTTGCCTTTCGCCATCTGGTAATCTCTGAAGCTAGCTGTTTTAGTTGTCACTGTTAAGAGCTTGTTCTTCAGGTGACTCTGTTAGCCTCTATGAGCAGACCTGGAGGGTAGCACTCTCCTTAGTTTCAGTGGGCAGAGTATTCTCTGCAGGCAAGCTCTCTTCTTGCAAGGCAGGTACCCAGATACCTGGTGTTCGAACCAGACTCCTGGCAGAAGTTGTGTTCCACTCACTAGAGGTCTTAGGATCACGTGTGGAATCCTGTGTGGGCCCTTGCGGGTGTCAGGCGACTCAGCTGGCAAGGTAGCCGGGGCTCGAGTGGAGTGGAAGGGGTTTGTGCCCCAGATCAAGCCCGGGTAGCCTGCTTCCCTATGTACCGCAGTCTCAAGTTCCACGCGATTGGATTGGGGTAGGCGCTGTGTTCCACTCACCAGAGGTCTTAGGGTCCCGTGGGGAGTCCCGTGTGGGCCCTTGCGGGTGTTGGGCAAGACTCTGCTGTCAAGGTAGCCCGGGGCTCAAGTCTCGAGTCGAGTGGAAGGGACTTGTGCCCCAGATCAGGCCCGGGTAGCCTGCTTCCCTATGTACCGCAGTCTCAAGTTCCGAGCGATTGGATTGGGGCAGGCACTGTGGTCCACTCACCAGAGGTCTTAGGGTCCCGTGGGGAGTCCCGTGTGGACCCTTGCGGGTGTTGGGCAAGACTCTGCTGGCAAGGTAGCCCGGGGCTCGAGTCTCGAGTCGAGCGGAAGGGACTTGTGCCCCAGATCAGGCCCGGGTAGCCTGCTTCCCTATGTACCGCAGTCTCAAGTTCCGCGCGATTGGATTGGGGCAGGCACTGTGATCCACTCACCAGAGGTCTTAGGGTCCCGTGGGGAGTCCGGTGTGGACCCTTGCGGGTGTTGGGCAAGACTCTGCTGGCAAGGTAGCCCGGGGCTCGAGTCTCGAGTCGAGCGGAAGGGACTTGTCGCATTCATAATACTTGTAGCAATCCCTTATCAGTACAGCTCATGTAACTGTGTTGGTAAAACTTATAACAAAGGAGAGATTTAAAAAGTGGAAATACCAGCAATATAAAAGTGTATAGAGAGTAAATGTGAAGGCTTGAGTGGACCCAAATCAAGAGAAGTATCCTGTTCACATGGACTAAACTATAAAATATGGCTCATGGTTTCATGTGTTGAACTTGATCTTCAGTTAGTAGCACTAATTTGGTAGGTGGGGTTGAGTGGGAGAAAGTTGCAAACAGACTAGTGACTCTGTATGTTATATGTAGCCCTAGTATCTCATTAGTCTTTGTATTCTGACTGTTATGAAGCACTGATTCTTCTTTGCCACCAGTTTTTCCCTCCATGGTTTACTGCACAGTTAAATCAAGCCACATATTGTTAGACTCACAACCTAAAGGCCCAGGTTATTCTTTCCCCCCTTAAGTTTTTATGTCAAGTAATCCTCATAGAGTTACAAAATTTGACCATGACTTTTTTTATGATTTCTTTGATGCAGACACAAACTCTTTGGACAATGCTTTAGGCTAACATATGACTAACAAAAGTGATATTCTTCTGAACCTTGTGGCTAATAGTAGTGCCAGTTACATATTACTACTTTGCAGTTACTTAGGATTAGAAGTTTATCATGCAAGCTCTCAGAGGTAACTATGAATATAGTTTTATATTCCTTGCACAATTACTTTCTAACTGATCAATGATTACGCCAATGTCTCAAAGAAGAAAGAATGATATTTTCCCTGGTAATTTAAGGGTTTGTGGGGAGACACTTGAGAGGAACTTCAGGTAGGATACTCACAGCTTACACAGTGTTTATAGTGAGAAATGGGAGCAAAAGGGAGAGTAGAATTGTGTTAGACATGAATTTTTATGATTTCAATTGCCCAGAAACTACTTCAGTGATAGACCAAAGGACCATGTTTCTTCTTATGCTGGAAGAAAAGCTGTTTGTCTAAGAGGTACTGGCATTGCAGGAATGAAGAATCTAAGTGTTCGAGAGTTATGGAAACTGTTGTCTAGATAGTTAGGAAAATCCTGGCATTTCAGCTAAGATGTAGAGAGATCAGCCTTCATTAAGGGAACTTGTGAACAAGTTCTGCATGAGGCTGTGGTTGAAGCCCATGTTGCAGTGAAAAGCCTACATTCTCAGAGGTGCCAGAGATATAGTGCATTTGTCAAGAAAAGCTGGTAGCTTCGAGTTGCATCTTTCTGGGAGAGAGAGAGAGAATATGGACTGTGTCATATGGCCACAGGGTTGGGTTGTCTAAGTCTTGAAGCTCAGATGATGGCATCATCTGTTCTAGACACTTCACAAATAGCCTCAGGATTTAGTGCTTATGCTTCAGAGTCAAGTGTTTTTGCTTCAGTCCATTCTTTCCTTTCTATCTATTTCCTCTATTTTGTCATGGAAACATCTTTCTTGGACCACTGCATTTTGGAAGTGTGTAATTCTTTATGAGCTCTTTCAGGAGCTTCATAGGCAGCTGAACTTGCTTTGTGTCTGCCTCAGAGGGGACTTTTGGACTTGTGCTTTTGATCTATTGGAATTTCACCTCCCCTCATTGAAAATTTTCTGATAGTGAAGACTCATGAGAAGATTACTTGTGTTTTGAAGCTGGGGTCTGAATTTCCTTCTAACCATAGCAGCCTGAGCTGCCTAATGCACTATGCTTCTTTTCCTTGACTCTGAGGATATAGTTTTTGTTTCTAAACCCTTGCACTATTCTGTTTATTCCACTCTGCACTGACTCAAGTCCATTGTGTCCTTAATTTTCCTTTATCATTCTGTTTAATCACAGGTAGCATTTGTAGGTTCTTCTTCAGCAGATATTTGGTTTGGTGATCCATGATCAAATGATGATTGGTGGAAAGCAGGTGAGGAAATGTGGTTGTTTCTCATTCTGCAGGCTGTGCTAAAACACAGATGCTATCTCTGTTCCCAGGGAAATATGACAATAGAGGGGAGGACCCAAATTGTGAAACTTAAATGATTCATATTTGTTTGCATATAGCTTTAATTTATGTACAATCTGGTCTTGATTTGGTGTTTAAGTGAGGAGAGGTTAAGTGGCCAAAACTTAGGACAAATATGTATTTAAAAATTATTCCTCAAGAGCTTTAGAAATGGTTCAGAGGAAAAGAGCATATACTATTCTTATAAAAGACTGAGATTTGGTTCCCAGAAGTTCTGTTTGGCATCTCTGAAATCCCTATACTGTAGAACAAAGGTCTCTAACAGCTCTTTTCTCTAAAGTCACCTTGCTAAATTGTATACACCTCCACATATGTACACACAGATATGGAAGTGAAAAAAAATAAATCCTAAAAAAATACTTCATTTGTAGTTTTCAGTCACTAAGCACAATAAAGATTCTTAGATTTTAGAAGATTAGCAATAAAATTAAAAATATAAGGAAGACATAGCACTGTATTTTAGGACATGCAAGACACCAGGCATCAGAAATATTCATGATGAATTTCAGTTTTTCAAGGAGTACTTAGATAACTTGGTGATTGGTAAAATAGATAGCAGTTTCATATCAATTGGTATGCTATCAATGAATAACAATTTCATGCTATCTATTTTAAGATGGAAATATGCAATGTAGGAAGTTTAAACATATGTGTATGATAGCTATATTTTTAAAACAAAATATATATGACCTATTAATAAAATATTATCATTATTCTGTAAAAATATAATGCTAATGCAAGCACTTTACTAATGTATTCACCATACATCATAGACCATAGAAAAATATGAGAAAATTCTTATTGTTATATGAATGTTGAATTATTTAGAATTTTCAACTCTATAATTATGTTCTCATTTATCAACCAATTTTTAAAGAATGGTAAATCATAGAATACAAGAGCAAAATGTTATTAGATATAGAGCAGCAGAAATGTATTTATTTCAACCTCATTTCAGGCATAAGAAGAAAGAGAAATGGATAAGAAATAGATGATTTATGGAAGGCAAGAGAAATCAGTTGTTCGCCATGGTCTCCTGAATCCAGCTTAGGTAGTTGCAGACTTTGGTGTAAACACCAGGCTTCCCTCTCATTGCACAGACTGAACCCCAGGAGACAATACCCTGGATCTCTCCATTGCAGACAACAGGTCCACCAGAATCACCCTGGTCAGAAAGAAAATAAGATTACAATATGTTTATGTTGAGGTGCGAGAATGGACTCCACGATGTTTTCCTGTTTTCATGGAGCCAAAATAACAGGTACTGACATTGAAGCAATGAAGACTCCCTGTACAGTTAATTGCAATTTCCCCCTTATTTTTAATACTGTCTCTATAAGCTCAAGGTTCCTTAGTTGACAAAGGTCAGGAAAAGATAAAGGCTGGCGGTATTTCTTGCTGTTCCTTTTGCTGTCTTTCAAGAGTGGTTGCATGCTATAAACCAGCTTCTCAGAAGTTTGTTTCCATGTACTGTTTGCATACCATCTTTTGTACATAGTTCAACCTTGAGGTTATCCATGAATATTACAGTGAGAAAACCTGTTTTTACTCATAGGACTTATCTCATCCCATGGGAATTCTTCCAGACAGATGTACATGGTTCTCAGCCAAGGAGAAGGATACTGATGGAGTGAAAAATAGACAGACAGAGGGACACACACACACACACACACACACACACACACACACACACACACACAGAGAGAGAGAGAGAGAGAGAGAGAGAGAGAGAGAGAGAGAGAGACAGTTGTAGAAGGAGTCAAAGAACAATCATTTGTAGAAAGAGTCAAAGAACACTCACATCACAGGAGTCCTTTCCACCCTCCAGGAATCCCAGGCAGAACATATTGCTGGTAATCTGGCCTGGGTAGGATTTTTTGCAAGAACTGGCCGAGAGGACAGGAGCTTCCAGACATTGAAGGAGTGCTGGGTATTTTCCTGTTGAGAGAAAAAAGAAGGCAAGGTCACTCAATATCTTCCCTGAAATTTCTAATTCTATTTGCCAAACATCATAATTTAAGCATATTTTTCTTTTAGAACATTTTCCCCAATAGTTTTAATAAGCTGTCCTTTATGACAATACATTGTTGGCTTTTGGATTTTCAAATATTTTAGTATTTCCTCCATGAGATAGATTCTTCAGGGAACAACAAATCCCAGGCATCTCTTCTGTTTATCACTTGAGTTTTCATTCCCTCATATAATTGACTCCACCAGGTAAATAATTTAGCATCTTGCTAATAGCTCATGTTTTTTTTTTAACATTTTTATTAGATATTTTCTTCATTTACATTTCAAATGCTATTGGTTTCCCCCCATGGTCCCAGTGAAGCAATGTTCTGGCCTACAAATTATACATTCCTAGACTGTCTTTGTTTAAAACTTCTACAAGTATCTCTCACAGTGACAATTTTGCCATGTTGACAACCAACATACATTTTGTCTCTCTTATTTTTACACATGGACAAGTTCCATTGACACTTACCACCAATGCTCACAGTATTTCCCCAGCCAGAAACAAGGCACTGAGCATTTGTAGATGCACAGGATCTGGGCAGAGAGACTGTGGATACTTGGGAGTTAAGGATGGCAGGTGACTTCAATTTAATCAGCATGATGTCATTATCCACAGTGTCCTTGTTATAGTCTGGGTGTCGAATGATCTTTTCTGCATCAATAAATTGCTCACCACCCTCAAGGACATCAATATTGTGTTCACCAAGGCGAACCTGGAGTCTTCTGCATTAAAAGATAAAAGATTTCTAAGTATCCCTGTAGAGGTTTTTCTTTACCAAACTGAAAGTTCTGAACATAAAAACACAGACATCATCTTCTTAAAGCATCCAGTACTGTCAGGGCTATGAAGTTAAGGTGTATTGTGCCTTACAGCCAATGTTCAGGATAGAGCATTCCATCAGGTGTGTCCTGCCCGTACAGATTCACAAAGGACCATGCCCTTAAGGTGATACCGGAGGACAGAATGACCGTAGAACATAGAAATTTGAGTATTGTTTCATTACCTTTTGTAGCAGTGAGCAGCAGACAGTACCCACTGATCATTGATAAGGGAGCCACCACACTGATGGCTAATGCCATCATTCAGAGACACCTGGTAAGGAACCGAATGCTTCGGACATGTGTAGCCTCCAACAATCTTGTCATCACTGTTAGCTGGGAGAGCAACTGGGGGAGAGTTTTGTATATTTAGCATAAGAAGACTTGTCTCAAAATTAGTCTTCCAAATGAAGTTTGTACAGACCAACCAGAAAAGACACATATCCTCCTGTTGGGTAAAATATGCTTATAGTCTCTTGAAAGTTATCATTTTCTAATATCAGCATATACTCTCTTGATATCATGGTGAATCAAATCTAAAAGTAAAAATTATTTATTTTCTCTCTCTGTTTGTGGTGCTTGTGTGTGTGTGCCTGTGTGTGTGTGTGTGTGTGTGTGTGTGTGTGTGTGTGTGTGTGTGTGTGATTATGTGTAGCATAGTGGTCCCTGGAGAGCAAAAACTACTTTCAAGTGTTGAATTTATCTTTTTGGTACAGGGTCCCAGTATCTTTCCTGGTTCCCAAGGCGTAGAGGCAAGCCATTTATTCAAAGGAACATTTTTCATCACATTCAATGGACTTTTAAATTTATCTTTAATTTTTTAAATACCTAACACATACAAATGAGTGACTGAGTTAGTTTATTAAATACAATTTGTGTAAATCATTTAACCACAATTCTATGTTTTTCTTCCCAAAAGTTTCCTGTTATTTCAGTTATCTGTTGGACATATATTAATGCATTTAGCATTTTTCATACACTGATTCATCAAGAGTTTGTCCTAGTATTTTTATTATTACTAAATTCAATACACGTACATAATTTATAATGATTATAACTACCCTCAATATTTAATATAATTCTAAAGACCATAATAAATCTGTATGAGCTGAACATTGTAATATTTTAAAATAGTGGTTGAAGTTTCCAAACATGAGAAACTTTACAAATCAAAACCCATTTTTATTATGAAAATTTAGTTTTAAATTTAGTTGTATTACCCTAGAAAATATCATTTTTCCTGTTCTTCAGTATTAAGCAACACTGATATAGGACTGATTTTGTTAGTAAAGATTTTGTGAATAGAACCTAAAGTTTTACCCATGAAAAATACCCTATCTCTTCTAATTATGATAACTTCATATAAGTAAGCAGAGTTTCATCTTCCACATAATTAGAATTTAATGTTTACATCTTTTCCTTGGAGCAGAAAATAATTCCAATTATTTAGACTTCTTCACACAAATGTCAGGATGCCCATTAGGTTCATTTGTACTGTTTGTTTCCTTTCATCTACTAAGCTATAGAAAACATAAATGTAGCAAATAGTGTTGACTGCCCGCTTTTAGCCCCTTGAACATGGAATATATACTTAGTTACTGTTTTCCCACTCACAAAACACAAACTTGTGTGTATAATACACATCTGATGAAATGTTCTTTGAAAGACTCACCAGCAGCTCCCAGAAAAGTGAAGAAGAAGATGATCTTCATAGTCTTTCAGTGTGTCTGAACTGGGCACTAGGATAAATGCTTTTCCTTTATAGCTATTTATACCTTGAGTTTTTGGTTTCAATGGTGAAAAACAAACAAACAAAAAAAGGTGATTTCATTGAACACACACAAAACCAAACTTACAATTTTGTTCTGTGATTGGTGGAAGATGATTCAGCACCAAGTTTCCACATCATTGTTTCCCCCAGTATTCTCTAAAGGTTATGGGAATGGAAGGAACAACTGCAGGTGGTGCTAATATGTTTCCATAGCAGGAAAGAACAGTGGAGAAAGATTAAAGGACACTGCTTTGTGTCTCAGATGGGCCTTTTGAATTTGTAGTTTTGATACATTGGAACTGTAGTTGATAGTGAAGACTAATGAGAAATGTACTTATGTTTTGAAGCTGTGTTTTTTTTTTCTAAATCATGGCAACCTGAACTACCTAAGGCAATATGATTCTATGATTCTTTTCCTTGTTGAGATAATTTACTTTTTCATTTTCTAAACTCTTCTATTTATTCCAGTGTGCTTTGACCCAAGCCCTTATGTTCTTAATTTCAATTGATCTTTCTAATTTATCATAGGAAACAAATGTAAGCTCTTCTATAGCAAATATTTAGTGTGCTTAACCCTGACTCCACGTTGGTGGAACGTGGGCAAGGATATGTGGTTGTGTCTCACTCTACGGGTTGAGATAAAAGAATGCAAATTATATTTCTCTACCAGGGAAATATGAGAAATGGTTGGCATTTTAAATTTTATTTTCTAAAAGTGTCTCTCAATTACTTTTTTCATTACTTTGACACAATAACTTACCAAAGAAACTTTAAAAAGAGAGAATTCTTTTGGTTTGTAGTTTGAAAATATTGTCCATTGTAGTAAGGAAGGCATGTTACCAGAATCATGAGTTTGGTGTGCACATTGTATCCAGAGTCAGAAATACAAAGAGAGGAAGACAAATTCGGTAGCTCTGTTCTTATACATCCTAGACCCCAACCAATAAAATGGTGCTGCTTAGAGTTAAAGTGAATCTTTCCACTTCAATTAACAAGAGTTAGAAAATATTTTATAGACATGCAGAGAGAACTGTTTTCAAGTTAATCATAGCTCCTGTCAAGTTGACATAAAATACATACCATCATACACCGAAAACAATATACCAATTGCCATTAACTGTTTTTAATCTTTAAAATGGTAATTATCATAAGACGTAACAATTGCTTGGGTTCAATATAATGGACTAAGTCAGGTTTCTAAGAACAAAAGTATCTTGTGTTTGTTCTGTTTAGGCAAGTTTATTGATTTGAGTTCATCTTTACTACATGCTAACATATATTAGTTTTAACCAATAAATTAACTGGGTAAAAGCATACAGTGGATGTGAAATAACTGGTACTTATCTCTTGTATTTTATGTGAGAACATGTGTTATATAAGAATAGTTAAATGTAGATTTTAGTGAATCAGTTTTTGTTATAAGGAATATAAGCATAAAGGCCACAGTTCATAGCTTTTTTTCATATATAACTAGAAGAGATATGATTTTTCCATACCTCACTATAGCTTTAAAAACTCAGAATGCAGTTACGATGAATCATTATTTTTCTACAGAAATGGCTCTTTTGATGGTGTCTCCAGCATTATTGAACACAGGGATCATAGTATGTGCCCCATGTCTGGTATAGCAACGCATGCTCAATAAACCAATAAAAGAACCATGGTAACAATAGAGAGAATAAAAAGGAGATTTATCAATATATCTGCATTGGGAAGTTGGACAATGAGACCCACAGAGAGCTTAATACATCTTAGGCTCCTGAGTTAAAAATGAAATTCATTCAGAGGGCTGAAATAGTGCACATCAAAGCAGTTCCGGTATTATAGCTCTGGTTGCCATCGACACACCATTGTCTGGGTTTCTGTCCCATCATCTAAGGTGGCATGAAAAGTTGTAAAAACTGTGTGGTATTTCTTTTTTTCTTTCAATTTTTTATTAGATATTTTCTTCATTTACATTTCAAATGCTTTCCCAAAAGTCTCCTATACCCTCCCCCCTACCTCCCTGCTCCCCTACCCACCCACTCCCACTTCTTGGCCCTGGCGTAGCCCTGTACTAGGGCATATAAAGTTTGCAAGACCAAGAGGCCTCTCTTCCCAATGATGGCTGACTAGGCCATCTTCTGCTATATATGCAGCTAGAGACATGAGCTCTGGGGTACTGGTTAGTTCATATTGTTGTTCCACCTATAGGGTTGCAGACCCCTTCAGCTCCTTGGGTACTTTCTCTAGCTCCTCCATTGGGGGCCCTGTGTTCCATCCAATAGATGGGATATTAGCCCCGAAACTTAGAATACCCAAGATACAATTTGCAAAACACAAGAAAATCAAGAAGAAGGAAGACCAAAGTGTGGATACTTAATTCCTCCTTAGAATAGGGAACAAAATACCCATGGAAGGAGTTACAGAGACAAAGTTTGGAGCTAAGAGGAAAGGATGGACCATCCAGAGACTGCCCCACCTGGGGGTCCATCCCATAATCAGCCACCAAACGCAGATACTATTGCACATGCCAGCAAGATTTTGCTGAAAGGACCCTGATATAGCTGTCTTTTGTGAGGTTATGCCACTGCCTGGCAAGTACAGAAGTTTGATATTTCTTATAGGAAGATAGTTTGCCTCCTAGGGTTAACACGCTTTCCTTTCCCAGTATGAGATTCCTAGAGAAACTCTCATTTTTTAGGGTCTGCTAGTTTAGTAATATAGTAGACTGATAGTTACAGGTGTTTCTTTAGCAACCCTCCCATCTTCTGGTCAAAACCTCTACTTGCAATCTCAGAGGCTTGCAGCTACCAGAGACAACCAGCTGAGACACCTACCCAAATGCCCTGCCTGCCTGGAATTGAACAAACCAAGCAGGTCTGAGTTCTGCCCTGTCCCCTTTGCCCTCCATTTTCTGGGCCACAATTACACTAGTGTTCCTGGAGGACTGAAGCCATTGGGACTACCACCTCTATCTGTAGCCTTAGAAACCTGCTGCCACCAGGGACAATGAGCTACATTTACAATCCCAGAGGCCTGTTGACATCAGAGATTAACAACTACACCTGAACAACACAGGCCTCCCCTCACCAGAGACTAATAGATCTGACAACACCAGGAAAAAAACAGATGGATAAAGGCTAGTGTAAGAACACAACTGACAAAAGCCAGAGCAAAATGGGTCCACCAGAACCCAGATATCCTACTACTGCAAGTCCTGGAAAGCCTAACACACCTAATTGCAAGTAAATGGCTTTAAATCTAATCTTACTAAGATGATAAAGGCCTTTAAGGAAGAAATGAATGAATTCTTTAAGAAGTGCAGTAAAACACACAATCAAATAGAATCCCTCAATAAGTGAATAAATATAAAGCACAATAGAAAAATAAAACTAAACAAGTAAAAGAAATAAACAAAAGAGTTCAAGACCTGAAAATAGAAATATAAGCAATAAAGAAAGCACAAATGAGACAATCCTGGAGATGAGAAACCTAGGAAAGAGATAAGGAACTTCAGGCACAAAAGATGGAAGAGAAAATCCCAAGTATAGAAACTAAGAAGAAATTGATATATTTGTCAAAGAAAATACTAAAGCAAAGTGTTTCTAACACAAACAGCAAGTAAATTTGGGACCTATGAAAAGACCAAATCCAAGAGTAATCAGAAAAGAAGGAGGAAAAGAATCCAAACTCAAAGGCTGAGAAAATATCAACAAAATCATAGAAAAAAACTCCCTAACCTAAAGAAAGAGATGCCTATAAAAGTATAAGAAGCTTACTGAACACCAAATAAATTGGTCCCAACAAGAAAATCCTCCCACCACATAATGATGATAAAAAAAAAACTAAATGTAAACAACAACAAAAGAATATTAAAATCTTCAGTGGACAAAAGCCAAGTAACATATAAAGGCAGACTTTTCAGAATTACACCTGAATTCTCAAAATTGAATTTAAAAGCCAGAAGAGCCTGGGCAGATGTCTTTCAGACTCTAAGAGACCACAAATGTCAGCCCATACCTAGCAAAATGTTCAGTCATCATAGATGGAGATATTCCATGAGAATACAAAATTTAAAGAAAATCTTTCCACTAATCCACTCCTACATAAGATAGAAGAATAAAAACTTCAACCCAAGATGCATTCAAATATACCCAAGAAACACATAATTTCATACCAGTAAGGTCAAAGGAACACACACACACACACACACACACACACACACACACACACATACACACACTACAATTGACAACATCAAAGTAACAGGAATTAACAGATGGACCTAAAAATTATCTATAAAACTATTCACCCAAACACAAAAGAGTTCACCTTATTCTTAGCACCTCAAAGACCTTTTCCAAAATTGACCATATAATCAGTTACAAAGCAAGCCTTAACAGATACGAAAATATTTAAATAATGTCTTGCATCTTATCAGATCACTATAGATTAAAACTAGACATTTATGACATCAGAAACAGGACAGAAAGACTGCAGATTCATGGATACTGAAAACACTGTACTTTATTTTCAACAAATGGTGCTGGCACAACTGGATATCATGTAGAAGAATTCAAATTGATCCATTCTTATCTCCTTGCACAAAGCTCAAGTCTAAGTGGATCAAGGAACTCCACATAAAACCAGAGACACTGAAACTTATAGAGCAGAAAGTGGGGAAAAGCCTTGGGCACAGGGGAAAAATTCCTGAACACAACAGCAATGGCTTGTGCTGTAAGATAGAGAATCGACAAATGGGACCTCATAAAATTGCAAAGCTTCTGTAAGGCAAAGGACACTGTCAATAAGATAAGACAGCAACCAACATATTAGGAAAAGATCTTTACCAGTCCTAAATCTGATAGAGGACTAATATCAAATATATATAAAGAACTCAAGAAGCTGGCCTCCAGAAAATCAAATAACCCTATTAAAAATGGGGTACAGAGCTGAACAAAGAATTCTCAACTGAGGAATACTGAATGGCTGAGAAACACCTGAAAAAATGTTCAACATCCTTAATCATCAGGGAAATGCAAATAAAAACAACCTTGAGATTACACCTCACACCAATCAGAATGGCTAAGATCAAAAATTCAGGTGACAGCAGATGCTGGTGAGGATGTGGAGAAAGGGCAACACTCCTCCATTGCTGGTGGGATTGCAAGCTTGTACAACCACTCTGGAAGTCAGTCTGGAAGTTCCTCAGAAAATTGGACATAGCACTACCGGAAGATCCAGCAATACCTCTTCTGGGCATATACCCAGAAGATGTCCCAACTTGTAATAAGGACACATGCTCCACTATGCTCATAGCAGCCTTATTTATAATAGCCAGAAGCTGGAAAAACCCAGATGTTGCTCAACAGAGGAATGGATACAGAAAATGTGGTATATTTACACAATGGAGTACTACTCAGCAATTAAAAACAATGAATTCATGAAATTCTTAGGCAAATGGGTGGATCTGGAGGATATCATCCTGAGTGAGGTAACTCAATCACAAAAGAACACACATGATATGCACTCACTGATAAGTGGATATTAGCCCAGAAACTTAGGATACCCAAGACACAATTAGCAAAACAGAAGAAAATCAAAAAGAAGGAAGACCAAAGTGTGGATACTTGGCTCCTTCTTAGAATGGGGAACAAAATGCCAATGGAAGAATTACAGAGACAAAGTTCAGAGCTGAGATGGAAGGAAGGACCATCCAGAGACTGCCCCATCCGGGGATGCATCCCATATACAACTACCAAGCCCAGACACTATTGCATATGCCAGCAAGTTTTTGCTGACAGGACCCTGATATAGCTGTCTCTCGTGAGGCTATGCCAGTGCCTGGCAAATACAGAAGTGGATGCTCACAGTCATCTATTGGATGGAACACAGGGCCCCTAATGAAGGAGCTAGAGAAAGTACTCAAGGAGCTAAAGGGGTCTGTGACCCTATAGGAGGAACAACAATATGAACTAACCAGTACCTCCCAGAGTTTGTGTCTTTAGCTGCATATGTAGCAGAGGATGGCCTAGTCAGCCATCAATGGGATGAGAGGCCCTTGGTCTTGCGAAGATCATATGCCAAAGTACAGGGGAATGCCAGGGCCAAAAAGTGGGAGTGGGTGGGTAGGGGAATGGGGGGGGGAGGGTATGGGGGACCTTTGGGATAGCATTGGAAATGTAAATGAGGAAAATACCTAATAAAAAATATTTAAAAAAACAAACAAGTGGGTTGGGGAGCAGTGCAGGGGGAAGATATAGGGGTTGTTGGGGATAGCATTTGAAATGTAAATGAAGAAAATATCTAATAAGAAAAAAGAATAGGAGACAGGTTGAATAAATCATGGTTTATATATAAAAATCAATAAATAAAAGAAAAAGAAAATACTGTACTCAGTGACTACTGGTTCAGGGAAGAAATAAAGAAGTTCTAGGATTCAATGAAAATGAAGGCACAGCATGCCCAAACTTATGGGACACACGTTAAGCAGTGCTAAGATGTAAGCACTGTGTGCTTTCATAAAGAAATTGGAGAGATTCTATACCAGCAACTTAACAGCACACCTGAAAGCTCTAGAACAAAAAAAAAAAAAAAAAAAACGCAAACTCAGGCAAAAGGAGTAGATGGCAGGAAATAGTCAAAGTCAGGACTGAAATCAATCAATTAGAAACAAAGAGAATGATACTAAGAATCAAAAAAACCTAGAGCTGGTTCTTTGAGAAATTCACCAAATAGACAAATCCTTAGTCAAACTAAGTAAAAGGCAGGGGGACAGTATCCACATTAACAAATTCAGAAATGAAGGATGGATGTAGCAACAGACAGTGAGGAAATCCAAGGAATCCTTAGGCCTTAATTCAAAAGCCTGTACTCCACTAAATAGGAAAATCTAAATAAAGTGGAGGATTCTCTTGATAAACTCCAGTTACCAAAGTTAAATCAAGATCAGATAAACAATATAAATAGTCCTATTTATATAATATAAATAGTCCCACAGAAATAGAAGCAGTCATCAAAATTCTCTCATCTAAAAAAGGCCCGGGGGCAGATGGTTTTAGTGCAGAATTCTACCAGCTTTCAAATACTAGTTAACAGCAATAACCTTCAAACTATTCCACAAAACATAAACCCAAGGAACATTGCCAAACTCATTCTGTGAGGCCACAGTAATCCTGACACCTAACCCACACAGACTCATCAATGAAAGAAAATTTCAGACAAACTTCCTTCATAAACATCAATGCAAATATATTCAATTAAATACTTGAAAACCAAATCTAAGAACACCAAATCTAAAAAAAATCCGTCATATTCAAGTAGGCCTCATAGGAAGGATACAGGGATGATTCAACATACAAAAAAATCTAAATGTAATCCACAGTGTGTGTGTGTGGGGGGGGGGGGGCACACGCAAACTGAAAAAAAAAATCACATTATCATCTTATTAAATGCTAAAAAAAAGCCTTTGACAATATCCAACACCCATTTATTTTTGAGTGCTCCATCAGGGATACAAGGCACATGCCTAAAAAAATAAAGACAAATACAACAAGCCTATAGAAAATATCAAATATAAACATCAATTCCACTATAATCAGGGACAGGACAAGGCTGTCCACTCCACATCTATTCAAAATAGCAATTGAAGTTCTAACTATAGCAATAAAACAACTAAAGGAGATCAAAGGGGTGTAAATTGAAAAATTATCACTATTTGCAGAAAATATGATAGTATATATACATGACCCCAAAACTCTACCAGAGAACTCCTACACTTGATAAACACCTTTAGCAATGTGGCCAAATATAAAATTACTTTAAAAAATCAGTAGGTAGCCTTCTTTTATACAATTAATAACTGGGCTGAGAAAGAAATTAAGGAAACAATACCATAGCCACAAAAATATAAAATATCTAACCAAAGAAGTGAAAGACCTTTATGACAAGAGCTTCATGTCTCTGAAAAAAATAAATTGAAGATATCAAAAGATGGAAACCCTATAGGTGGAACAAAAATATGAACTAACCAGTACCCCCAGAGCTCATATCTCTAGCTGCATATGTAACAGAAGATGACCTAGTCGGCCATCACTGGGAAGAGAGGCCCCTTGGCATTGCAATCTTAATATGCCCCAGTACAGGGGAACACCAGGGCCAAGAAGTGGGAGTGGGTGGGTAGGGGAGCAGGGCCAGGGGAGGGTATAGGGACCTTTCGGGATAGCATTTGAAATGTATATAAAGAAAGTATCTAATTAAAAAAAGTAAAAAAAAAAAATAAAGATTTCCCATGTTCATGTATTGATAGGATGGGCACAGCAAAAATTACCATTTTACAGAAAGCAATTTACAGACTCTTTGCAATTTCCATCAAAATTCCAACACAATTCTTTCAGAAATCTTGAAAGAGCAATTGTCAACTTCAGAAGAAGAAACAAAAAACAAAACAAAACAAGCGAATAAAAAACCCAGCTATGGTGTCTTTTCTTATTTCCAGTTGGTGATTTATCAGAAAATACTCTTTGATTTGAGAAACACTGTTTTGGTAGTCTGATACACTGTTTCATTAGAATGTCTTCATTTTGCCAGAAAACTTCTAGTTATGTTTTGTAACCCTTCTGTTTCTCTTGCCTTACCTAAGCTATTGGATGAACAAGAGCATCATTTGGATTGCTGAAATATTAATTGCCAAAATATTTTTGTTTTTAGAGTCCAGAGAGTTTGATGTCTTCTGAAATATCTTTGCTTAGTCACCACCCACAAGGGGGCTAAGCCTATTGTCTTCTTCCTGTCAGAATTTAAAGGTAGTATGACCCTTGCTGACAAATTTCTTGACGAATGTAGTAACAATTCCTTCCTGCTCTTCTCAGATACATTTGGTATTGAATGAAAGTCTCAGGACCTAAGGTCGTATGACATTTGTTTCCTTGAAAGTGTTCAATTATTTATTCAGCCATTCTCTCTTTTTTTTATGGTATATTTTTTAAATTAATTTATTTACTTTACATCTGCACCACAGCCTTCCCTCCCTCGCTTCTCCCAGTTCCCCCTCCCTCTTTCACCTCTGATCCCTTCATACACACACACGCACACACACACACACACACACACACACACACACACACACACACTCCTCCTGTCTTCCCCTTCTCAGAAAAGGTTCATAAAAAGGGAGGACTTCCATGGTATCAAATTGCCAAACATATCAAGTTGCAGTAGGACTAATCACATCTTCTTTCACCATGGCAGGGCAAGGCAGCTAGGATAAAGAGATCCAAAGGTAGGCAACACAATCAGATACAGCTTCTGCTCATGCTATTAGGAGTTCACATGAAGACTTAGCTGCAGTACTGTTACATATGTATTAAGATCCTAGGTGTGTCCAATGTATGCTCTCTATTTGGTAGTTATATCTCTGTGGGGCTCTATGAGCCCAGGTTAGTTGATGCTATATACTTTCTGGTCTACTTCTTCCATAGAATTCCTCAATCTCTGCCCAATGTTTGGCTGTGAGTTTTTACATCTCATTCCATCAATTGCTGGATGAAGCTTCCCAGATGAGAGCCATCCATGTATCTTTCTGGAAGTATAACAGCATATCATTAATATTATCATGGGTGGGCTCTCTCATAAAAACATACAAAGAATAAGAAAAGAAAAAGAAAACACCTATCTTGCTGTGGAGGCTGTGGTGCATCCCACAGTTTACCTTTTTGTCCAAACAGCTTTACTTGTAAATGTTCATTACATTGAGTTATTGGTCTGGTCTGAGGCCTCTGGCTTTTGATACAAAATCAATACTGGATCCTCTCTGGTGCTCCTCTCAGATATACTGTAGTAGATATCCTGTTGTTGCCCTGTCTCATGGAGATAGTGTGGTTTATAGAGTAGATATTGAGGTGGGCCAACTTAAATCTTGGATCTGTGTCTGAGTGGTGGCTGTTTTTCAGCTTGCCAGCTCTTCTGTGCCTGAGCCACTAGGGCTAGCTTTTCAGTACTGCTCTGGCTAGGTGGTGGGGAAATCTCTCCCACTCCCACTCTCAGACAGAAATTAACCATGTCCATATCACCAAGTCAGCTGTGTTTCTCATGTGTCTAAAGCTGGGGCAGTCATTGGTTGGTCATTCCTTCAATCTATGCTCCATCTTCACCACCGCATATCTTGTTGGCAGGAGAAATTGTGGATCTAAGGTATTGTGACTGGGCTGTTTTCCTAGTTCCTTCATTGGAAATCTTTTCTGTCCAGGAGTTGGCCATTTCAGGCTCCACATCTACTGCTATGAGTCCCAACCAGAGTCACCCTCATAGATTCCAAGGAGTGTCCAGTTTCCTAGGCTTCTAACTAACTCCCAGAGATCCCCCTGCTCACTGATTCCAGTTCTCTCTCCCCATATTCTCTCCTTCCTGCCCATCTCGATCCATCCTGTTCCTCTCTCCAACAATTTCCTCCACTCCTGATGTCCACATTCAATTGTCCCACCCCCCTTGGGTCATCCTTGTTATTTAGGTTGTTTGTACACTTTTAAGTGAGTACATACCATGTTTGTCTTTCTGGGACTGGGTTACTTCACTCAGGATGATCTTTTCTAGTTCCATCCATTTGCCTGAAAATTTCATGAGGTCATTGCTTTTAAAAGTTAAGTAATATTTCATTGTGTAAACATTCTTTATCCATCTTTGGTGGAGGGACATCTAGGTCATTTCATTTTGGGGCTATTATAAATAAAGCTTCTATGAATATAGTTGAACAAGTGTCCTTGTTACCACTGGTGGAGCATCTTTTGTGTATATGCCCAGGATTGGTAAAGTTGGGTCTTGAGTAGAACTATTCTCAACTTTCCGAGAAACCGCCAACTTGATTTCCAAAGTGGTTGTACAATTTTGCTTTCCAACCCACAATGGACAAGTGTTCCACTTGCTCTATTACTTTGCCAGCATTCATTGTCATTTGAGTTTTTTATCTTGGCCATTCTGACTGGAGTAAGATGGAATCTCATAAATGTTTAGATTGGTGTTTCCCTGATGACTAAGAATGCTGAACATTTCTTTAAGTGTATCCCTGATTAGAGATTCCTCTGATAAGAATTACTGTTTAGATTTGCACCCCATTTTTTCATAGGGTTATCTGGTTTGTTGATGTCTAGTTTCTTCATTTCCATATTCTTTGAAGTGGAAAATGACAAGGAAACTTTATTGCTAGTATAATACTGTCCAGGGCACTAGGAAAAGGAGTGATGGGCTGGGTTCCCTGACATTTATGCCAACAGAACAAAACAAAATAAAACAACAACAAAAAAATTTCCTTACTTTTAACTTGTTCAGATATTGTTTTTCTTTTCTTTGTGCCACACATAACATTTTAACCCTAAAATAGGTTCCAGAGGGATTTTTTCATTATTTTTTTATATTTTGTTGTTATTTACTTTTATTTAAAAGAATTTGTTTCCCTATCACAAAAATTAGATAGCCACACTGCCAAGAGCAAAATTCATAGTTACACTGATGGAGGCAAAGTCTCGGGATATTCCCAATGTCCCAAAGGCATAAAGGAGGAAAAAGGTACTCAGAACAAATCCAAATGACAATGGGAGAGACATCACGTGCCATTTCTTTTTCTTCTCATCATCAGCTGCAGATGGCTTTTGGGAGGATCAAACACAATTTGACTTCAGGAAACTCTTTATACCAGTTTTGGCACCTTAATTGTACCCTGGCTGTTAGCAGCAATCAGCACATTAGACTCCCATCTAATAGTGCCCGCCAACACACAACACTGACAAATTCATTCATATCACCTTCTTTCCAATCTTTGTCTAATACACTCTTAACTGTATCAAACTTAAAAGTTAGCAAAGTCTTAGAAAGTCCTAGAGGGAGTCGTTCTCAGCAGGAAGAACTGGGAAAATTTAGAAAAGAAAACAATAGAAATCCCATGCTGTTAAGATCTCAGTTGATACACAAATCATATGGGAGCTCAGAAGTCCATTTTGTCAACAGGAATAAAGACAATGAATACTGAGCTTATGAAGTGTAACTAGCATTCCATCTGTAGGAAGAATAAAAGTCATACTTGCTCTATTCTGGAAAAGCACATATCTTTGTGGTTTATGTCCTTATACTTTTTGTCTCGATGAATGCTTATAAAATAAATTATCTAATATACAAAATGTAAAGGGAGTCTAGCATTGAGTCCATAGCATGAATATTATGCCTATTTTTTTGGCTAAATTGAGAATTGAAGTTAAGACAGAATTTCACAGCAAAATGTATTGGACATTTGCAGTTTAGATTCTGGCAAATGTTAGATTTGGTAAAAGGATGCCATGTGATTCTTACGGGACAAAAAGAAATATGTCTGTAGTGTGTCTTGTGAACTATCTATATGTTGCCCAGCAAAAGTTCAAGGACAGGAATTGGTAAATTTATCTGAATGTTCCTTGAGTAAAGAGTGCTTCTACACATATGACTCAGTCACAAACAAGTAGTAAATTGTATGATTAAGCAGGCTGATGTAGTAAATATTTAGTCTCATTTGGGGTTTTCTACTATGCCTTTCATTATTCAGTTTCCAGATAAGAGACACATAACTCTTATATTTACAAAAAGCCTTAATAGGCACTAAATCTGGTCATATATATATGCTCTAAGTTATTATGTCTATTTTCCTGCCAATAACCCAAGTTATGACTTGCTATGTTTTATCTGGGCTGCTCTTAACTTCAATCGGCCAGCCCTCATGGCCATGTTTTCATGATTTACTAACTCCATGGCATCTTCTACTCTCTCCACCTACTACCAATCTCTCTCCTTGTAGTCTCTCCTCTGAGCCCAAGTCCAGGAACCCAATCTCTGCCTGTCTTTCTTCAGCCCAGCTATAACCTGTATGCATTTTTATTCACCAATCAGTGATACTTTGGGGCAAGGTTATATAGCAACACTTGTGTTTATGTGTGCATTCTCTCATCCCTGGGGGGTAACCAGGCCTTGGGGGCCAGTGTTTAGCATTACAATACATAGCAAAAGACCTAACCTTAACAGTGGGCTTTTCTCAATAAGTAACCATCCAGATTCTTAGATGTTATAGACATCCTACATTTGAGCCTAGACATATCTGAAGTTGTTGGCAAAATTTGACATCATTCACTTGATGGTTTTGCAAATATGCAGAAAGAAAGTAAGGCAAAGCTATGGACACTTACACCCTGATGCCAAAAGGAAACCTGGGAGTCTTGCAATTGACTCCCAAGAAAAATTCCAAAATTAAAATTGGGAGTCATAGTACTTGCAGGAATCCTTGAGAAAATGGCTTGTCCACCTGTAATGGTGAAAACTATTATACAGTGGCAATAAAAAGCTTGGAGATGCCAGCAACACAGAATGTACAGAAAGAAAAGTAGAAGCAGTGCATTTGCCCATACCAAGAGAGACTCCCTGTTTATGTGGCTAAAAATAGCAAGAGTATATTTTTAGTAATCCATATTAAGGTAGCGTATGCCATAGAATCTGTACTTGCTGCTGCAGGACTTACTCTTTTCCATGTTATATATCTGCCTTACTTTGCCTCCTCCTTGCTTTGGCTCATTCATTTTGTTTGTGAATAGATGTTTGCATTTGTTGTTAGAGGTACGTAACGTGATTTAAGATTTTGGCAATATTTGGAAATGGATAAAATTCATTTTTCAATGATGAGATAATCAGAAGCGTTTTCATGTCAGTTTGGGGGAAGTTGTAGCTCAATGCTGAAATGAAACTCATGCTCTCATGTGTTAAAGAGTTGACATGATTGGTTGAATTGGCAGCTGAGTTGGCAGTAGTGGCCTATTGGGATATTACTTGTGTTTTATATTGTGTGCTAATACCTCCTCACTCTTTATTTCATGCATGTCTTCATGTGGTAAATCTTCACTGGCACCAATTTCTGCTACCAAGATTTACTATCAAGTATCTATCACCATGCAATGTTAGACTTAATACTCTCAAACTAGGGACCCAAATGACTTTAAGTGGTAATGTCAAGTCATGTTTGCAGAGTTACAATATCTGACTCCTACATCATTTATGATTTCTTTGATCTGTACAAGAACTCTTTCAACAGTGACTTTACTATCACAGCATAGTACATCAAGATGGTGTTCTTCTATTTTACCATGTGACTCATAGTTATGCTTCATTTGATGACAGTAAACTACTTGACAGACATGACAGACATGTAGGACTAAAAGTTTTAAATGTTAGATCATGTAAGTGTTGTACAACATTTTTGTACAAGCTTTCATTCCTTGAATGATGAGTTTCTTTTTTTTTAATTTTTAAATAATTTTATTCCTAGGTTCTAATTATCCTAGGGATTCATGCTGCTTAATGCATTTAATAAATCATTAAATAAACAAAATGAAGTAGGATATGATATAAATAGACATGAAAGGCTTTCTCTGGGTGGAATTTGATTGTATAAATGAGCCAAGAGACTTGACTGGTGGGAAAGCAGTCACTGCCTCTCAAGGGGGGAAATATGTGACCTACAAACAATTGCCTACGGGTCAAGGTTAAGGTGGCATCCATTTACCTTGTCTCTGAATACAACCAGGGCATCATCCTGAGTGAGGTAACACATTCACAAAGGAACTCACACAATATGTACTCACTGATAAGTGGATATTAGCCCAAAACCTAGGATACCCAAGATATAAGATACAATTTCCTAAACACATGAAACTCAAGAAAAATGAAGACTGAAGTGTGGACACTATGCCCCTCCTTAGAAGTGGGAACAAAACACCCTTGGAAGGAGTTACAGAGACAAAGTTTGGAGCTGAGATGAAAGGATGGTCCATGTAGAGACTGCCATATCCAGGGATCCACCCCATAATCAGCATCCAAACGCTGACACCATTGCATACACTAGCAAGATTTTATCGAATGATGAGTTTCTAACAGACCAATGACTAGTCTAATGTCTCCAGGAGGAAAGAGTGCTATTATCTCCCTACAAACTTCATTGCTTTGAGAAGACATTTGAGTGAAAATTTAGTTAGAAAAGGCATGTGTGGCATGGTTATTACTTCCTGCTTACACAGGTTTATAGTGTGGATTGTGGAGTAAATGGGGAATAGGATAGTGTAAGATGGATACAATAAAGAACCTCTGCAACATTGTGGACAGAATAGGTTTTACAATCAGCTGAAGTTTTATAAAAAGATTATCGTTCTTATAATGAATCTGATCAGTGTGCAGTGAGACCATCAGGAAGGTATCTGGAGTGAAACACTGCATCTGTCAATGTCTCTAGACATATTCTCACTTGAATGAACTTTCTTGAGATAGACGGAGTGTGAAAACAAAACCTCCTGTTGCTTTTCTAGAAAAGAAAAGGGAGTCTTAGGGAGTATTATTTCCATTGTCAAAAGACATGCAGTCATAGAGAGAAGTAAAAAGTTCATACATCAACTTGATAAAGAACTTGCTGTCTATGAGATGATGACAGTGTCATGCAGGGTTCAAGTGTGACAGAGTTATGAGAGCTTGTATCTCAATTATTATTAAATGTCTGTGATTTCAGCCAATGTGAAGAAAGAACATCTTCTATTCGGGAAATCTATGAGCTGGTACGGCTTGAGAATGTAGTGGAAAGCCCTAATTGCAAGGAAGAATTACTGACCTAGAGGTGCCAGGAATCTGCGTCATCTGCTCAGAGTAGCTGGTAGCTTTAAGTTATGTCTTCTTGGGGGAGAGAAAGACAAAGAATATGTACTATTCTGTCAAGGCCACAGGGTGGTGCTAAGTCTCTTGGAGCACAGATGATGAAAGCATGTGCCCCAGACACTTCGCACAAAGCTGTATGATTTAATGCTTATTCTTTAAAGTTAAATCATTGCTTTGGTTCATTGCTTCTTTTGTATTCCACTCTTCCTTTTGGTAACAAAAATTTCTATTTTGTACCATTGTGCTTTGGAAGTGTGTAACTTTTTGTGAATCTCTCAGATTCATCGCCAGCTGTGCTTGCTTTGTGTTTCAGAGGGGATTTTTGGACTTGGGCTTTTGATCACTTGAAACTGTTAAGATAGTAAAGACTGGAATTATAAGGAATTCCTATATAAGGAATTAATTTATAAGGAATTAATTTGTGTTTTTAGGCTGGAGTCTACTGAATTATTGTCATGGCATCCTGAGTGTCCTAAAACAATAATGCTTTCGTTCCTTATCTCTGAGGATAGTTTTCATTTTTAGAACTCTTTCATTTGCTCCACTATGCTTGAGACAATCCCATTATAAATTTAGTAGTCATTAGTCATTCCAGACAATATGGGAAAGCATTGGTAGGATCTTCTATAACAAATGCTTAGTTTGCTTATCTATGAACGAATGGTGTGTGGTGGAAAGCAGCTGGAAAATCATGGTTGTCTCATTCTTTGTGCTGAGAAAAGAGTAAGTGGCTGCTGTGTGGTCAGCAGAATATGACAACAGTAGAGTACAACTATATTCTGAAAATTTACATGATATAGTTTTTTAAAATATAGCTTAGATTTTTATACAATCCTGTGTTGATAATAGGGCTGGTTAGGGTAAGTGACACAGAAGCCAATAATACTGGGGGAAAAATATAAAATTTGTATTTAAAAAGAAATCCTTCAAGGGTCAGAGTCTTGGCTCAGATGTTTAGAGCACATAAGGTTCTTGCAAAATATCAGAACTTGATTTGCAGCACACATGTCAGAGAGCTCACAGTGCACTGTAACTGCAATACAAGTATATCAGACATCTCTAATCATTGCATGCACCTTTCTTATATGCAAAAACCTCCATACAGGAACGCACATATAAGTAATCACAAACAAAAGTAGTTCCTAAAATCTTCTTCACTGACAGTTTTCAGTTACTCATCCCTATGAAAATTCCGTGCTCTGAGTACTAAAGGCAAACAAAACAAAACAAAAAACAAAACAAATTCCAAGTCCATGCCTATCTTCAACTTCTGTGACAAAAACAAAGTAATATGCTTACCCCCCTTATGGTTAGTGACTAAGGAAGAATACTTGTCAGAGAATCAGGAATCAGGAATCAGGACTGCGCATGCTGAATTACTTTAATTATTGCTGTACAAGGTAACACTTGTAGATGTTGGTGAGTGGTAATACCTGCAGTTTCATGTGTCCTACCATAAGATATGGGTGTACAATCTACCATTGAGCCAGTCTGAACATGTGTGTATAGCAGATACATCTCTACCAAAATGTATCCTACTTGCTAATAAAGCATAAATAATTATTATACAAAATGTCAGTGGTGATTGTACTTACTTTCGCCATTGTCTGCTCCGTAACTCACACAGTGCAGAAGGAGATCTGTAGGCTTTTATAAATGTAGGTGAATGACGACGTCTTTACAATGATCCTAGTACAATCGGTCAGTTCTCTGGCTATGTTTTCGTTTTGTACCAAGTTCAGAGAATGCTCCCTAATATTAATTTGTTCTTCGCTCAGAACCAAGACAATCTCGTTTCCTTTCAAGTTATCAATCCTTAGTCACCAACCATAAGGGGAATAAGCCTATTACTTTGTTTTTGTCATGGAATTTGAAAGTAGGCATGGCCCTTAGTGACAAATATCTTGGTAAATGTATTAACCATCCCTTCCTGGCCCTCTTTTCCTGATGATCAAAGTCCTAAGCTCCCCTGTCTTTTCAAGTGTTTGAGGATGAATAGCTGGCTACTGTATATGCTCAAGGGCCTTAGTTTGAAAGACCGATTTCCAGCTACACACAGATCTTCACAGAAGTTGATGTCTTGTTTGTGGACCCACTGTTCATTTGAACCCTTTAACAATTAATGAGCCAACCATTATTGCCTTCCAGGTGACACAGTCATTTTAGTTTCTTCCTTGACAAGGGGAAACCAATTGATACATAGTGTGGCTTCCTGCTACAATTTCTATTAATTTTGGAAATTTCTTTTTTTGCATGCATTTTGTGTTGATTTGTGCCTACAAATGTTGTAGTGGTTGAAGAAAATCATGTTTAATTTCAAATGGCCTGACATGGTCTTTTATGGGAAAGTCACATTAAGGTTCAGTATGAAAAATCTTTATATTTACTATTTTCGGTTTCAGAAACCATTTGGACCTTGTTTGTATCATTCTTTGGATACCCATGTTAGATAAGCAACCTTAGTCTTTTGAAGATTCACAGAATTCTTGGCATTGTTCCCACCGCTTTTGTGTATGTATTGTTGTTATTGAATACTAGCCACAGGACCTGAAATGTTTGTTTCCTTGGAGAATGTTCATTTATTTGTTTAGCCTCTCTTATCCTTCATAATATTTCTAGACTGTTTTATTTTGTTTGAGTATAAAATATCATGGGTAGAGTCATGTGTAAAACAACTTGGTCTCTAAGTGTTATAATTATTGTGGGAAATGGTAGAAATTTGGAAAAGCATAATAGGAGAAAATGGCTGATTAGATCCATACATTTAAAGCCCAAAGTCCTTTGATATTTCTTAATTCTTACCTTCTATTACATAGACAATGACCATTACACTATTATAATTAGGTTCCTGTCCAGAGCAGCAGGTCAAGCAAGTGTGGGATAAATTTGCTGACATGCATGCTAAAATAAAACTTACCTTTTAAATTTGCTCTTCCAGGAATCTTTTTTTTTTCACACATAAGAAAATTTTAGCCAAAGAGGAAACTTCATTATTGTGATAAACTAGCCCATGTGATTATTAAACTTTAGCAAGAAGAGTATGGAAAATTTAGAGAAGATAACAATAGAAACCCCAGGAACCATAAACTGTTAATGGACAACTCATTTGAGACCTCAGAGGTCCATTTTGTTAATAAGAAGAAGGACAGTGAAGGCTGGGTATATAAAGTGTAAGGAACACTCTATCTGTACAAGGAATAAATGTCTTGTAGTCTCTCTTCTGCAAAGCAGATTTCTACAATGATGCATGTCTGTATAATTTGTTTCTAGCTGAATGGTCAAGAAATTGTCTTTACAAAATGCAAAATATAAAGGTAATGCAGAACTAAATCTTTGACAGGAATATTATACCTATTTTTGCCATATTTATCATTGAAATCAAGAGAGAATTTCAAAGCAAAATACTGGATATTTACAGTTTGGTTGGAAAAGACTGTGAAATTTGGGTTTATAAAGATAAACTTCCACCATGGAAAGCATGTGGTTTACATGAGACAACAAAAAAATATATCTGTAGTATGTCTTGGGAATTAACCATATGTCAGCCATCAAAAGTTCAAGGACAGGAAGTGATAAACTTCCCTGAATATCTCTTGGGTAAACAGTGCTTCTACACATGTGATTCAGCCACAGCCACCTAGGAAATTGCAGCAATCAGTGATCTTTCATCATATTCAGTTTTACAGACCTCAGAACTTGCGGGCATTATCCATTTGAGCCTAGACATGGCTGAAGGTAGGGGCAAAATTTGTTGTTAATCACTCGGTGGTAGTTTTGCAAACATGCAGAACACAAATGAAGCATTGCAATGAGGAGCTTATACCCAGACTTCAAAGGAAAAGATGAAATAGTCAACAAGCATAAAGGTTCATGACACCTGTAGGAATCCCTTGAGAAAATGCTTTGTCTAATAAAAAGTACTACATGGTGGAAATAAAACAACAACAAAACAACAACAAGAACACCTCAGAGATGCCAGGAACACAGAATGTATATAGAGAAAATTTGAAGTCCATGTTTACGTAGAACAGGATACCTTTTCTTGTGGGTTAAAGATGGCTAGTTCTATTAACTCATATCAAGACAGCACAAGCCATAGAAACTGGACATGCTATTTCCACAGTGGCTATTTTAAGTGTCAGTCTTATTTTGTTCTGCTTCCTCCTTGTTTTGGTCTCATTCGTTTTTCTTATGTAATACTGGTTTGTGCATTTGTTGCTAGAAGTATAGAACATGATTGAAGTTTGTATGAACTCATAGTGAAGAAGCTTCCTTGAGTCTCAGCAGACATTGTTCTTCCTTTCTTTGAGACTAAATGTCCAGTGGCCCAGGAAGGCCTCATGTCCGTGTTTCTGAGGCTAACCATGAATGTCTGATCCTAGTTCCTCCATCTCGTCTCCCAAATACTGACATTACAGATATGCACCATACTCTCATCTCCAGAGACTTTGCATTTGTACTTTACATGGGTGTTTCCATGGATAAGACATTGGGGCTTCTTAGAAATGAATAAAATACATTTTGAACTATGAGATGGTCATGAGCTTTTGCATGTCAGTCTGGGCAATTTGTGACTCAACTATGAAATGTACCCCATGGTCTCATGTTTGAACCATTTATACTCAATATGAGGTGCTATTATGGAAGGTAGAACTGTGATGGATATAGTGGCCAACCAGATCTTGCCTTGGTATTTATATCCAGTGTTAAAATCTCCTCATTCTTTATTTTCTCAATGCCACCATGTTGTGGTAAAGAATCTCCGCTGGCACTACCTTCTGTCACCAAGATCTCCCCGAGTATATGAAGACAAATAATCCTAGTCTCAGTCATCTCAAAACAAGAGCCCAAGTAACTTGAAGTTGTAATATGTTCATAAATTACAGCTTCTGTCTTGCACACTTATGATTTATCTAATCCATACACAAGCTCTTCATACAATGCTTTAACTACTGTACCATGACTCCACCAAATGGTATTCTTCTATTGTGCTATATGACAGATGATTGTGCTACATTTGATGAGAGATATTTAAGATTTAAAGTTTTTTCATTAATTTATTTATTTACTCACTTTACATCCCAGTCCCAGCCTTTCCTCCTGCCAGTTCCTCCTCATACAACCCCTCCCCTAGTTCCCTATCTCCTATCCTCTCATGATTCGATGCTTATTCTTCAACGTTGTTTTGTTGCTCTGGTTCACTGTTCCCTTTTTTACTCCATTTGGTGATTTCTATTTTGTGCCATTGTGCTTTGGAAGTATGCAACTCTGCGAATTTCTAGGAGCTTCGTCTGCAGCTGTGCTTGGTTTGTGACTTGGTGGGGCATGGGGGATTTTACTCTGACTTTTGATCACACAGAACTGTCTATATAGTGAACTAGAGAACTATGAGGAATTGACTCATACTTTGAAGCTGATGTCCATTGAATTATTGTTGACACACCTTGAGCTTCCTAAGACGATATGCTTCCTTTCCTTATCTCCGAGGATACAGTTTTTCTTTTCAAAACTCTTCATTTATTCTTCTGCACGTTGGAAGAAACAAAAGCTGCATTTACAAATAATTCTTCAAGGTCCAGAGACATGGTACAGATGTTTAGAGCACTTGATATTCTTGTGGAGGACTAGAACTTTTTTCCAGCACCCATGTTAGGCAGGTCATACAACCCAGTAACTGAAATACAAGTGCGTCAAACACCTCTAGTCTATGCATGGACTTTCCTCAGGTGCACACAGTTCCACAGAGACAGGTATTAGTAATTAAAAACAATAAAAATTCTTTTAAAAATCCTCATTGAGAGTTTTCAGTCTCTAAGATTCATAGAGATTCTTTGATTCGCAGGATTAATTTTTTAAAAACAAACAAACAGGAATCATATTTTTAGTGTGGAATTACTGCTTTACAGGGTAGTACTTGTATAAGTTGGTGATCAGTAATACACATAGTTTCATTGTTGTGCCATAAGTTATGAGTGTACAACCAACCATGAAACCAGTCTGAACATCTGTGTATGACAGAAATGTCTTATACAAAATTTATAAGGCTCACAGTATTTACCCAGTCAGACAGAAGGCCCTGAGCACCTGTAAATGCACAGGATCTTGGCAGAGAGATAGTGGACACTTGAGAGTTGAAGGTGACAGGTGATTTCAGTTTAATCAACATGATATCCTTATCCTCTGTGTGTTTGTTGTTCTTGGGGTGGCAGATGATCTTTTCTGCATCAATGAACTGTTCATTTCCTTTAAGGACATTTTGTTCTCCAACGAGAACCTAGATTCTCCTATAACAACAGAAAAGCATTTCTGTGAATCTCATTTGAACTTTTTCTTCTCCAAACAGAGAAACCATATTCTTAAAGCATCCAATCCTATAAGGGCTACCTACTTAAGGTAGAATTGTGACCCACTACCAATAGATAGAGAATTCCTTAGGGTGTGTCCTTTGAGTACAGATTCACAAATACTCATCCCCTTGGAGGTGATACTAGCAGACAGACGGGCCTTAGAGCACAGGAATTTGAGTATGGCTTCCTTACTGTTTATTGGAATGAGCTGCACACAGTACCCACTGAACACTGATGAGGGAACCAACACACCTGTGGCCAATGCCATCATTCAAGGATACCAGGTAAGGAACATAATGTTTCAGACAGGCATAGCCTCCAACAATATCATCATCATCACATCATCATCATCATCATCATCATCATCATCCACAGCAGCAGCAGCAGGAATAGAACTTTGTGTGTTTGGCATAAGACTTGTCTCAAAATTAGTCTTCCATAAGAAGTTTGTACAGTACAAGTGGACTGTATCCTACTATTCAGTAAAATTGTACTGTTTTAAAAGATAATATATTCTATTTTTAGCATATTCTTTTTGATATCATTGCTAAGACAATGATAAATAAATTCTTCAAAAATGTTATTTAATTACTCCGTGTGTGTCTATGTATGTGGCAGAGGAGTATAGGTGTGCCTGTGTATATCATAGTTTATTTTTAGTTAAGAAAAAACCCCAAGTATCAAATATTGGCTATATCTGTCTACCATATGGGTCCTAAAGTTCATAATCTATTTTGAAATCTTGGTGGAAAGCCCTTTCACCCTGTCATAATGTAGACATTTTGCCAACCTAGTTATCTTTCTTTAAAATTCATCCTTTAAATTTAATTATTGTCTTATGACCTAACATATAGAAACGGTTGGAAAATTTAGTTTTTCGACACAATTTGTATTCGGCTTTAATCATTATGCTATGTTTTCCTTCCCTATCTTTTTTTTATTCTAGTTATCTTTAGGATATGAATCAATGAATTCAGGATTTTGATTCATCCACTGAATCACCAAGTACTTGAAAAGAAGATTTTTATTTTCCTTTGAAAGTTCAAAACTTTTTGTAAATTATATTGACATTACATACCATCAAGAGGGCCAGTGGTATAAATTAACCTGGACTCCTAAGATCTCTCAGACACTGGATCACAACCAGGCAGCACACACCAGTTGATATGAGACTCCCAACATATATAAAGCAAAGGACTGCTAGGTCTGGGTTCAATCAGATAAGATGCACCTAACCCTCAAGAGACTGGAGGCCCCAGAGAGTTTAGAGGTCTGGTGGGGAGAGAGGAGTGTGGGGTTGGGACATCCTCCTGGAGGCAGGGAGTAGGGAGGAAGAATGGGATGTGGAACAGTTGGAGGGTGAACCAGCAGGGGAATAAAATCTGGAGTGTAAAAAAAAAAAAAAAAGATTAAGTAAAAAGAAGGAATCTATCTATTTCCATCTACCTATCTCTACCTCTATCTCTATCACTATCTCTATCTCTCTGTATCTATCTCTATCTCTATAGATGTAGATATAGATATATATAGAAAAAATGCTACTAATTTCTGTGATCCATTCGTTCCTGTATTTAATTACAATAGTTGAAATTTCCAAACAGGCAGGGAGAAGTGCATAATAATACCCATATGACATGTGAAAATTATTTTGATAGAACATAGTGGGGATCAATTCCCGATTTGGCGTGCATCCAAAAAATCACGAAGGACCATCTTGATGTAATTACATGAGGTCATTTAATTAAAGAGCTCCGACCAACATGCATCCCACACAGGAGATAATGGATGTCGGCCACGAGGCTTGAAAGCTAGGGGGTTTTATGGGGTAAGGGACTTAGGGGTGTGGAATTCAGCATAGCAACACACTATTGGCTTATTCAAACATCAGCAGAAAAATTACATGTATGTGCAGGGTGTCAGCGTTCTGTGAGTTGTTGACTCAGTTCAGATAGCCCTGTTATGTCCTCACATTCCTCTTTATCTTTAAGGTTAAGCTGTTACCAGGAATGTTTTAACTACAGGGCATACCCGGGTTTGTTTTTCTTTTTTTCTCAGCCCCAGTCAGCCTCTAGCTCACAAACAACCAGCAATTTCTGAGTACTTTATATGACTTACAGGTCTTGAAATTTCATCTTTCTTTCAATTTTAAGTTGCCATCATGGTCATGTCCTCCTGTCTTAGTCAGGGTTTCTATTCCTGCACAAACATCATGACCGAGAAGCAAGTTGGGGAGGAAAAGGTTTATTCAGCTTACACTTCCACATTGCTGTTCATCACTAAAGGAAGTCAGGACTGTAACTCAAGCAGGTCAGGAAGCAGTAGCTGATGCAGAGGCCATGAAGGGATGTTCTTTACTGGCTTGCTTCCCCTGGCTTGCTCAGCCTGCTCTCTTATAGAACCAAGACTACCAGCCCAGAGATGGCACCACCCACAAGGGTACCTCCCCTCCTGGATCACTAATTGAGAAAATGCCTTGCAGCTGGATCTCATGGAGGCATTTCCCCAACTTTTCTCTGTGATAACTCCAGCCTGTGTCAAGTTGACACAAAACTAGCCAGTACACCTCCCTACCAATCTATAAGTTGTATGAAAACACTAAGGGGGTTTTCAGTCCCACCCTGGGCAGTGTCATGGGCACTCACAGTAATAATGATTGATCTTTTTCAAATATCGCTGCTGGAGCAGATTAATGATTTAGTCACAAACCTTAGAAGGAGTTAAGAGATATAAATTGTTAATAAAGTTAGGGGTAAAAATTTTTTTAAGTTGCTTTGACATTAAAAACAATGAGGGAACAATTTAAAGTTCAGAAAGGCACATTTGTAATAATTGAGCAAGGGATTTTTGAGGTAAGGAACAAGAACAATGGCAGCCCAACTAGGAGCTGATGAAACTTTCTTGCTAAAACTGGTCTGATGGTCAGGGTGATGATTAATTTTTTTGTACCCATTTTGCCCTCAGCTTCCTAATACAATTTAATGAAAAATTGTAAATAATTAAGTGTGTACCCTGAAAATTTAAAGTAGAAATGACTGATTTTTATATGTATATGTAAGTTTAGCTTTGTAATTCTTTTTTAATCACACTTTAAAGAACTTTTAAAGATAAATAATAAAATAAATGATTCTTGCTTTATAACCACAAATTGCAGCCTGCCAGTAAGAGAAACTGAGTAAGAAAAATGTCTTGCTTGCTCACACTTTGTTAATCTATAACAAATTTCTTAGACATGAATGCATGAGGGTTCTTAGGAGTAATTTGTTTTTCACCTGTAATACATAAGATGTTTAATCATGTAAGGGCATTGGGGAATGTGCTGTTATTTTTTTCTTTCTTATTCTTTTTTACTTATTGTAATTATTTACTTAAAGAAAAATAAAATGTAACCACATTGTAATTTTTATATTGCTTGAAAGATTTTGCTGAAATATATAAGCTGTGGAAGAAGAAATAAAGTTGTTAATGCTTGTTAGAGCCATGCTTCATCTAGTGTGTGTGTGTGTGTGTGTGTGTGTGTGTGATTTATGTTAATCACTGACTCTATAGCCCCTCCTTGGATTGTTGCACAAACTGCTGGAGCTGGCCTTTAGCAGAATAGCCCTACCCACCACTGACCCACAATTGTCAGGATTTGAGTCACCTTTTTTAATATAGTCTGACAAGTTGTGAGAACTGTGTGTTACTCCATTTGAATCAATGAAGGTGGCTCCAGGGAAGAATTATAGTAAAAGAAGATATATAGCCTGCACTGGCCATCTTCTCTAACCAGGCAATGCTTCCAGTAGACCCCCATCTACCCACAGAACCTTTGACCTATAATCTGTCCTACCTGCAAGATGTACCGAAGCAATGGTCCACAGAACTTGTGGGAGTGACCAACCCATTACTAGTCTAACTTGAGGTTCATGCCATGAGATGAAGCCCATGCTGAACACTGCCTTGATAACCAGGAACTGGAGTTTGGATATCCCAGAGGCCTGAGATAGAACCAGACATGCCTGTCTTAAAGAAAACATAATCATTGAAATGATTTTTTTATATTCTGCTATATTCAAAGATCATTGGTAGCACAATCAACATCTTAGAAGTTTCATCCACTAATTGATGGGAACAGATACAGAGATACACAGCCAAACATCAGGCAGAACTTGGGATAGTCAAAATGGGAGGAGAGATTTTAAGAGTCAGAGGGTTTCCAGGATACCAGGAGGATATAGCCCACAGAATCAACTAAGCAGGGCTCATAAGGGTTCATAGAGACTGAAGAGAAAGCCATAGAGACTGAAGAGAAAATCATAGAGCCTATACGGATCTGCTCTAGCTTCTTTGCATATCTGTTATGTTAGTGTAACTTGGTGTTTTTGTGAGACTTCTAACAGTAGGATAGGTGGGTGTCTCTGACTCTTGCCTACTCTTGGAAACTTTTTCTCCTACTGGGTTGCCTCAGCCAGTCTAGATGGGAGGAACTGTGCCTAGTCTTATTGTAACTTGATAGGCTGTGTTCAATTGATATAACTGGGAGGCTTCTTTTTTATGAAGGGAAATTGTAGAGGAGTAAATGTGGGGGAGAGGAGAGACAGGAAGAGATGAGGAGTGGGAGGGGTGGGGTGAGTAAGGAGGAGAGGAAGGAGGGGGTAAACTGCAATCAAGACATATAGTATGAGAGACAAAAACACATGTTGGTGACAGCAGTGGAGTGGGCACTTGGGCAGGATTTGGCAGGCTGTGCTGTGGCCCGACAGGCCCTGATTGTGGGCAGGCACTGGTGCACTCAGTTGCTGGCCATGGCCAAAGGGTCAGTGTTGCTGTCTGTGGTTAGAGGAACAGAGTCCCTCCTGTTGGTGGCCACAGCAATGTCAGAAAGGCATCTGTGCAGAAGGCAAAATGCTGAAGATAGTTGGCTTGTTCAAGGTGAAAAAACAAAAGGAAAATATGAGACTGCACAGCTATTTCTTCATACTGTTTTGGGCCACAGAGGGATTGTCTGTTTCCCTGTCCAGCCAGACTGTATGACCGGGATGTGGCTTCTGTAGCTCCAGAAAAAGCAGAGAATACTGCTGGCCATCTTTAGAGAGGTAGAAGGCAAAACTCACTCTGACCCTCATGCACATATTATATTTACTCCCCCTGGGTTAAAAACCCATCCTGCCAGAGCTATGTTAGAATAGGACTGTGAAATCCCACACACCCCTATGCCAAAATTCCAGGCAAAGAAGCTTAGATCATGTCAGTGTTGTTGTTTTTCTTACACTAAGGAGATGTTTCCAGTAAAAGAAGATGAATGCCCAACTTGAGACTCCTGCTGCTGTGCTTTCTCAGGCTCAATGACTAGACACCACTAAACAGCAGGGGATCTGGATGTCAAAGCACCAACTAGAGGCTAAAGGGGGTGTGGAGGTAAAGGGACAAACAGAAAACAAGCAACAGGGAGCTGGGATTCGAATGTTAAAGGCTTCTCAGGAACAACGGAGAAAATAGACTAATAGCCTCATGCTGAAACATTCTAAAGTCTGTGGAAAAGACTCAAAGCTAAAGCCTAAATTTAGCTAATACATTGGGTTGTTATTTCAGTTCCAGTGAGATCTGGAAGAACTAGTAGTTGCTGATCACTGAGGTCCCTGACGCAAGCATCTTAGAGCTATTTATGCATTTAAGACTGAGATTAACAGAAAATGCCAAATTATTGAGTCACATTTCCTGTTTCCCCTGCTCCACTAAGTCTCGTGGGCTGCTTTGAGAGCCCAGTCCTTGGCCTGGCATCTGCCCAGTGGCTCTGAAAAGCAAGCTGTGTGCAACCATTTGGTAATCATAAGAGTGGTCAAGGGATGAAGCTGACAACCTGTCTTCATTCTTAAGGACTGCTGATGGCCACACACTTCATTAGACTTACAAATGGCTCCCTCCAGTGATAACATTCTTCTGGGAAGAATCCATTAACAGGGTCAGAGGAGGAAAACCAAAGTCCAAAGGAAGAATTTACGCCCAGATTAGACCCTGATACTTCACAACTCTGGCCTTTCCAGGTGAACTTTGATCCTCCCTCTATATTTTCAGGATCATCATTAAATAGACCTAATTCCTTATTACAAGGCTTTTCCACACTTTCTATACTCTTGAGCATTTGACAGATCAAATGTTGAAACAGGCAGTGTTCTGATTACTTTTCTATAACCAGAAATGCCAGTTCTTTGCTTGATTCTTCATGGAACAGCAAGGAGGGAAGAACTGCTAGGAGAAATGCATTGATTCCCAGTTTTGTCCAGTACTAGGCAGAGGGAATTTTCCAGGATCTCTTTGCTTCTGTTGTCCCTTCTGGAAATTCCTCTTATGGCACCAGGCTTCTGGCTATTCTTACTCCCAGGGCAGGATTCCCTAAGAAACTTCACATATACTATTACCCTATTTCATCTTTGTATTTTTCTCAAATTTTCTACATAGCTCTCCTGCTTGTCTAAATCTTACTATCTCACAAGGTTTATGTATACATGCAAATATATTTCATGGAATCTTCTCCAACTTTTCCCCCTTGCATTTTTGTGTTAAACTGCAGTGTCTTTGAGTGGATATCTTCTCTGATTACATCAAAAACAAATGTAGTTTTCGCAGCCATCCATGTCTTTGTCAACATAGTTTCTTCTTACACTATTTGAGTTAATTAGAATATCTGAGCAAGGGGCTCTTCCTGTTTCTTTTTCACTGTGTGTGTGTGTGTGTGTGTGTGTGTGTGTGTTTGTGTGTGTGTGTGTGTGTGTGTGTGTTTATCAGAAAAAAATACCATCAGCTCTTGATAAGCACTTGATGAGTAAGTGAATAAATATACTATTTAGTACTAATGCTGAGAGAGATAAGTCTTCATGCTTGTAAAACAGACCAAATTCCCCACAGTCTTTCAGCACCATTGGTTCATTCAACGAGCATGGAAACACAAGATATAAGCATACAGTGACTTATATTTAGTTAAATGAATTAAGATCAGATAGAGAAAAGTGAAAGATATTTTTAAAATATAAGAATAATATACAATAGAGTAATGATTTGTAGTTACTGATAACTTATTGACCTAAGCCTGAAATATGAGAAGCAGTAACCATTAGCTTTTTAGGGTATTGAGTAAAATAAGTAGCATGAAGCCCTACATGGAGAAAAACATAAAAATTCTATAGGTTTACTTGCTATCAAAATATCTAGAGGTGACATGCAGTTTACTGGGAAGTTGTACGTAAGAGATTGTAAATACTACCCCATTCTACATGAAGGACTTGAATCAACCAGGAAGTTTGTCATCAAATTTGATGTAATAAGTTGACAGATAGAAATAAGGTAATCACAGGGGTCAGACCTCCCCAAATAGGAAGAAACATTAACTGCTAGCACAATACCCTGTCATTAATTTATCATCCACTTATATTTGTACTATTTTAATGTTAACTTTTCTTTTTGTTTTACATATAACTTATTATTTATAATCTACCATTTACTTATTTATTTATAATGTATGTGTATTTGTATTTTTAAACCATTTATTTATAAGTATATGAGTGATTTGTCTTCACTCTCATCCAGAAGAGGGAAGCAATATCCCATTACAGATGGGTGTGAGTCACCATGTGGTTGCTGGGAATTGAACTCAGGACCTCTGGAACAGCAGCCAGTGCTTTAGCCATTGAGTCATCTCTGTACCTCCATGTATTTGTACTTTAACTGCTTAATCACTTGATATGCTATAACTTAAACTTTATTGAAAAGGGTTTTTAAGCATGACCTTTTTTGAAAACCTAATGTACAATTTTTATCTACTGCTTTTCAAATTTCTAGCATGTATACTTTCTTTCTCACAATTTCTTCTTGTTCCATTTCCTGTTTAGCACCCTATTTAAATATTCATACCTTTGAAAATTACTCTAACCATGGCAAAAAAATCAAAACCAATAACCAGAATAAGACAAAAATCTATAAATAATATTTTTTTCCAAACTGTACTTTAGTATCACAGTCCACAAACCTTTAGGGGACATGGAACTGTTCAACTATCTTTTCCTGTGGCTGATATTGGGACTGTTGTCTAACTTCTGCAATTTCTATAGTCAGCTTTTCCTGAACATAAATCCAACTGCAGACAAGCTTTTCCTGAACATAAATCCAAGTGCAGACAGCTCACATGGAGTAAAACAATCAACTAAAGAGATAAGTGGGGGGGGGCATGCAAACTGGAGGACACATACACTCTAAGGGATGTCTGAAATTAAAAAAAAGAAAAATGTGTGAGGAGACATCCAACAGTGACAGTGTCACAAACCATCAGGCTCTCAGTATTGGAAAACAAAGTTGATGTGGTAGTTGAAATGCCAGAATGATCAGTTTTTACTTCTAGTAAATCTAGGACTATGAGGTTGAAGTGTGTGCTATAGAGTCTTTTCTGCTTCTAGCCTTTTTGATACAACATCCTGAGGTAACTGAGACAGAATGCCTGTACCATCTTATCACTGAAGATAAACATTCCCTTTTCAAAGTTTTTTCCAGGAATACAACATGTCTATGTTCAGGTGCTGCTAAGTTTTCTCTCATGGCCATATCATATAATCATAGGAATTATCATAGGAGCTTCTCCTTCATACACTTCTATCAAAGATCTGTGCATTGGTGTTTGTTGAGGGGGAGTTAATGAAAAACCCGAGTATGTCTTCTCTGGCAGGGCTGAAGAACAGCAATAACACCTCTGGATCCAGAGATTTATGAACTCTGGTTTAACATGTTTATTTTAGAGAAACTGATTTCATTTATTTTTGGCTTATATTTTAGTTAATGCATCATTTAAATTGGTGTTTGAGGTGTGGTTGAGAAAAAGATAGGCCAGATTATCTCCATACACAGTATTTGTTATTAAAACAACATTCCATTAAAAAAACAAGAGGAAATATTAGAGTGTGAATCCTTGGAAAGGTAGGTGTAGTAGTGTTGTGGATAGCCCTGGTGCTGTCTGTATTTTGATGCTAATTCAACTTCCCCAAGAGGAACTGACTGGAAAGAGGAGTGAATCAAATACTTGGGATGTCATGTGACCCTTCTAATGAATAAAGAAACCAATCACTGGGCAAGTAGGTGGGACTTCCGGGGTGGGCAGAGGGACAGTGGAGGAGAAGAGAGTGAGTGGGAGGGCTGGAGATGAGGCAAAAATATAGATAGAGGGGACCTCGTTTCAGGTGGTGGATCCATTTGGATCTGCTTCCAGAGGATTTAACTTAGAATGGCTTGTAAATTATGTTAGTTGTACGCAGTGATTGAGTTCCCAATGATTCTGAACTATGTTTATGTAGTGTTTTCCTTCATGCAGAGAGAAAGGTAAAGTGGCAGAGCGTGGGTTTGCAAGAAGTGCACCCAAAAGTCTGTGGGAATTGGCCTGGTAATGACCCACCAGTGGGAACTTAGTGAGCTGGGTGGAGAGATTTCAGAGCTCTGAGTCAGAGCGTCTCCACAAGATGAGAACAGGCCGGCCATGCCTGCCAGTGCCTGGCCAGCCAGCTCTCCAGGCCCTGCCAGCATAGCATGGATTGTACTTTTTAATATTTTACACAACACAATAGAGTTTTGGATTGACTGAAGAAAAACATAGAAGAAATAGCATTCTGTCATGGAAATGGAAATGACCTAGGAATGCTGGCAGCTTTGACTTCATCTCCATTCCAGTATGAGCCATTTCCCTGACTTTTAGCTATTGCTTTTATCTCTGCATTTTTTGTATCATAATCTATTACAAATAATTAACACTAGGTCTACCACATTGGGGCATAAGAAAGCATATATCATAGCCAAATATTCAACTAAGGTGTGCCAGCTATATTAATAAACTAGCAAATTAGGTTTGAATGAAATATTTAATATCCTTTCTAATTATCTTCACAAAATAGTAGAACACTGTATATATTTTCTTATTGGCAGCAATTTCAAGAGAAAGTTCGTTATTATGCAAGAACCATTCATAGACAGATGTGGTAAAAACAAAATGTTTTTCTCTTGATAGTGGTTTAGGGCATAGAAGGAAGGTGGATTTGACAACAAAGAGAGGGCTTATGAAGAGCTAAAGGCATTTAGTTGGCAGCGATGGTCTGCTGAATCCAGTTCACATACTTGCACACCTTGGTGTAGACACCAGGTTTTCCTCTCTGAGCACAGCCATAACCCCAGGAAACAACACCCTGGAGTTGTCCATTGCAGACTACGGGGCCACCAGAGTCACCCTGAATAACAAAGAAAAGGTAAGATAATAAGAGTTCTCAAATATGTCTAAACAGATTGCAAGTTGTTACTTGATTATCTCGGGCCACTTTTGTAGGTTCTCCATGAAATTACTTTTTTACACCTGTATCCTGAAGCTGCAGTCTCCTTGTATGCCACTGTTCTTTATCTTTCTTACAGACCTACACCTTTCTTTAGTCAATCTATCAACCTACAAATGTGTGAGAACTGGGGAGACTGAATACTTTTTCAAATGTTCTGCTCTTCTTTCAAAGGTAAAGTCTATAATAAAGCTTTTGAGGTACACGGTCAGATAAAATGTTTGTAGTAATTTCTGTATATCTTTTTTACATTTAGTTCTAGTCATCAATATAATAGAGACAATTAAATTTATATTCCAAATCTACTATTACCAATAGTCTAAGAGATGGTTAATGTTCTCTCTCCATCTTTTTTTTTTTCAAAGATGCAGAGGGAGGAGGGAGAATGAATAAGAGGGAGCACAACCACAAATCAACCCACCTGGCAGGAGTCCTTTCCGCCCTCCAGGAAGCCCAGACAGAACATGTTGCTAGTGATCTTGCCTGGGTAAGAACTTGTGCAAGAACTGTCAGAGAGGACAGGAGCATCAAGACACTGAAGGAGTGAAGGGTAGTTGGCTGTCAAACACAAGAATGAAAATAGATTATCCATGGTTTTTGGAAACAACTTTCCCAGCCTTCTGCCTCTTTCTTAACACCTACTCTGTCTTTAAATTCCCCAGTGACTTATAATTTCGGAGAACATTTTTTGAGAAAGTAACTTTATTCAATTCACAACATTTTTTTTTTTTAAAAATCAGGTGCGAGCATTGGTGTCCACCGCTTTCAACAAGTGTATACTTAAAGGAACACCAAAATCTTTAGCCACTGTTTACTTACTTCCCCCATTTCAGTTAAATGCTTTTGAGTGTTTTTTTCTACAAGTTCATTTTTGTTGTCTCTATTGTATGATGTGGGCAGAAGTTTTCTATCTAATTTATGCATGTTAACACTGCCTACATATGCCTCTCTCCTTAGAGAAACTTCCCTTGAGTGAGAATTTGGACCACCTTGCCCCCCACCGTGCTTTTCATCTCTAGTCTTCTCACACTTGGTAATCAAGTCCCAGTGGTACTTACTGCCAGAGCTCAGGGTGTTGCCCCAGCCAGACACAAGACACCTAGTACCAGCTGATGGACAAGATCTTGGCAGAGCGACAGTGGACACTCGAGAGTTGAGGGTGGCAGCTGTCTTCAGCTTAATCAACATGATGTCATTGTTATAGGTGTTTGCATTATAGTTGGGGTGGCGGATGATTTTAGCTGCATCAATGAATTGCTCACCACCCTCAAGGGCATCAATGTTGTGTTCTCCCAGGCGCACCTGAATTCGGCTGGATATAAGGATTAGCAGTTTTTAACATATCCAACTTCAATCTTTCCCTTCCCCCAATTTTCCAATCATGCAAATAAACACAAATATTCACATAGGTGATTTTATATCCTAGGTAAGTGTGCACTCCCTTCCTGCTTGTAGGTCAGAAAATTCCTTGGAATTATTTCCCTCCTCGTTAGTACAGACTCACAGTTCATTATCTATTAAAATACAAGATATAAGATGGGAAGAAGCATTCTTACTAAGTAGTTGGAGATGAAGAACAGATTGGTTGGTGTTTGCTATTTTTCCAATTGTAATTCTTCAAGACTTTAGATATATAAGATATACAAGGATTTAAGATATTAAGATAAATAAACAGTGGGATGAAACAAAATGTCAGAAAAGAAGTGCTGGGATTAAAGGTGTGTACCACCACACTTGGCTGAAAAGCAGAGCAATGTTATAGGACAGAGTTATGTATGCTTGTTTTTCATAATGTATTTAAAATATAGTGTTTTATCTTTACATGCCCATTTCCCTTTGTTAAAGCTATATGATGATTCACAATCTGAATCTATTCTAAGACATCCTTAAAAAATGATGGTTCCCTTCTGGGTCTTTACTATCATCACCTAGAAAGATAGTAATGAATCCTGGAACAACACTCCATAAAAATGTCCCTCAGTAGATCATATAATTGTTGAGATAGAATCAAGTTCTTGATATCTGATTTTTTTTAAATTTACTTTTAATTATATACATGCATACATGTCTGTGTGTAGGTATGTTCATGTATGAATGCAGATGCCCAGTGGAATCCAGAAGAAGGTATAAGATCCCATGACACTAGGGTTACAGGTAGTTGTGAACCATTTTTTTGCTTAGAATCAAACCCAGGCCTTCCAGAAGAGCAGCAAGTGTTCTCAACAACTGATCCATCTCTACAATCCAGTATCTGGACGTTTTAAATATCCTATATAACTGTGCACATTTCCTAATTGTATTTTGATAAGACCAAAGGACAATGGATTTAGAGCATGGAAATGTGAATATTGGTCACTTACGATTTGTAGCAGTGAGCGGCTGAAACAACCCACTGGGAATTGATGAGTGAGCCTCCACAAAAATGGTAGCCGCTGTTCAGAGACACCTGGTAGGGGAGAGCATTCCTCTGGCAGGTGTAGCCTCCAACAATTTTGTCATCATCATCATCCAGGGGGAGAGCAACTGTGAAGAAAGTCAGCCAGAGATGCCTGATTGTGACTATTTGAGGACATAAGGGACAGTTTATAACACAATCTGCTGAGAAGCCATGCAAATGGATAGCTTTGCGTTAATCTTGGCAGGCGATAAGTTGTTGGCATGACATGTTTATCTCCATAAGCAAAGAAGAAAAACTTAAGGACCAGGCTGAAAGTATTCTCACTTTAAAGAAAAAATGTTTAATGTTTTTATTCTGATTATCTCTCTTATTGCTTGTAACTGAAGTTTTTATAAACAATTTCACCAAGCATGACAAGATTTCCCTTACTAACCTTTTCATTTAAGCCAACAACCTTTGCAACATGGACTCCTGCATTGTGTAGTAGGGTCCACTGTTAGTTTCAAGGTCTTACATTATTTTTCTGAGCTAAGACATTTTATTAGCTAAGATATTTCTGGAAGTATTGAGAGAAATGTCTAGTTTATACTTCCTGAGTTCTGGAGAAACTCATATTACCTTTCAGTGCTGCAATTTTAATTGCATCCTTGCATTTTGTCTCAGACCTGTAGTTCCCACTCCACTGCTTTGGTGGATGAGGCAGACTTAAGATCTGTCTGGGCGATAGAATGTGCTGAGTGGTAGCTTGGACGATTTAGCAAGACTCATTATGAAAATTAAAAGTAAAACAGGCATCATATGGGCTGGAGAGATGGCTCAGTGGAAAGAGCACTGACTGGTCTTCCAGAGGTCCTGAGTTCAACTCCCAGCAACCACATGGTGGCTCACAACCATCTGTAATGGGATCTGATGCCCTCTTCTGGTGTGTCAGAAGATTGGACAGTGTACTCACATGCATTTAATAAATAAATTTATATAAAAAATAGGGATTATATATGTTGGAAGTGGTGAATATTTTCCTGGTATTCACTAAGTCTTGAGTTTAGTCCAAAACACCTTCCTTGTACTTGGATCCTTGGGGGTTTCCAGAGATTGAACCACCAACCAAAGAGCAAAGATGGTTAACTCTTAGTGACTTATTCATTAAAGGTACTCACCAGCAGCTCCAAGGAAGGCAAGGAAGATTAAGGTCTTCATGGTTGCTCACTGTGGCTAGAGCAGTCAATAGGATGAAGGCTTTCCTCCACAGCTATTTATACCTTCATGTCTTGTTGACACCCATGGCCATGGGTGCCAGAAAAGTTCTTTCATTGGAAACTCAGAAATCTAAATTTAGAATTCAAATCAGTGAAAGATGGAAGATAATGCAGGACAAAAATCTAAAGGGTGTGGGAATGGAAGAAACAAACTCACCTGGTGGGAACTGTTCTCCATAGTAGGAAAAAAAGTTTGTAAAGTCACAAGGCAAAACTTCAGGTTTTCAGGTTCTCAGACAAAAGTCTTAGGTACTCTAACATTCCAGATGTAAGCATTTTTATAAAGGACTCATTGGAACTCTGGTCTTTCACATGACAATGTCTATTTTGTAATTATTAAAAATGTATAACTTTTCCTAGGGCCCTTCTAGTACTCTACATCCCCATTAAGACACCATTGCTAATGTAAAAGACCTTCTCTTTCAAGGAAAGGAAAACTCTTCTTTAATGAAAGCAGTCACTGGGGACAGAAGGTGGGAGGGACCTGGGTAGGAGAGAGGACAGGGAAGGGAAGGGGGAAATATGATCAGGTATTGGGGGTAATAGAACTGAAGCCCTGAGGGCCATCAGGAAGAATGGAAACAGGCAACCTCGGGAGGTAGGATGTAGGGGTCCCTCTAGAATGTACAGGAGACCTGGGAGGTGAGAGATTCTTAGAACTCAAAGAGAGGGACCTTAGATGAGAATCCCAACAGTGGGGAGAGGGAACTTGCAGAGTCCACATCCAGTAGAAAGACAGGACATCAGATGAGGGATGGGGTTGCCATCCCATAGTCAAAAACTCTGACCCAGAATTGTTCCTGTCAGAAAGATCTGCAGGGACAAAAAATGGAGATGAGCATGAGAGAAAGGAGGTCCAGTGAAAGGCCCAAATTAGGATCAAGTTCAAAGGGAGGCCTGGGACCCTGAAACTGTTACTGATGCTATGGTGTGCTTACAGACAGGAGCCTAGCATGACTGCCCTCTGAGAAGCCCAACAAGCAGCTGAAAGAGTCAGATGCAGATACTAGCACCCAACCAGTGAACAGAAGCCTGAGACCCCTGTGGTTGGCTTGGGAAACAGCTGGAAGAAGCTGAGGAGAGGGCAGCTCCATGGGAAGACCAGCAGTCTCAACTGACCTGGAACCCTGAGATCTCTCAGACACTGAGCCATCAACCAGGCAGCATACACCAGCTGATATGAGACCCTGTATACATATACAGCAAAGGACTCTCTGGACTGACCTCAGTGAGAGAAGATGCACCTAAACCCCAGAGACTTGGGCCCCAGGGAGTGGGGAGGCCTGGTGGAGTAGGGGTGGAGTTGGGAACATACTCTTGGAGATAGGGGGGAGGAGGTATGGGATGGGGAGTGGTTGTAGGGAAGACTGGGAGGGGTGAAGTCTGGACTGTAGAAAAGAATTAAAAAATAATTAAAAAATGGTAAAGTTAAAGGTGAGAAGTTGTGTGTGTTTATCTAGAGCTTGTTCTAATCTAGGATATGGCGGTTCCCTTTTCCGTGCTTCCTTTGCCCGTGTTTCCAATTGACTTCAGTCCATGGATACATGAACCAAAATTATTTTTAAAATTACTGAAATTCATAATGTTAATATAACTATGTCATTGCATATCATTGATTTCTTCCATTTTATTGCTATTACATTTTATGACTCATTGTTTCAATCTCTTAACTTTTTTATTTGTAAACTAAATTTTATCATAAGGATTTATAGGAAAACATTTATATGTATATAAACATGTATATAGGAAAACATATATCTGTATATAAACATATATATGTATATAAACATGCATAAACATAGAAAAAGCTTATATTAATTTAGTGCTCCCTCCTAAGAAGATTGATTTGATATACCTATTTTAATTCCCAGGTTTCAGATGAAAACTTCATGAACCAGATGTGTAAATTGCAAGGCAGTCTCCTAGCAGAATTATGCAGCATTATATATTAAACATAAGGCACACAGAATGAACTACCAAGTTAAGTGAATATTATTGAGTTCATAGATTTTTCAATAATTGCATTTTTGAAGCAGAAATTATAAGAATTAATGGAAGAGTCAAGTATCAAGAGTTAGGCAAGCTTTTCTCCTATGCAGTATTTGGAGTTGAACCCAGGGCCTCACTATGCTAGACCAGAAAGTTCATGTTCTATCACTAAGCTAAGCTAATCTAATCGACAAGACCCTTTCCACTTTTGCTTAAGACAGAGTCTTACTATGTACCCCTGGAACTGGCCTAGAGCTGGTCTTTATATAGACTAGCTGCCCTTAAAGTCATTGGTGTCTGCCTACCTTATTTTTCTGGGTGCTGGGATAAAAGGCATGTACCATTTTTCCTGTCACTTCCATCCTTTATAAATGTTTATTTTGAGACAGTTTTAAAATTTCCCAGGTTAGATTCAAACTCACAGTCCCAGGATGAATGGGATTAGAGATGTGCACTACCATGTCTGGTTAGAGGGATTCTTCATACAAAGTAACTCTCTAGCTAAAGACAATAGTCAGATTCTCTACCTGTCTAAAAATCTCAACTCAAATACCAGTATGTTATTTTTGTTTAAAATGTCATTCTTGAAGACTTGTTCTAAAATTTTGCTGTTACCAAGACAACTTAGTTGGGATGGCGAATCTTCATTATCAACATGATGGGGTTTAGAATTATCTAGGAATTTGAAGGGTTACAATACTGGCACTGTGTATGAGGTCATTTCCAGAGACAGTTAACTGATAGGGAAAACCCTACTTGAATGTAGTTGGTGCCATTGCTGGGTTGGAGGCCCAAGATGACAGACGTGAAGAAAGGAGAGAGTCAGTGCAGTGCCTGGCTTCTCCTCTTCAGCTTCCTGGCTTGCAATAATGGCTCCTCTCTGTTATGCATTTCTTCACATGATGAAAAGAACATTTTAAGCCATGAGCCATTACACTTTCATTTCTTAATGTATCTGTGTTTGATACTTTGGTCGCTGTGACGAAGTAATATATTATATATAATATGTGGAAAAGAGATTCTCAACTTTGACACTATTGACATTTGGAGCCTCTTAAGTCTTTGTGATAGGAAACTCCTGTGTTTACCAGAATCTTGATATAGAAAGAGCACTACCTCTTTCTTGCATTTGTGACAACCAATGCCAAGTTTTCAAGTGTCCTCTCCAAGCAAAACTCTTCCAACATGTCTTAGTCAGGGCTTCTAGTCCTGCACAAACATCCTGACCAAGAAGCATGTTGAGGAGGAAAGGATTTATTCAGCTTACACTTCCACATTGCTTTTCATCACCAAAGGAAGTCAGAACTGGAACTTAAGCAGGTCAGGAAGCAGGAGCTGATGCAGAGGCCATGGAGAGATATTCCTTACTGGCTTGCTTTCCCTGGCTTGCTCAGCTTGCTTTCTTATTGAACCTAGGACTACAAGCCCAGGGATGGCACCACCCACAATGGGCCCTCCCACCCTTGATTACTAATTGAAAAAAGTGCCTCACAGCTGGATTTCATGGAGGCATTTCCTCAAAGGAGGTTCCTTTTTCTGTGATAACTCCAGCTTGTGTCAAGTTGACACACAAAACCAACCAGTACAACTGATCCATTGTCAACTTGACACACAAACTCATCACTATTAAGCTTCAACTCTTACTTTCTTATTCATCCCCAAGATCTAAATAGTTTTAAAAGTCCCACAATCTTTACAAATTCTTACATATTAAAATTTCAATCCCTTTAAAATATCCAGTATCTTTTGAAATTCAATGTATTTTTACAATTCAAAGTCTCTTAACTGTGAGCTCCATTAAAATACTTTCTTGCTTCAACAGGGAAAAATATCAGGGCACAGAACAAGCAAAATCAAACTTGAACAATCCAATGTTTGAGATCCACTCATGATCTTTTGGGCTCCTCCAAGGGCTTGGGTCACTTCTCCAGCTCTGCTCTTTAGAGCAAACATCTTGTGTCTTCTAGGCTCCAGCAGCCTGTACTGTACTGCTGCTATTATTGTTCTTGGTGGTCATCTCATGGTACTGACATCTCCAAAACATTGCTGTCTTCTGCTGCAACTGGGCTGCACTTTGACAAATAGCCTATCATGTGCTCTTTTCATGGTGCTAAGCCTAAACTTCTCTTCATGACCCTTTCAGTCCTGGGCCTTCAACTGCCAGTGAGGCTGTACCTTCACCAATGGCCTTTTCTGGCTTTGTTGTGCCCTGAGGCCACAGGAAACGCAGATGAGCACAAGAATTTTGAATTCCACTGCAACTGGAAAAAGAGTCTTTTATTGTTTCTAGTTCGAACTTGGATCTCTCATCTAACACTCAATGCATGAATGCTGGCAAGCGACCCTGAGTCCAGAAAACATTGGGTTTATATACAGGATAGTTAGGTATAGTGTTAAAGAGGAGTAGAGGGCTGTACTCATTTGGTGGAATAGTACTGAAGCAGGAGGGAGAGTTAATGGATGTCTGTTCAGAAACTAATTTTATGGCTAGCTATAACTGTCTGTGACTTGACCTCTGTTTACTTTTTTCCCCCATGGTCTCCCTTGAGCTTGTTATTTCTCTAAGGTCTCAAGGACAGCAACCTGGAGTTCTGCTGCTAATCAGCAGGAGTGTTGGGTTTTGGAGACACAAAGGCGGGATGTCTTCTCAGAATGTCCTCATTAAGTGCCATCCTAAGGCTAGGGGAAGGGGAGGGAGCCCCAGGCTGCTGAAGGAAGATGCAGCACAGAAACCAGCTGTTTGCATACCCATACCATGTTTTACCAAGGGCTGGAGGGGGATGGGAGTGTCTGGAGTGGGGAAGAGGGGTGCAGGGAATCCAGAGGCAAACTGTCTGTACACAACGCTGATGTCTCTCTAGTATCAGTAATTCGGGGGTTACAACCGCTTCTCACAGTGCCAAGCTTCAGCTGCTACCCCTTCATGTTTCAAAACCAGTGCCACTTGGATGACTCTTATACATTACCAAGTCTAGCTGCCAACACAAGGTCTGTCTCTGGATCAGAGCTTCTCTGTGCTCTCAGAAAATACTTCCTAGAAGATTTCACCTTAGTGATGCTGGTCTCTTCTTAATCACTGCTAAATTTTTAGCTCCAGCTAATCAGCATCAATCATTCCAGTAATGCAAAGGTTTTACTGTAGTAGTTTTGGTATCTTGTTAATCACAGCTGATTCTTTAGGCCCAGCTAATCAAAACCACAGAATCTTTACAATCAAAAAAGCAATGGCCCTGATAAGAGTCATTAATCTTCTTTCTGAAAATTTTTTTCAATTTTTTATTAGATATTTTCTTCATTTACATTTCAAATGCTATCCCGAAAGTCCCCTATACCCTCCCCCACGCCCTGCTTCCCTACCCACCCACTCCCACTTTGTGGCCCTGGCATTCCCCTGTACTGGAAAATATAAAGTTTGCAAGACCAAGGGGCCTCTCTTCCTAATTATGGTCAACTAGACCATCTTCTGCTACATATGCAGCTAGAGACACAAGCTCTGGTGGTACTGGTTAGTTCATATTGTTGTTCCACCTATAGGGTTGCAGACCCCTTCAGCTCCTTGGGTACTTTCTCTAGCTCCCCCATTGGGGGCCCTGTGTTCCATCCAATAGATAACTCTGAGCATCCACTTCTGTATTTGCCAGGCACTGGCATAGCCTCACATGAGGCAGCTATATCAGGGTCCTTTCAGCAAAATCTTGCTGGCATGTGCAATAGTGTCTGAGTTTGGTGGCTGATTATGGGATGGATCACCGGGTGGGGTAGTCTCTGGGTGGTCCATTCTTTTGTCTTACCTCCAAACTTTGTCTCTGTAACTCCTTCCATGGGTATTTTGTTCCCTATTCTAAGGAGGAATGAAGTATCCACAAGTTGGTCTTCTTTCTTAATTTTCTTGTGTTTTACAAATTGTGTCTTGGGTATTCTAAGTTTCTGGGCTAATATCCACTTATCAGTGAGTGCATATCAAGTGACTTCTTTTGTGATTGGGTTACCTCACTAAGGATTATATCCTCCATATACATCCATTTGCCCAAGGATTTCATAAATTCATTGTTTTTAATTGCTGAGTAGTACTCTATTGTATAAATGTACCACATTTTCTATATCCATTCCTCTGTTGAGGGACATCTGGATTCTTTCCAGCTTCTGGCTATTATAAATAAGGCTGCTATGGACGTAGTGGAACATGTGTCCTTATTATCAGTTGTACCATATTCTGGGTATATGCCCAGGAGTGGTATTCCTGGATCTTCTGGTAGTACTATGTCTAATTTTCCAAAGAACTGCCAGACTGATTTCCAGAGTGGTTGTACAAGCTTGCAATCCCACCAGCAATGGAGGAGTGTTCCTCTCTCTCCACATCCTTGCCAGCATCTGCTGTCACCTGAATTTTTGATCTTAGCCATTCTGACTGGTGTGAGGTGGAATCTCAGGGTTGTTTTCATTTGCATTTCCCTGATGATTAAGGATGTTGAACATTTTTTTAAGTGCTTCTCAGCCCTTCGGTATTCCTCAGTTGAGAATTCTTTGTTTAGCTCTGTACCACAGTTTTTAATGGGGTTATTTGAATTTCTGGAGTCCAGCTTCTTGAGCTCTTTGTATATATTAGATATTAGTCCCCTATCAGATTTAGGATTGGTAAAAATCCTTTCCCAATCTGCCGGTCACCTTTTTGTCTTATTGACAGTATCTTTTGCCTTACAGAAGCTTTGCAATTTTATGAGGTCCCATTTGTTAATTCTTGATCTTACAGCACAAGTCATTCTCTCTGAAATTTTACAAGGCAGGCCTCCATCTTTGCACTGTTCTCAACACTATCTTCCAAGCTCCTACAGAACATCGTACAGAGCTCTTAACACCTAATGGCTCTTTTGGTCCAAAGTTCCAAAGTCCTTCCACAGTCTTCCCAAATCCTGGCCAGGCGGTCACATGAATGTCCCACTCCTGGTATCAACTTCTGTGTTAGTTAGGGTTTCACTGCTGTGAACAGACACCATGACCAAGGCAACTCTTATAAGGACAACATTTAAATGGAGCTGGGTTACAGGCTCAGAGGTTCAGTCCATTATCTTTAAGGCAGGAACATGGCAGCATCTAGGCAGGCATGGTGCAGCAGGAACTGAGAGCTCTACATTTTCATCTGAAGGCTGCTAGCAGAATACTGGCTTCCAGGCAGCTAGGATGAGGGTCTTAAAGTGCACAACCACAGAGACATACCTTCTCCACCAAGGCCACACCTACTCCAACAGGACCACACATTCTAATAGTACCACTTTCTGGGCTGAGCTTATACAAACTTAAGAATTTCACATGAAAGGGAGAAACAAAAAGGACAAATAGGTTTTGCATCCAAGGCGACTGTAAAAAAAAAAAGGCCTTAAATGTTGGGCCAATATAGACACTCAATATTCACTAACTAAATGGACTCCAAGATAGGAAGCTGCCACTAATTAATTCCCAAAAGTCAGAAAATATTAAAAAGTAAGAGAAGAAAGAGTACCCAGAATGAGAGGCACTTTTTCACCCTCATCAACGATCTGCTGATGATTCTTTCAACAATGCTAGAAGCTGGGCCATTCCTTATCTCCCTTAGAACTCCCCCAGACTCATCTGAGACTTGGGTCTATAGGAACAATTATGTCTCAGTGCAAAGCTTCTTACAATAATAGACTCATGTATTGCTGTGTTCAACAATGCTTTCCCTGGTGGTCCTACCTGGGCTTTATCACATTCACTCCTTCTCAGAGGAAAAAATGGCTTCCATGGAGGAATGTAAGGGTAAGGTGGATATATGATTATTTTCACTACCTCCTTTTGCCCAAATCCAAGACAACAGAACATGCTACTACTTGACTTCTATGAACATTATTTAGTCATCAAAAAGTGGTAGTAGCCATATGGGAGGGTACTGATCTCCAGCCTTTAGTCATTCTAGTAGCATTTCTACATCTGTGTGCATGCAAAACACTTAAAACAGTGGATAAACATTTTGAACGTTAATCATTTTTCATTTTAAAATAAATATTATATTTTTAATCATGTGTAAATATTTGTGTATCTGAGTTTGTATTTTTGAGCTTGAGTGCAGTGCCTGAAGAGGTCTAAACCTCCTAGAGACAGAATTAAAAGCAATTGTGAACCACCAGATGTGGGTTCTGGACACGTCACTTGAATCCTCTACAAGACCTGTATGTACTTTCATACCTGAACCATCTTTCTAGCACTCTAGACTTCTTTTAGCTTAGTCTCTTCTTAAACAATAATGTTGACCTTTCATGTGCTGGCCATGTTTTATATGATAGACATTAAAATAAATGATCACTTTTAAAATAAAATGATATTCTTCATGCTATCTAAATTCAAGTTGAAGACAAATAATGAGCATATCATTCTTGAAATAAGATGTTTGACAGATGGTTCAGAAAATGGCAAGCTTGTAGCTCCTGTGCTGGTCGGCTGTGAATGAAAATTATATTGATGACTGCAGCTAGTCAGAATATTAAGACTTGATTACCATATGGTTATATATGTTTAATACCTTACGGTATCTTTAATACATATGTAATTATATGTGTATATGAATATGCATAGTTTATATAATTATTTATGTACAGTGATTGAACAAATTTGAGAAAACATATCCAGGAATAATCTACTTTTTCTTAGGCCTATAAGGTTGTCACAAGGCTGTCTTTAATGTCTGATGTTCTCTTAGAAATAGTCTAAGATGCTTGATAAAGATAAGGGAGTTAAAAGTTCCCTGACTTCATAATAATATATTCTTTTCTACTCCTTGTATGAAATATCTGTGCTCAGTGGCACCAGTGAATTCTCAAGTATAACGAGAACTGATCTTGTTATAGACTGGGTGGGTTTTCCTTTTATGTCATTTTCTAAAACAAGAAGCATGAGCTATGGGGAGTTTAAGCACATGGTTGCTTAAAGCCTCAGTTTGTATTTAACTAGACTGTGTTTGTTATTTGTCTTTCCCATGCATGTGGTTTAGTGGCCTTGAAAGAATCAATTAAACTGAGGACTGATTGAGCTCAAATATTGATCTTTGCATTGGCAGGATCAAGAGGAACTAGACATTGAAATCACTGAAGGCTCTTTTCCTATATTAAGACATTGGATTTTTCTTTAGTTTCTCTAACTACTTTCCTGGTTAATGTGCTAGTCATTACTGGGAAGAAATCACCCCTTTTATCATCTCTAATGCCCATGGATTATTCTAAATTAAATTAATGTCATTCAAAAATTCTAGTAAGGCACCTAATATATGATATAAGCAAATGGGACAACCAAAATACAAAGAGCAGGTCACAATTCACAAGCTAAGAATCACTGGTATAGGTAAAGAGGATATCCCCAGTTGAGTCTGGTGTTTAGTGCAAATGAGACACATTAAGCAGCCTCACACAGGCTGTTGAAACCACAGCAAATGGAGAAGGTCATATGAGCAACAAAGGGCTTGCATGGGATGTGAGAAACTGGGCCAAAATGAGGAAGACTTGTACATATTGCTTTTCGGGCTTGAGAATTCAGAACAAGAACAGGGTTGGGAGGATGTTAACAGGTGAGAGGGGGAGACAGCCAAAATAGTCAAGTGGCTGCCTGCAGACTGGGTGATCACATATGTAAACCTATTAAGGATAACAGATGCTAGGTTTCTCAGCACTGCCTCAGAAAACTGCAGACAAGGAAAGGGAGAAGGTCAGAGCTAGAATGAACGGAAAATATTAGTAAATTCCCAGATTTTCACTATCAATGTCTGCAGTTGTCTGTAGACTGCATTTGCTCCCTACATTAATTACTCCAATGCCATGGCAACAGTGTTATACCTCAAATGCGTATCTAGAGCTCACTCCCTGTTTCCTAAATATTCTTGCTCTAATGAAGTAAAGGACAGTTTTTTTGTGTCATAAAGCAATGAAGTCTCCCAAGAATGAGGGGATCCTGACAAGAAAGAGGAATTAAGAACGGAAATGTTGCCAAGTATCCGTGTCACATGCCTTTAATTCTAGCACTTGGGATGTAGAAGCAGACAGATCTTTGTGAGTTGAAAGTCAGCTTGGTCTACAGAGCTAGTTCTAGAACAGTCACGTCTACACAGAGAAACTCTGTGTTAAAAAAAAATAAGAACAAGAAATAAATGAAAATAAATGAAAGAAGGAAGGAGAGAGGGAAGGAAGGAAATATCCCTCTTCCATTTTCATTGATCCTTTAAACAATGTTTGGCACACACTAAAAAACTACTGTTCTATGACCACCTTTAAAGTACAAATGTTCTACTCACATCAGATAAATTTATTTTAGTCATTTACATGCCAGTCTTCCATCTTGAGACTTCACATTCAATTTATGCTAAGCCTCATATATATATTTCAGTGCAGACAATACATCACTGGAAGCACTTAAAGTATTTCAACTTAACCTTTACATGTGATCTTTTATTATTTATCATTGCACTCATTTATTCAACTACTAAGAAGCATAATTTTTTTGTTTGTTTGCTTTTTGCTTTTTTGTTTTGTTTTGGTTTTTCGAGACAGGGTTTCTCTGTGTAGCCCTAGCTGTCCTGGAACTCATTCTGTAGACCAGGCTGGCCTCGAACTCAGAAATCCGCCTGCCTCTGCCTCCCGAGTGCTGGGATTAAAGGCGTGCGCCACCATATCCGGCCATAGCCTGTAAAGCATTGTGACAGAATTGGAGAACACTGGAGTTCCTGCTGCAGAAGAGTAGACATCTTGGTTAATGGTTGCCCGAGTAGTCTGACTGTTTGGCAGAGGGCTATAAATAATTATTTCAGCCTTTATCTGTATCCAACTTTCAAGGGAAATGAGGAGATGAAATTATTTAGATGACTAAAAGCAATTACATTTAAATTTTTCCAAAGTGTGCATTGTAACCTCCACTGTCAGCGTTCAAGAGGAATAACATTATTCACTAGTGATTTTTCAACAAACTAAGGTATCCTATTTCAAAACAGTCTGTTTTTCTCCTCTGTCCCTAGTGTTTGAGAAGAGCCTGGCAAGTGGGAATGTGTTCAGTCGATAGTTTTTTATTAATTTTGGATGTTTCACCAAGAGCTGATGTTTGCAGCCCATATAATGCCTCCATAGTCTATGGATCAATACCCTCGTTAATTTTTCTGTGTATCTCAAGCTCATGAAGGGAAATGATGACAGAGAGGAGTGTAATGTGCTTGCTTTTTCTCTAGGGGGAGCTGTGACCTCACAGAAACTCTTGAGGCATCAATGATGAGGTTAGGTGAGAAGGGAGGATGGGAAGGGAGTTGGGCAGGAAGTAAAACATAAGGCTCTGCTCTTTGTTCTATTTGTGAGATGGTGTGGATGGGGCTCAGAGACACTAGGACTTCCAGAACCTGTAGGGTATTGTTCCTGAAAATTCCTTGGCTCTGTCTCTTTGAGCCAGATATTCTCTGTTCTCCTGTATCTTCCTCTGCTTATTTTCTTGAGGTGTTCCCAGTGTGTGTGTGGTGGGGGGGTGGGGTGGAGGAGGAGGGTACAGCATCTCCTCTCCTTCCTCTCTCAGTACTCCCTGACATGCTTCTTATCTACTTACCATTAAATTATTGTGCCTTGAAATGATGTACAGGTGGCTTCAGAAAAGGCTCTGATGAGCAGTGAGGCTCATCTTAGGCTTTCTTAGGATGAAGGAGAGAAACCCTGGGTATGCCTAATCTGAATCCATGAGAGTCAACAGGAAGGGTGTCTATCCAAGGGAAGTGAATCTGTCTGTCAGGGGAGAAGGGGTAATACAAAGTAGAAAGAAGAAAGGAAGTACCATTTACTGGCACAAGAAACTGTCTGAGGAGACCCAAGAGGTAGCTGGGTATGGTCTAGGTCTGGGAGCCTATGCCCTGACAAGCATGAAGGGCAAAGAGGAAGTGTGAGCTGAAACCATCTACACAACAGGGAGCATCCAAGCAAAGCATTTTACAGGTCAGCAAAAGGCACCCAGACAGCCAGGATCCAAAGAGAAAGAGATCCTATCCTGTGTGACACTGCTATGGGCTCCATTTTCCTCAGTTGCCTGGCCGTTTGTCTCCTGGTGGCAGGTGAGTCCTAGTCTTGGCCTATACACCTTTGTATTTTACATAGAACATCCTTCTACAATTATCTTGAGGATTAAACTTGTTTTCTTATTTCCACAGGTCCAGTCGACCCGAAAATTATCCAGAAACCAAAATATCTGGTGGCAGTCACAGGGAGCGAAAAAATCCTGATATGCGAACAGTATCTAGGCCACAATGCTATGTATTGGTATAGACAAAGTGCTAAGAAGCCTCTAGAGTTCATGTTTTCCTACAGCTATCAAAAACTTATGGACAATCAGACTGCCTCAAGTCGCTTCCAACCTCAAAGTTCAAAGAAAAACCATTTAGACCTTCAGATCACAGCTCTAAAGCCTGATGACTCGGCCACATACTTCTGTGCCAGCAGCCAAGACACAGCCCTGCAGAGCTCTTGCCTCCCTGTACACAAACCTCCTCAGTCTATCCAGGAAACTGTTGATGTAACTGGTCTACCTGAGCCTGGGGACTCAGTTCAGTAGTCCACAGGACTCAAGTAAAAACCTCAGACCACAATACCACCTGTTAATTAGATGTCATGATGCCAAACTCTTGAGTCTGCAAAGCAGCAGCTTTGACTTGAGTAAAAAACCCCTGGGTTTCTACTATATCCTTTCTCCCATAGAGGGCAGTCTGCAGATGATAACTGTTACCACTCACCAATAGCCCTGTCAGACCTTGCCTATGGGACCATAGGATGCTAGCATACCCCTCCTGTTTCTGATGTGCAGTCAGTCAAGCTAGGAGAAACTACATTCCTGCCGTGACCCTACTATGGATATCTGGCTTCTAGGTTGGATAATTTTTAGTTTCTTGGAAGCAGGTGAGTTCTTAGAAATTCTAGAGTTTTCATTTCATATTGAGACAATTTTAAAGTATTCCATTAATCTTTTTTCTCTTTCTACAGGACACACAGGACCCAAAGTCTTACAGATCCCAAGTCATCAAATAATAGATATGGGGCAGATGGTGACCCTCAATTGTGACCCAGTTTCTAATCACCTATATTTTTATTGGTATAAACAGATTTTAGGACAGCAGATGGAGTTTCTGGTTAATTTCTACAATGGTAAAGTCATGGAGAAGTCTAAACTGTTTAAGGATCAGTTTTCAGTTGAAAGACCAGATGGTTCATATTTCACTCTGAAAATCCAACCCACAGCACTGGAGGACTCAGCTGTGTACTTCTGTGCCAGCAGCTTAGCCACAGCCTTGAAAAAACACCGTCTTCCTGTACACAAACTCTTATGTGTCTGCCTCTTTCCTAACACCCTGTCTTCCCCAGGAGAAGGAAGTCTATATGAATATGTTTTTTTTAGTTGCAGTTGTGTTTTGAACAGATAAATATCTGAAATTAAATGTCTAAGATAGGATATCTCACATAGGAAAGACAAGAGGTCATGGATATACAGATTTTCTCTAGACACTACAGAGTGTGGTTGGTAAATAATCTTGAGCAAATACTATGTCATCAAGTAACTAAGTGACCCATGTTGTCTTTTTTTTCTCCATTTTAATTGCATTGCATTAGAAATCTTTTTAATTTCTTTTATTGATTGTTTCTTACATAAAGTATTTAAATTCATAATGTAGAAGTAGGGTCACTGCCCTGTTGATCTTCACTTCCAGTGACTCGGGGGCTGCAATAGTAGTTCCTTTCCTTGTATTAATCAGATCTGTTGGATAAGAAATCTTGGTTTATGAGAAGGAGAAGAAGGAAATTGACACTACAACCACAACACAAAATAAACATCCTGTTAATTGTGAACTGGAACTATGTTTGCTTTTTTTTTTCCCCCAGTGCCAGCATTTATTATTTATTATTTATTTATTTATTTATTTATTTATTTATTTATTTATTTATTTATTGTATTTATTGTATTTATTTCATTTACATTTCCAATGCTAACCCAAAAGTCCCCTACACGCTCCCCCACCCACTCCCCCACCCACCCATTCCCAATTCTTGGCCCTGGCGTTCCCCTGTACTGAGGCATATTAAGTTTGCACGACCAATGGGCCTCTCTTTCCACTGATAGCCGACTAGGCCATCTTCTGATTCATATGCAGCTAGAGACATGAACTCCAGGGGGTACTGGTTAGTTCATATTGTTGTTCCACCTATAGGTTTAGCTCCTTGGTTACTTTCTCTAGCTCCTCCATTGGGGGCCCTGTGATCCATCCAATAGCTGACTGTGAGCATCCACTTCTGTGTTTGCTAGGCCCCAGCATAGTCTCACAAGAGACAGCTACATCTGGGTCCTTTCAATAAAATCTTGCTAGTGTATGCAATGGTGTCAGCTTTTGGAAGCTGATTATGGGATGGATCCCCAGATATGGCAGTCTCTAGATGGTTCATCCTTTCATCTCAGCTCCAGAATTGTCTCTGTAATTCCTTACATGGGTGTTCTGTTCCCAATTCTAAGAAGGGGCAAAGTGTCCACACTTTGGTCTTTATTCTTCTTGAGTTTGATGAGTTTAGCAAATTGTATCTTATATCTTGGGTATTCTAAGTTTCTGGGCTAATATCCAATTATCAGTGAGTACATATTGTGTGAGTTCTTTTGTGATTGGGTTACCTCACTCAGGATGATACCCTCCAGGTCCATCCATTTGCTTAGGAATTTCATAAATTCATTCTTTTTAATAGCTGAGTAGTACTCCATTGTGTAAATGTACCACATTTTCTGTATCCATTCCTCTTTTGAGGGGCATCTGGGTTCTTTCCAGCTTCTGGCTATTATAAATAAGGCTGCTATGAACATAGCGGAGCATGTGTCCTTATTACCGGTTGGGACCTCTTCTGGATATATGCCCAGGAGAGGTATTGTGAGATCCTCCGGTAGTACTATGTCCAATTTTCTGAGAAACCAACAGACTGATTTCCAGAGTGGTTGTACAAGCTTGCAATCCCACCAACAATGGAGGAGTGTTCCTCTTTCTCCACATCTTCGACAGCATCTGCTGCACCTGAAGTTTTGATCTTAGCCATTCTGACTGGTGTGAGGTGGAATCTCAGGGTTGTTTTGATTTGCATTTCCCTGATGATAAAGATGTTGAACATTTTTTCAGGTACTTCTCAGTCATTCGGTATTTCTCAGGTGAGAATTCTTTGTTTAGCTCTGAGCCCCATTTTTAATGGGGTTATTTGATTTTCTGGAGTCCACCTTCTTGAGTTCTTTATATATATTGGATATTAGTCCCCTATCTGATTTAGGATAGGTAAAGATCCTTTCCCAATCTGTTGGTGACCTTTTTGTCTCATTGACGGTGTCTTTTGCCTTGCAGAAGCTTTGCAATTTTATGAGGTCCCATTTGTCAATTCTCGATCTTACAGCACAAGCCATTGCTGTTCTATTCAGGAATTTTCCCCCTGTACCCATATCTTTGAGGCTTTTCCCTACTTTCTCCTCTATAAGTTTCAGTGTCTCTGGTTTTATGTGGAGTTCCTTGATCCACTTAGATTTGACCTTAGTACAAGGAGATAGGAATGGAGCAATTCGCATTCTTCTACATGATAACCACCAGTTGTGCCAGCACCATTTGTTGAAAATGCTGTCTTTTTTCCACTGGATGGTTTTTGCTCCCTTGTCAAAGATCAAGTGACCAAGGTGTGTGGGTTCATTTCTGGGTCTTCAATTCTATTTCATTGATCTACTTGTCTGTCACTATACCAGTACCATGCAGTTTTTATCACAATTGCTCTGTAGTACAGCTTTAGGTCGGGCATGGTGATTCCACCGAAGGTTTTTTATCCTTGAGCAGAGTTTTTGCTATCCTAGGTTTTTTGTTATTCCAGATGAATTTGCAGATTGCCTTTTCTAATTCATTGAAGAATTGAGTTGGAATTTTGGTGGGGATTGCATTGAATCTGTAGATTGCTTTTGGCAAGATAACCATTTTTATTGATCCTGCCAATCCATGTGCATGGGAGATCTTTCCATCTTCTGAGATCTTCTTTAATTTCTTTCTTCAGAGACTTGAAGTTCTTATCATACAGATCTTTCTCTTCCTTAGTTAGAGTCACACCAAGGTATTTTATGTTATTTCTATGTTTGCTTTTTTGTTTGTTTGTTTTGGTTTTGGTTCCTTTGATGGGGATGCAAGAAGGTATGTAGAAAAATTGAGATTATATAAAATAAAGTTTCCAGAAATTGATACCATATGGTTACAAATTTGGTGCTCAATATTGGGAACCAAGGAAAGGTTGTTCTAGATATGAGTGAATTCAATCAAGTTTCTGTATTTTGTGAGTGTGGTGATAGGTAGCAATTTGTTGACTGAGTCAGTCACAATATAAAAAGTAGGTGTACCACAAAAAAAAATAATAAATCAAAGCCATAAGGCAGCAATTCTCACCCTGTGAATCACAACGCCTTTGGGAGCTGAAAGACCCTTTCACACAGGTTGCCTAAGACCATTGGAAAACACAGATATTTACATTATGATTCATAACAGACAAAATTGCAGTTATGAAGTAGCAACCAAAAAATTTTACGGTTGGAGGTCACTACAACATGAGAAACTGTCTCAGCAATCGGAAGGCTGAGGACCACTGCCATAAGGAGTAGAGATCCTACTGAACAAGGAACGTCCACAGAGAAGCAGAGCAAGGCTAGGGGAAATCTAGAATCAGTGGCAGAGCAGAAGACAAGGAACACCAACTCCTTGAGAACCACTGGTTGCATCAGCGCTGAAGTTTAGTCTATGAACCTCCTATGTTTGCCACTGTTGCAGCTGACCACCGTCTTAAAGGCTTAATTACTTGGACTTGATAAAAATATAAACTGTATCATTTGATTCCAGCCACATCTGTGATGAGCAATTCTATGCAGACACAGATTTGCTCTATAAAAATGGTGCTTAGATATTCACATTATGTTCCCAAGGGATCCTGCTGCTGCTATGAGTTATAGTAGTGGCCTGTATGATATTTTTGCAGGCAGATTCCAAAAGTGTGGAACAGGTGGATCAAAAGTTTTCCAGATCTTAGATTTCTGGCCAACCTATCTATACCAATGCCCTAATTAACATATTTTCATTTGTATTTTTCTTTTTTTTTTCTGTCTCTAATTTTGTTTGGGTAGTTTCACCTTATCTCTTCAACTTATCTATTCTTTTAAGCTTTGCCCATTCTCTTTATAAACAAATATAGTGAATGTATATATTAAACAATCAGTATAACTCAGTTCAGAATTTCTATTAGATCATGATTCAAGTTTCAAGTTCTTTGCTAAAATTTTCCACTATATTTACTTTGTTAAAACATTAACTATTTAAAAACCAGTGTCCAGTAACTGTAGTATCTAAATTTTTGAGCCACATTTTTTTTTTGTCTGTTGTCATGTCTTGGCACGTGATGATATTATTTTCATGTGAATCCTAGATTACACGGAACATTAGAGAGTACTTTAGGGCTCTGAATGGTTTCATTTTTCTCTTGAGAGGACTGAGGCCATATCTGCTAGGAAGTTGTGAGAGTGACAGGCCATCTCCATGAAGCTGAGGACTGACTTAAACTGAAGTTGGGCTTTGAGGAGTCCCGGGATCACTGTTAAGTCCTGGCATTAAGTGGACAGTGGTTTAAGTTTTAAACAATGTTTGAGTGTTTAGCAGCTTTATTGACATGAAATTCATGTAACATGCATAACATTTATTCATGTATAATTCCATGAGCTTTGACAAGTCCATACAGCTGTGCCAGTGGCATCATGGTCTAGCTCTAAAACATTTTCACTCTCTTTGAAGTTCCCTTGTGCTCATTTTCAGCAATTCCCTGCACTATCTGCAGGCCCCAGGCCTGGAGCTGCCCCAGGGTCCTTTTGATCAGTAGCACTGAACTTAAGTGTTAGTCTACATATCTAGGAGCCACTGGTTGCTTTACAAAGCACCCCACTCTTTTCATGTTTTCCCCATCTTGTCCTCTTAGCAGATTCTGCTAAACTGGTAAATTGTATTAAGGGAAAATATCTGCAAGAGTTATACTTTCTCTAATTTTTTTTTTGTCTTTTGTGTCCTTTCTGCCTATGCAAACAAATGCCACCAAACACGAATCACTTCCATTAACCAAACATTTTTTTTTTTAGTTTATTTTAGAGTGAACATTGTAGTAATTCGATCAAACTTTAAGGGCCAGAGTATGTTTGAGCATGCTTGATTTAGGGTGGAAACACCCTTAAGAAAAGAAAAGCCTCCTGCAACTTGTTCTAGCAACCATATTCCTATTAAGTCCGAGTATGCAAACTCTTCTGAAGCTATATGGCTTTAGTGACCTGGAGGATACCATCCCTTGTTTTTCACACGTAGAAATGTTTACTCCTCAGAGTCTTAAGGAATACCTACCCGTGTTAGTTAGTATTTGCTAAGTCTTTACTTTCATTGTTTATCAACAGGATCCCAATTGGCATCTGGTCCAGAACATTTGAATGACAATTCCCCATGCGTTGCGTAAAATTTGGAACCCAACCAACATTTCAGGGCATCAAGATACTTACCCAAAAGTTTCTCCCCATTCCCCAAAATGTTAAAGACGCGATGTCTAGTTGAGAACTCAAACATCATTTGCAGAATGTGTGAGTCTGATATTTTCCCTCAAATGATGAACACTAAGAGACCAACTATCCACTAGTTACACTGCAGTTTCAGCTGCTGGACTTAGAACTCCTCCGTTTGGAAACTTCTTGAGAATGCCTGTAGCTCTCAGAGATTACTCCTTGCATGGGCCTCAGGCCATGTGCATTGTGTGACCTCTCAGGCTGAGTGATAGTAGGAGCTTGGGTCAGGCTTGTGTCCTCTGTGAACAAAAGCTCTCTTTCCCTGTGAAATGTGCTTCCGAAGCTAAGGGTGTTTAAAGATAATGCCACTCCTCTTCCAGCATTACCCAGAGAGGCCCTTTATGTCCTTGTGGCCTTAGCCAGCCCCAGCATCACTCTCTTCCTGCCTTCTTACTTGTTCATTGGCCACCACTTCCTCAGATGGTGCGTATTGAGAAATTAGTCTGAGATGGGAGTGCCTTGGACAAATTATAATACCCCTCCTATATGTATCCCTCCTTCTAAGACCTCTGCTACCTCCCAGCCCTAGTACACAGCAGATGCTAAATTCTAAAACATTTTTTCTTGTTGGTGTGCTCTGTTTTCTTTTTTACATTTATTTATTTATTTATTTATTTATTTATTTATTTATACTTACTCACTTTACCTCCCTCTCTCACTGCCCTCTTCTTGGTCACCCCCTTCCCCCATCCCCTTTGCCTCTGAGTGGGTGGGACACCTCCTGAGTGTCCCCCTCATCCCGGCACTTCGAGTCTCTCTGAGGCTAGGTGCAGCCTCTCCTACTGAGGCCAGAGAAGACAGCCCAGCTTGAAGAACATATCCCACGTACAGGCAACAGCTTTTGTGATAGCTCCTGTTCCAATTATTTGGGACCCTCACGAAGGCCAAGATGCACATCTGCTACATATGTGTGGGGAAACCTAGGTCCAGCTCATGTATGTTCTTTGATTGGTGATTCAGACATTGAGAGCCCCAAAGGTCCAGGTTAATGGGCTCTGTTGGTCTTCCTGTTAGAGTTCCTATCCTCTTTGCTTTCTTTTGTATTTTGTTTGAATCATAAGAAGCAGAAAGGGGGAATTTATTCACTGTGCTCACATTGGGAAGAGGGTCCAAAAAAAAAAAAAAAAGAAAAGAAAAAGAAAAAAAATCCAGTGACTCCTTGAGTCCATCTTCAGGCTTCCGATAAAGCAGTTTAGTTTCAGCTTTAAACAGAGGGCCAGAGGTATGCATATCTAAACAACCTCCATCAAATGTGATCCTGCCCATCACTGTTTTAGCTCCATCTTTCTGAAAAGTATAGTCTGATAACGTGCAAATCTCTTTCTGGGAGAAAAGTTTTCCTTCTGGTAGGTCCTGTATGATTCCCAGTAGTTTAATATCTTGAAGTCCATTGTTTCATTCTTATGAAAGCCAAAGGGAGGTAGATAATATACAGTGTCTTTTTTGAATGTCTTCACTCTTTTGATTCTGTCGCATAACCTCAACCTTGAGGTGGTATATATTTGTAAAACAAAAATCATCAACGGGCTCCAAGAAGGAAGAAAAAAGATTAAGAATGCTTTTCATTCCACTGGCCACAAGGGGGAGCTGTGGCAATGAGATTCAGACTTCTGAGGAAGGCCTAAAAGAATTCACTGTTTGAGAGAGGGTTAAGAGAAACTTTGACTTATTTATAGCATGGAAAAGTGTGGTCTGCAGAGGCTCTGAACAGTGCTGTCAGGTGAATGGCTAAACACAGACCTCTTTCTGCACTGAAGTTCCAGCAAATGGTCTGACTGACTTCTTTTATGTGTACCTGCATGGAATTAGAAAGTAGTTGGAGATACAAGAACTGGGAACCCACAGGTAGGTGCAGGTAGAGAATACATCTTTGAAAGCAATATATGAAGCTCTAGGAGCTGGGTTTATGGTCTAACTCAGTCAACTCTAGTCTGGTCCAATCTTGCATGATGTGAGCTCCTATGACTAGCAGTGAATGCTGCAGACCAGGGGTTCCTTAGGACATTTGAGCATACAACCAGTGACAAAATCTACTAGTTAGGACGAAAGAGACCAAGAATCTCATTTCTGTTTCCCTCAATGAATTTCCGTTTATATCATCAAAGAATTAGACTAGCAATATCCTGTGGCTGTTCTTCTTCTGGGCAATCCTCTCCATTCTTGGAGAACTATATTTACACAATAATAGGAAACACTTCCTCTGGGCATATGTTCTATTAAAATAGCAACAGCTTCAGAAGATATCAAGAGCAAAGTCCCATTTGGATTCTATTTTCAACTTCTATCTCTATCTACAAATACCCTGGAAACAGGACTGCCCTGATGCAGACATTTTTGATGCTATCAAAATACCCGAAGATAGAAAACCAGAGGGCATTGGCTGCCACCGAGAACATAGGTCTGAGACAATGTGTTTTAACTCAAGACTCTATCTCACTTTTAATGAATTTGGAATTTCCCTTGCTTTGTGGAAATCTGAGGATGTCATAAAATTGCATTTTCTGTGCGCAGTTGCTCAGTAGCAGAAAGGAAGTTCTAGGATATCTACCCATGCTGCCGTATCTATTCCACCATATTGCACAAAGTGAGAGTCTAGCCAAATAAGTTAACTGGAAAATTATCCACTTTTCTTCAAAGCTTATTTATGTAGCTCATCTTAGAACAAAACAAAGAAATACACTGAAGATTGCCAATTCAATTTTCTAAGCTAAAACCTAACTTGCTTTCTGTGTCGAGCTGCTTTCAAAATCCTCTGAGAACACCAGAAAAGGCAAACACATGCATATCTATCATCAAAATTAAAATTTAATAGTGAGGATCTATAATTTAGTGCATGGAATCTCTTGGATTGTTCTCTTGCACACTCAATTAAAATATTTACAACTCTCTCCCAGTAGTGTAGATCATATTGTTACAAATAAATTTTGTTAACTGCTCTTTTTAAGAAACTGGATTGAAATTAGAGTGATACTATGCAATAGTATCAATAACATATGTAATTGTTGTGAGAGGTTGGATGAGAATTTAATAGTTAAATAGGCAAAACAACTGATAATTTGTAAAGGTAAGTGGGAAAAGGCCTATAATGCAATGTCTTCTTTGGTTTGCTCTGAGTTTTTATTTGGAAAACTGGTTGATAAACCTTCTGGCTCAAGATAACATTAATTAGTGTGTATGTTGACTTTTATGGTTTTTTTGCCAGTGAGAATGTTGATCATTCTTTTCTGGGTCAGTGCCACCGTAACATTCCCTGCACTGAGCAGAACAGAACCAGGCTGCCTTGCTCCTTGTTCTGTAGGAGATGTGAGAAACAGTCTGAGCACAGAGAGATGGAACACTTGTGACAATGACATCTCCATGGGTGCCTGTGCCACACTAACCACAGGTGACAGAGTCAGCTGTGAGACTCTCTCTTCACCATGACCTGCCAGGGCACTGTCCCCTGATTTCTCGGGGGATTTCTTCTGATGGAAATCACTCAAGGCAGAAGCAACAGTGGGAGTTTTGGTCCAAGGTGGACGATTTCATATATAAAACAGATGAACATGTAGGCTTCTCCCACTGAGACACACACTGTCTCAGCGTGTGTCTCAGTGGCCAGATAGAAGGAGCTTAAAGAAAGCTAAATTCAGACTCAGTGACAAAATAAGGCCCTGGCTGCCAGTTAGTCCACTTCCTGCTTTCGCTGGTTCTTCTCCAGCCTCTGCCTCATCCCCACTGCTCCTAGATAGTTCTATTTTTAGGTGACAGCCAAGCTAAAATTGCTTCGTTCAACTCTTGTTAGGGATGGCAGAGTCAGCTCTGGGTTCTCTGTAAGGCTGCCCTCTCTCCAGCTTCGCTAGAGCTTTCAGGAAGTAAAATCTGCATCAATATTTGTTTCTGCCTATCCTTCGGGCAAAACTAACAATGTTTTTTTTTAATTATTTAAAAAGTATTTAACAGTATTTCTAACTAACATTGCTTCCTGTAAAGAAGGTTTCCTTGGGTCAGGGTCCGTTCGGCATCATTTCTAGGCACTGCTCACCTGATTGCATCAAGAATATTTACAGAAAATAGGATAGATAATTACTTTAAATCAGCTTCAAGCATTCTCACTGTTCCTGCATGGTCATGATTACATTGTGACCTGTCCCTTACAATGTCCCCCCTCCCACCTCTTCCTTGTTTTCTATTTCTTCTTATTATCTTCCTTCCTTCCTTCCTTCCTTCCTTCCTTCCTTCCTTCCTTCCTTCCTCTCTTACTCTACCTTGGTTTCTCCACCAAACTTTCTCTCTCCCCTTTCCCACCCTCTTTCTCTTACTTTCCCCCTCCCTGTCTTCCTTCCTTTCTCTCTTTTCTTCTCCTTCTTTCTCCTTTTGTATCTCTTGCTTTCTCCTTTGAAACACTTCATATGTGAGCTTTGTGAAGTAAGGAAACACGATGTGCTAAGGGCACCAATGAATGCTCACAGAATTTTTAAATTATTGACTTTAGCTCACTGTTTTACAGATGAGAAAATGGAGTGCTTAAAAATGAATTGCTGATTTCCACATAACATGACCTGTATGATCCACAGGTAATCTATATATTTTCTACATTTGTTTTGGCTCTTGAACTCTGGCTGACTTAGTCCTCACTTTATGGCCCAGGTTGGCCTTGAACTCAGCAATCTTCCTGTCTTAGCCTTCTGAGTGCTGGGATTATAGGAGTTAAGACCGCATACCTGTATTCAATTCTTTTTGCTCCTTTCAGAATATTAATATCCTAAGTGTGTGATTATTTTCTTCTTGCTTTGCACTGTGTTGGCATTTAATGTCTCAAACAAGTAAGCCACATTTGTCCTTCCGGGAAGGCTTGTGTTCTTATTTCTTCTACTGATGTAGTCTTATGTTCCTTCTGTGTCCAGTAAAACATACATGTACCACCTGGGTTTACTGTTTGGCGGTATTACCAAATTTTTTCTGTTTGTCTCTCTCTGTCTGTGTCTCTTGTGTCACTCTGTCTCTCTTTCTCTTCATGTCTTTGTCTTACTCAATCTGTTTCTGTCTTTGTCTCTCTCTTTTTCTTGCCCTTTCTCTCTCCTCTCCTCTCCCTTCCCCCCCCCACGTGTGTGTGTGTGTGTGTGTGTGTGTGTGTGTGTGTGTTTGTGTGTGTGTGTGTATTTTTGAATCAAGCACCTTTCTGGCTGTGGTGATAGACAGACAAATCACATGTCATCTACAGTTGAATCTACTACCTGGTCTGATAGCTGCAGTAGGTAGGGCTTATTTGCCCTGCCTTGACCCAACTATGGGCTGTAGGCTCCTAAGCTGTGTGGCCTTCTGCCTCTTGGGAATAGGTGAGTAGTTGTGGTCCTAGGCCAGGAGATATGATTTTGTTTGAGTCCTTTGAGAATGACTACTTCTGAAATGTTTCCGAATTATGATTATCTTTCACAGGCCCTTTGGAGACGGCTGTTTTCCAGACTCCAAACTATCATGTCACACAGGTGGGAAATGAAGTGTCTTTCAATTGTAAGCAAACTCTGGGCCACGATACTATGTATTGGTACAAGCAAGACTCTAAGAAATTGCTGAAGATTATGTTTAGCTACAATAATAAGCAACTCATTGTAAACGAAACAGTTCCAAGGCGCTTCTCACCTCAGTCTTCAGATAAAGCTCATTTGAATCTTCGAATCAAGTCTGTAGAGCCGGAGGACTCTGCTGTGTATCTCTGTGCCAGCAGCTAAGACACAGTTGTGCAGAGTCACTGTTTCCCTGTGCACAAACCCAGCCAGCGAGGAAGCAGTGCAAGCCAAGTGCTAACCACCTGAGGCTCCATGTCCCCAGAGCTTTTGAAGCATCAGTGGTATTTCAGTCTGAAGTCCAGCCTCCTACGATAATACATGAGGTGAACCAGTTCTGTGTTTTATGCACCGATGAGTCTCACTGAGTTCTACAGATTAGACAGAAAGGTAGTTCACATCATAGTCATCCAGAGCATCCACATTGCATCACTAACAGTAACACACATCAACTGCTCTGAGTTACTTACTTCTTATAGAAGTACAGTTTTATCCTAGTGTTTGAATGCATTTTGAAGGGTCAAGTTCAGCATTGTTCTTATTATTAGGTAGCCCTAGCATATAGCTATTATTGCCAGTAAACAGACTTTGCATTGAAGTTAAAGTGTAGTTACTTATCAATATCTCTCCCATGTACTGGGGGTTGAATCCCAGAGTTTTCCATCCTAAGTGTCTGCTGAAAACTCCTCTCAGCTCTCCAGCCTTCTAGACTATTCTCCACTCAGGCTTCAGGTAGCCCATCCTCTGCATGCACAAATTGAATAGTGTTCTCCCCCTTCAAAAATGTCTTTACTCAGATTCTTGGGTCTACTTTGCACTTCTATGCACCCCAAGATCTATCTGTATTGGAATCTATTTAACTTCAAACACTATGCATTATGGTGATTTTTCAATATAACCACAGCAGTAAGTGAATACTCCAATTTATTTAGGGATCATGGATCATTTTACTGTGTTTATTAGTATCCTTTCATTTCTTAGCCTAAAAACAAAGACTCAACACTTTCATAAAAATAAGTTGGAATAAAGATAATATCTGATGGCTAAGTGGTAAAGTGCATATACATTTTATTCAAAGGAATAGAAGTTACCATGATGGGCCTCCCCAGTTAATCTCACTGGATGGGCATGGGACATCATGATGATGCTGGTTCCATTTCTAACATTTCAAAAATGGACATAACTGGGGATATTCCATCTCAGCTTCTCTGGTTGTATAGATGTGAAATTGTATTATACATAGGAAATAATTTAAATGCTACAATACAAATGACACCCTTAAATGTATTAGAATTTTATTTTATAGTTGTTATCTATGAATACTCTTAATTGTCCTGCTAATCTGTAGGTGAACATAGTATTTTGTTTCCTGCTCTTAATCATTGGTCACTGAAGATGGAATAAACAAATTTAGTCCATAAACTCTATATGAGCTGCATAGTTAATATCCATTTTACTCGGTGCTATGTAAAAATACTGGCACTGCCAATCTCTGCATAGCAGAAATCAGTGAGACTTAATTGAGTATAAATGGATCACTTTGGCCACAGGGTGGAGCTGTGGTCTACTGATGTATCTGAAGGTGGGCATGGGCAATGTGAGCCACTGGAGAACGGGAAAGAAATGAAGGGACCCATGGCTCCAGCCGCATATGTAGCAAAGGATGGCCTTGTTGGACATCAATTGAAGGAGAGGTCCTTGGTCCTGTGAAGGCTCGATGCTTCAATGTAGGGGAATGCCAGGGCGGGGAAGCAGGAGTGGGTGGGTTGGTGAGCAGGGGGAAGGAGGATGGGATAGGGGGTTTTCAGAGGGGAAACAAGGAAAGGGGATAACATTTGAAATGTAAAGAAAGTATCTAATTAAAAAAAAAAAAGGAAGGGAATCTCACTCCTTATCGAGGAGCTTAGATCACAAACATTCTAAACAGTTTAACTGTAAACAACATAAACATTCGAAGACTAGGTTGTAAACATCTCAAAATCACTGGCAACAGTTTCTAATTGATTTTCTTTTGGTCTAACATCAAATGCTGTTTCTCTCGGCATCTTATGTACAGTGTCTTTTCTCTATGCCTAGGCAAGCTCTATTCCTTAAACAACATGCACACAGGCTGTCTTATCCATTGTATGCTCTGTTTGGTGGACTGACCAGTGTCTGGCTCCTAGATGACACCACTGTTATACACTTCAAATGATGTCTAGGCACTCAGAATCATCTAATCACCAAGCTGCTTCCACAAAGCTAGGTCATCAAAGTTGGGGCATGAAGCAACACTTTGAAGGTGCTATTTCTTGAAACTGAGAAAGGTGGAAGGGGGACTTTCGAAGAAGAAATGGGCTATGTTAGAGATGGTGGTGGGAAAGAGCTTCAGGCTGAGAGTAAAGCTACAAGAATGCGAGTAACTTCTAGAAATACCCATGAGGGTTAAAAGTTTGGGCATTTTTTTAAACATTTCATTTTTATCCCTCCCAGCCCAGTGAATTCAGTTGACAGTTAAAGGGGAAAAAGAAACATCTCTTGATGCCAAGAGAGATAGTGACTTCACAGACAAAACCACCAATCAGGGCCATGCAGAGTAGAGCTAATTCTCATCCAGGGTATCATAGCTACACAATACCCGTCTGGAGCCTGATTCCACCATGAGCTGCAGGCTTCTCCTCTATGTTTCCCTATGTCTTGTGGAAACAGGTGAGACTTGGATTCCACAGGCTCCTAGCTCCAACTTCCTTTTTGCTGAAGCTACCACCCTTTTTTCTGTGCCGTGTCTGAATTTTGTCCTTTTCTTCTTCCAGCACTCATGAACACTAAAATTACTCAGTCACCAAGATATCTAATCCTGGGAAGAGCAAATAAGTCTTTGGAATGTGAGCAACATCTGGGACATAATGCTATGTACTGGTATAAACAGAGCGCTGAGAAGCCGCCAGAGCTCATGTTTCTCTACAATCTTAAACAGTTGATTCGAAATGAGACGGTGCCCAGTCGTTTTATACCTGAATGCCCAGACAGCTCCAAGCTACTTTTACATATATCTGCCGTGGATCCAGAAGACTCAGCTGTCTATTTTTGTGCCAGCAGCCAAGACACAGCCCTGCAGACTCATTAGATCTCTGTACACAAACCTACATATTCAGGAAGCTGTGGGGCAACTGAGGGCTGCATTGAAGATTTCACGTAGAAACCAAAACAGATGTTGCAAACTATAGCACTACCTTAAAAGTCAACCCATGTTGTAACCCTATATGCCAGGCTCATATTTAGAGGTAGTGTCTCCTTACTTCTACACGGCTCTGCTGTCAACAGATGTAAAGATAAGTACTTGTGGTTATCAGTTCTTAAATGAGTTTTATAATTGTGAGAGAAAATAAACCAGCTAGAAAGTGAATCATTTCAACTGATCATTTACCAAATCACCTCACTAGAGAGTTAGATTCACCACAGGGCTAGAAAGTGGGACATTTTGCTGAGAGAGGAATCCTATTCCACATACTTTAGGTCCTGCCATCCTAAACCTCTTCTCCAATACTGTAGCCACCAGGTCTTTAGCAGCACTAAATCTTGAGGAGCCAGGGACTGAGCTTCTGAGAAAGGATCCCAGAGATTTTGAAAAATGTATCATTCCTATATATTCCCTCAGCGGTTCAGTAGTCTTCAGTCGTTCTTTATGTCTGATACTGTGTATGCCATCTTGTCTGGTTTCTGATTTTCTCTTTTTTCTCTACTTTTAGCTAGTCTTAAGCTTTCGCTCTGATCAAAGTGCTACCTCTGCACAGACTCTTTCTCTGAATCCTGCAAGTAGCAACGGCAGTGGTGTGCCCACTCATCCAGCTGGAAGCTTGCACCCTCTTCATACTACCGCCTTACTCTTGCCAACATCTATTCCTTTAGCTTCATAATTTTAAACCATCATGCTCAGAACCTTTGGCATCTAGCCTTTCACTGGACATCAGAAAAAGCAGGTGGTCTGTGGTCTCGCTTTCTGCCTCACTGCTGGGGTGTGGGAATGCAGCCTGGGCGGGGGAAATGGGGGCGGTCTGCTCCATTCCATCTCGCCTCAGGGGTGTGGGAACTCACCTGTACAGAAGAAATGCTGAACACTAGACTGTATTTATCCTATGCCATCACTGGGTATTGGACTTGTGGAAAGCGCTAAGGCACTGCTCAAGAGGTGCGAGAATGTAGCCTAGGTTGGGGGCCTCAGACCGAGCTAGAAACTGAGGCTGAAGTTGAGTTTACCTGATTTACAGGTGTCCAGTTGCTGCTGGAAACTGTGTGGTGTCCAGAATGAAGGGGTCCTGTGGGCTGGGGGGCTGTGGGGAGGGGATCTCCGGCTTAGCTCTGCTGTGACACCGAGTCCAGTAACAGAGGGGTCTTCTGCAGGAGACTTAGGTGGTGCAGCTCTGTAGACAGTGAGTTTCTTCATGCTCCCCACTGTGGTTCTTAATGGGAGAGACACTCTTTGGTTCCAAACTGTTTATTGAGTGTTTGTTGTGAAAAGTGGGTGTATACCACCTCCTAAGGGTGGACCAGAGATCAAATACCTTTTACAGGAAGAAATGTCTGAGAAGAGAAGCTTATTGGCTAAACTCTCATGGCCTCTAGGTACCTCATTAGCATGGAGAACTCTGTTATGGGCTACATACATGGCCACTGGCTCTTTGTGGGAAGTGAAGGGAACCAATGTGAGAATTCTGCCAATTTCTAAGTATATGTACCCCACTTATACATCCTGGAACTGGGGAAATGACCACAGGATGTGTTCAGAGATCTACTGGATCTACTGTGAGTCAGACATCAGTCAAAAAACCCACTAATCACCTGTCCTCCATAAGCCCCTACTTTAACTGGAGAGCCACAATGTTTCTAGTTTTCTCCTGGGATCAGCGTAAATTCAGAACCAGTATCCAATAGGCCCCGCAAAGTCTGATTATTTCCTTTTCCCCACTGTACAGTTACCCTTGTAAAAGGCCATAGGCCCCTCTGGGGAAAAATGGAGAAAGGCGAACAGCAAAACTTTTAGGTGTCTTATCAAGATCCTTCCTCAGGGGAACCTGGCCACCCCTTCATTCAAGGGGTCCTGGGTCTGCAAACTGGCTCAAGTCTGGAAATTAATTCACTGGCCAAGATCACCTTTTGCCATGATCCAATGTAGCCTTCCTTTCATTTGAGAATTTTTCTGCTTATACAGATCAAACAGATATGCAATAGGCTTCCTATCTACTTCATACCTGAAAACACCATGATTTATTAGCCAGTACCAAAGGTCCTTACGAGTCATGCCGTTATAAATTTCACCTCTCCTGTGCTGACCATTACAGGCTAGGTCATTATAAACGTTGTTTTGTCTACTGTGTCCATTATAATAACTATGATCACCTTGCCTGTGGCAATACAATGCTTCTACCTGGCCCTTGCTACCTTGGAACACAATTAAACCCATTGCATTTAATTCATCCAATTGAGCAGCAGCATCTCCAACCCTAAGGTATGGCACAAGGAAAAGGACAAGAACAACCTCTTCAAATGTGCTGGTGCCCCTCTCACCAGTTTGTGTCTTATAGGATTCATGAAGGGCATATCTTCTCAGCCTTTCCATTAGGTTTTACACAACTTTTCCATTATAGCATTGCAATTTCTCTGAGCCTTAAAATCCCTTCCTCAACACTAAGCCAAGGGATATCAGGCACCTCCAATTTCTTTTCAGTAGGCCATCTCTTGATAAATGCTTCAGCCAACCTTCCAAAAAAACTTCTATCACATTTTACTTAACTGTGTGAGCTTCCATATTAAAAATAGAATCTCCACTCAGAGGGCCCATATCAATAAGCTCAGCCTGATCTAGTGTTATGTTCCTTCCACCATTATACCACACCCTTAAAATCCATTCCTACACATATTCCCCAGACTTTTGCTTGAACGAATTAGCAAACTCATTAAGCTCCTTAGTAGTGTAGCACATTTCCTCATGGACTACACTTTCTACCTCCCCTCTAGGGGCCTGTTTTGCCTTGAGTCTGGATACAGGTCTAGAAGAAACTATTGGTGGGCCTTGATGGATATCAGTATTGTCTTGCTCAGCATTTTCTTCAGAGAAAATCACCGCTGGCTTATCAGACTCTGAGGGATTAATTTCTTCATGTGAAAAAGGCATTATTTCAAGGGGTTGGGGGGCTGAGGGTACTACTTCCTCAGGTGAGGTAAGCCCTTCAGAACCTGAAGGTTCCGGGTTCTCAGTATCAACAGGATCCACCCACACATCCCAATCCCAAGTTATAGAATCCCATTCTTTGTCAACTATTGCCCTTACTTTAACAGCTGACACCCCCTGAGACAGAGGCTTGAATTTTCACTGTAATTCAGCCAATCTTATAATGAGGTCTTCAGTTTGATTTTCTGTAACTCAAGCTCTATGGCTGCTGGAGAGAAGATTCTCTTCAAGGGCACACTTAGAAACCTTTAGATTGTTTATTTGCATCTGGAGCCTTTCAATTTCATCATACAGCTCATTCTTTTCCTTCATCAATTTTTCCAGAGATACTAAGAGCAAACAAGCCAGCAAAATTATTTTCTGATTTTTCCCCCAAATTATAGAAAATTTGTACACTGGGTCACCTAATTCATTACCAGTTGCAATTGATGGATCAAGATAATCAAAGGCATTAGCTTCTTTAAGTTTGAAATCCAGTTTCCACCTCGGGCCTTCAATATTCTACAAGCTCCCAAGAGAGAGAGAGAGTATCCTGGAGAGGTTGGAGTAGTTGATGGTGTTGGTGAATTAGAAAATACTAGCACATTACTAAGGTGATTCCAGATTCTTAAAAGATTCTTCTTTATACTTCTGCTCCTCTAGAACCACTTCTGGTACATGTGCATACTTTAATGCACGCTGAATTCTTGAGGATACTCATAGGGCTACACTGTAGCATATTGTGCCCACGATGACTCTCTGGTTTCTATCCTTATTTATTCTTATTAGGTCATCCTAGCATCCCTGAGTGCAGTACAGACTATGTCATTGTGGACTTCTCTTCCAGTTTGTTAGGAACCAAAGCCCTAGCTTTGAAGGTACTCAGAAAATTCTCATCTGCATTTACATAAGAGTAATTCTTAAATTTCTCATGTCTTTTTTATGTCCTCTGTCTTCTCCAGAGGAAATATGGAATCTGGAGTCACACAAACATTCAGTTATGATGTTACAGACATGGGACAGAATGTCATTTAGAGATATAACACAATTTCTGGTCATTTTGTCACATTTTCATACCAACAGACACTAGGAAAAGGTGTGGAGTTTCTGGCTTCATTCTATGATACAGTTCATTTGGAAAGGGCTGACGTTTTCAGTACTCAACAGAGATGCCTGATGGATTGTTCTCCACTCTGAAGATTCAGCATGTTCAGCCAGAGACTCCACTATGTATGCCAGCAGCTTGGCCACAGCCCTACAGAAAATTTTCCTGTCCCTGCAAAAATTGAATATTCTCCCATCTTTCCGGAATGTCACCTACCTTTCATGCCTAAGGAGGTGGAGACAGATGATCAAGGAGAAAGGCACATCCAATGGAAGTAAGAAAGTCCAATAGCCAGAGGCCACCTCCAGTAGATAGGCATGACCTCCAGTCAAAGGATGGGGCCACCCACCCATCTCAAAGATTTTAACACAAAAAGGTTCCTGTGCAAAGGAAAGATGGACAAAAATGGAGCAGAGACTGAAGGAAGGACCATTTGGGAACCACCACACCCAGTGATCCATCCTGTCTTCAGACACCAAACCCCAACACTATTGCTGCTGCCAAGAGGCACTTGCTGAGACGAACCTGGTGTGGCGGGGTTCCTGGGAGGTTCTGCCAGAAATTGATCAAATGCAGATATGGATATTTGCAGCCAACTATCTGACTGAGCTCAGAGTCCCTGATGGGGGACCTGGCAGAAGGACTGGAAGAGCAGAGGGGAATCCCATAGGAAGAACAATGTCAGCTGGCTGGACCACCTAATGCTCCCAAGGACTAGACCACCAGCCAAGAAGTATACATGGCTCCAGATACATATGTAGCCTAGGATGGCTTTATCTTCAATCAATGGGATGGGAGGCCCTTAGTTCTGAGGAAGTTTGATGCCCCAGCATAGGGGGATGCTGGAGTGGTAGGATGGGAGAGGTTGAGTGGAATGGGGAACACTCTCATAGAGACAAAAGGGAGGGATGAGAGGGTGGATGTGGGATGGGGAGGGGTAACCGGGAAGTGGGTTATCATTTGAGATCCATGTGCCATTATGCAAGCAACTTTACCCACAGCACTCCACAGATAACTCAGTGTATAGAAATGACAGTCAAGCAGGGGAGCTGGCAGTGTCCAGAGACGACCAAGTCTTCTCTTTAGGTCTGCTTCATCATGCTGGTAATTCCTGCCCCAGAACTCCTCTGTCTTCATATACTGCTGACTTCAAGGCTTCATTGTCTCTTTTCTTTAATGACAATTATTGCTTCCTTTCATTTGGGAATAAAATTCTAGATTTATCTTAATAAAGTCTCCTTTTCATTTTCCTTATTCCTTACCCTCCTTTATTTCTTTTGGATTCTGATTAAAAGGTTGCCTCATTTTTTGACCCATTCCATTACCCGTTACCATGGTAATCTCTCCTCACATCAAGCCTTAGGTACTGACTAAAATTAACCCAATTTCTACTCTCTATGGCATATAGATGATAACTTCTACTTCACAAATGGCCAGGTGTTCTGATTGTACGTTTGTCAAGGATATAGTAGCACCTTTTCTAAGGGTGTCTTTGATCCAAAAATACTACATCTTACAGAACTGGAGGTTGTACAAGACTCACAGCTTTTTTAAAAAGTCATGCCTATTCTAGTGACTATGCAAACAATATGAGGCAAACAATTACAGAGCATGCTAGAAAGGACAGGTTACTTATATTTCAAAGATTCTATCCAACAGAATGGTTTTATGACAGCTAGAAACCAGCCTCCTACTTGCAGTTTTGATAATCTCTTCCCCCTTGGCATTGGAGGATGCTGTTATGCTTCCAGCCAGGGTTGTGATAGAAGAATAAAGTTATAAACCAAACCTCTTCCGAACCCATAAAATCTCTCTAGAAAACAAGAAAATTGTTCAGTTATTATAACAGAACCCAGACTTTAGCACAACTGACTCCATGGTGGAAGTACCATTCAGGCTGTAAAACTCAGTATGTCGACATCAGCACCTGCCAAAAGTAAAACAAAGACTTAATCCATCAAAGTCCATATAGTTCTTGGAAATTCTCAAAATGTACTAATCTTCCTTTTTAGCTTCGTTAGTTCTGCTTCTGGCTAACTTTTTGTTAACTGAAGCATGTTAATCAAGAACTTAGTTTTTGTGCTTAAAAGCTCACCCTGAGAAAAGGATCAGGCTACACTGGGATTCCAAATATCCAGTGTCTTGCTGTGAAGAGCAATGACCATGGCAACTTTCCTATAAAACAAAACAAAACAAAACAAAAAAACCTTTAAGAGGAACTGGCTTACAGTTTCATAGGTTTAGTCCATTATCATCACGGGGTGAAGCACGGCATCTTCCAGGCCTACTTTGTGCTGGAGAAGGAGATGAGAGTTCTACATCTTGATCCCAAGGCAGCCAGGAAGAGACTTATCTTCCACAGGAAGCCAGGAGGTTATAATAGTCATCCTCACAGGCCAGAGTGTGAGCATAGGAGACCTCAAAAGCCCAAGTGATATACTTCCTCCAATAAGGACACACATCCTAATAGTGCCAAGCATTCAAACATATGAATCTATGGGGGCCAACTTTATTCAAACCACCCCACCCAGTCTAGTCACCTGACAGCTAATAAAAACTTTTTATTGGCTTAAGTCAGTAACTGAGCAGTCTTCTCTGGTGAATGCCTCACAAAAGTTATTTCATAAGCATTACCCATATTGTGGTATGGATATAGATAATCTGCTGAAACTCATGTAAACACATAAATTCACTGTGCACACATGATCTTAAGAGGAATAACTACTAATCTTCAGTGAAGGGGATTGAACAGGTCCGTTGTCACCAGTAGTTCATTCTAGAATCACTTGTTGATTACAGTGATTATCAGGATAGCTAATTGGGTTTACCTGAAGGAAAATATACTATTTTTATCCTTATGAAATAAGGTAGCTTTGCACATTAATGCAAAGCACATATTGTCTATTAAGTTAGACTCCTAAATTAGAGTTTCCTAGTGAAGGAAGCTTGAGCAAAGTGGACTCCCAAGTTAGACTGTAACCCTCCCTCGGACCTTGAGATGATCTTGTCTGTATACATTCTACAATAAGTCAGTGTTACATGTACAACTGCTGTGTCTGGCATGACCTTGGTGGGCATAGAATGACTTGGTTCCTGCCCCTGGGGCAGGGCTAGCAGGTATGGCCCTCCACAAGTGTTAATGGTCACTGTGGGCACAAGACTTATTTGTATAATGTACATATTTTCACATTCTATGAAGAATGTTCTTCCTGTTAATGTTAATGACTCCAAGCCAAGGGTGGTCCTTGGCATTCACTACTCAGTGTCTCTATAAATATGGAGAGGATAAATTCTTTTTTGGAAGTTTCTGTATAGTACATGTCTGTCCAAATATATCTACACATACAGTGGGTAGATACTGGATATATTTTACTTTTTGTCATTACATTTACCTTGTAGGTCTGATTTTATAGCTATATTACACGATGCTAGTTGTATCTTTATATATTATACCCTTTTTTATGAAGTTGACTTCCTAGTGAATAGACAGAATAGTCATTCATTACCATGTTGGCCATACTTGATTAGAGCTAAAAGCAAATATTTGGCCTCTAGGATTGTGTATAATCATAGAGGCAGGATTTTGTTTGTTTGTTTGTTTTGTTTTGTTTTGTTTTATGTTGTGGTGTAAGAGTCTTTTTTACATGCCAAAATTTCTATTAAAATTTTATGGAAATGTATGCAGATTAAAACAAAACAAACAATAGTGTTGCCATACTACCCATCCATGACCAGTCCTAAGTATTTACTCAATGATTCTTAAGTCAACATATCACAGAGGTACTTGGGTTTCAATGTTTATGGCCACACTGCTCACAACAGACACATTGTGGAACCAAGCTAATTGTCTATCAACAGAAAAATGGATAAGGAATTTGTGGTATAGAGGATAGTAATATGTCTCATCAGGTAAAAGTGTTTGTTGATAAGCTTGAAGATGTGACTTCAATCCCTGGGACCCATGTGACAGAAGGAAAAACTGATTCCTGCAAGTCATTTTTTGATGTCCACATGCATGAAGCAGCATGTAATATGCCACTTCCCACAAATTAATGAAATATTTACAAATGTGTTGTACGCACAAACTGGTTATATTTTTTTAGCCACAAAGAAGAGCAGAGTTATGTCATTTACAATAAAATAGGTGCAACTGGAGATAATTATTTCATGTAGAAGTTTGGTGGATTAGAGCAATTGTAGGAAGACAAGAATTGAATATTTTCTTATTTGTAGTCCTTATATTTTATCAGTAATTATATAAAATGATATATGTATATATGAAATAGAAGTAGACCTGAACCTATCTAAGGAAACAAATTATATGCATCAGTGGGGACAAGAAAGGGAGAATAAGAAAACATGAAAATAGATAGGCTCATCAAACAATATACACATATCTGAAAAAATGAAAATACATGACAAAAATGAAATTTTAAAATATTGGTTCTCAAAGATTTTCTAGTCATATTTTTCTCTTAGATTTATTGCTATACTGTTAGAAATTTTAAAGCAAAAAAACATATTATGAAGATGTAATTGTGTAATTATAAATAAATAAAAACAAGTAAGCTGTGATTATTGTTATTTGCATAAGATGCATAAATATCAAAGTGTTCCAAGTGTTCCTGGGTGAGCTCTGCCCAATTGCATGACAGCACTAGGATGTTGTAGTTACAAATGCTCTTTACTGAGAGTGGGGAAAGAAAGAAAAACAATCCATTCCTGATTTATGAACCCTGTCTTCTATAAATCTCTCTTCTTTTGGTTTTAGTTATTTGGAAAGGGGAATATCCATTGAGGATTCTGATTCAATTCATTTTATCATTTCATTTCTACCATTGGATTGGAATGGCATTTCACCCACTGCTCCTAGCCTCAGGCTTCTGCTATTCAGTTTCAGTGTTTTTCCAATTGTTTATTTCCCATTTGGATTTATCCCATGCTCTAAAACTTCTTATTGAATTTCCAGATAAATACCTTCCCCTGAGTATGCTATGGACATACACGAACTCAAATATGGGAAATGAAATTAGTTCACACTACACAAAACCCACTGAAGACTGCCATTGCTTGTGCTATATAATTTGCTCCTTCATAAATATTTTCAATAACTGACTGAGTAACAAGCAATTGAAAATATTCTTGGAAATCATGACTCAAGCACTCAATCAGTCAAGTTACAGAAATCAATAACAAGTCTGCAGAATTTGTGTTACAGCTTCTAATTGGTACCCTTGTTTGAAGGGAGTAAATAACCATTTACTTTGCAAGAAACTCCACACTTGCACAGGTTTTAAAAAGTTCTCCAAGAGAATGACTCATTTTTCAAAAATTTAAGGAAAAGCAATATTTTTCTGGCTAATTCAGGTCCTTTGTGTGTGTGTGTGTGTGTGTGTGTGTGTGTGTGTGTGTGTGTGTGTGATGCTGATGGGAGATTAAAATAGTTTGGCCCCTCACTTTGGGAAAGACTATGGAAGTTCCTCAAAACCTTAAGCATAAAATTACTCTGTGGTCCATCACCTCAGCTCTCAGCTTTTGGATATACCTGTGCAAAGAGTGACTGCTGGACTAGAAGAAATACTAGGATAACAGTGCATTCCAATAGAACAACTGAAAGGTGGGAGCCATGTCTGTCCATGGGAGCATGGATAAATCATTACACACACACACACACACACACACACACACACACACACACACACATTCTCACACACATACATGAACACAAACACATACTAAAATATTATCTAAGCTGAGAAGAATAAGCTTTTGACACAGACAGGGCCACAGATGAATCTGGAAGACATTGTGTCATATGAAGGTAGCCAAATGAAACAAAACAAAACAAAACAAAACAAAACAAAACAAAACAAAACAAAACAAAACAAAACAAAAATGACAAACATTGTATGACAATGACTCCAAATAGAATGGCAACATCTTGACAATTGGAGCAGAGAGAATGGGCAGTTTGCATTCAATGAGTGTGAAGTTTCCCTTTGGGAACATGAAGAAATGGGGAAGACAGATGGTTATAATAGGTGCACAACAGTATGGATTTTTTTAATTAGACATTTTCTTTATATTTCAAATGCTATCCCCTTTTCTAGGTTCCTCTCCAAAAATTCTGTATCCCCTGCCACCTCACCCTGCTCCCCAACCCATCCACTCCTGCTTCCTGGCCCTGGCATTCCCTTATACTGGGGCATAGAATCTTCACAAGACCAAGGCCCTCTCCTCCCACTGATGGCCGACTAGGCCATCCTCTGCTACATATGCAGATAGATACGAGTCCCACCATGTGTTTTCTTTGGTGGTTTAGTCCCAGAGAGCTCTGGGGGTACAGGTTAGTTCATATTGTTATTATATGGATGTTTTTAATGCTTCTGGACTCTATACTTAAAAGTGGTTAAAATTAACATCAAGGAAAATAGTTTCATTGGTGAATTCTATATATCTCTTTATCACAACAACTAAAAGATATTTAATTATTGTAGGTTTATATTATGTAATTTATATGAAAATATCATTATAAAAACTAAAGAATAGTTGACCAATCATTTAGAAAGACAGTCTCAGTCATTTAAGTATGAGTTCCACTTCAGAAGAGATTGGTATGGTGTGAATTTTCATGAAGGGATTTGAACAATTGTCTACTAGCCCAGATCTAGCAGAGGAAGCAGACCAAGAAAATGCTCCACTCATGGTGCATTTGATGAATCAATGAGTTTATTGGAGCTAATTACAGAAGCATATGTGAAGAGTTGCAGGAGCATAGTGACTCAAAGGCAACAGCAGCATCTAAAAACTTATCGTAGAGTGGGTGACCACACATAAAAGCCTGACTTAGTTAGGGTTTCCATTGCTGGGAACAGACACTTTGACCAAGGTAACTCTTATAAAGGGCAACATTTAATTGGGGTGGCCTACAGGTTGAGAGGTTCAGTTCATTATCATCAAGGTGAAACATGGCAGCATGCAGTCAGGCCTGGCCCTGGAGGAGCTGAGAGTCCTACATCTTGTTCAGAAGACAACCAGGAGAAGATTGACTACTATCACAACTAGGAGGAGGGCCTCAAAGCCTTCCCCTACAGAGACACACTTCTTTAAATAAGGCCACACTTCATAATAGTGCCACTCCCTGGGCCAAGCATATTCAAGCCATAACAAAGCCGTATAGCTGAAATGCACTGCCAACCAAAAGAATCTCTTCTCTCTGACCATCAGTAATTTCTTAAACTGGGACAGGGCCTTGTGAGACCTCAAGATTTCAGAGTTTTCTGTATTTCATAAATGTCTTTATCTTCATGAGAAGTATGAGCCTCCTTTTCCCTCCAGGTGGGAATGAATATTTCTATTTTCTGGAGTAAAATGTTATTGGTGGTGGAAAGCATCTTTGTATTTTTTTATGGGTCCTTGGGAATGTGCTTAGCCTTCTGCTCTGGCTCTCCTGCATCAGCCTGCACTCCAGTGAATGATTTGTTGAGGAAGACAAGAAAAGCCACCTCTCTGGCTAGATAATAGGACAGGGCTAGACAAGCAGGAAAAATTGCCTACAGCAATGAGCAGAACCCCTCAGTTTGAATTCCATCATTTTTGAATTTAATGGGCTACATAGAAATGTCACATACATCTTGAAAAAAAATCTTTAGGCAGTATTCAGATTATAAACTTACTAGCTAAAATCTCCCAGATAAATTAAGAGGGGAATTTAATGATTGGACCCATTTCTATAGTTCCTATTAGGAAAAATATTCTTTGAGTATTTTTAACCTTACACACTGATAACATTTTCTTCTACATCAAAATACCTGGAAATGTGGAATGCAAATATATTTGATGTGCTATTGCTGTGACCTCTAATAATTTAACTCTACATGGCTCTATATACTGAAATCTTTTACCTCCCTGTATATTTGCATAAGGTATGTTTACAAAATTTGTTTAAACATTCTTGGTTCACCTACTTGAGTAATTTGCACACTGGAGATATAAACTTATCACCTGGTTACTACCTGTTCCATTTGGAATATGATAACAAAATACCAAAGATCACAAATTCATAAGCAACACACATGTATTTCTCTATGGTCAGGGGTCCTTCAGCAAGGCAGAATGGATTCAGTGTTAAGAGAAGTCTTAATATAACTGTCTCCTGAGAGTCTCTACCAGAGTCTGACAAATACAGAGGCGAATGCTCGCAGCCAACCATTGGACTGAGCATGGGGTCCCCCATGGAGGAGTTAGAGAAAGGACTGAAGGAGCTGAAGGGGTTTGCATCCCATAGGAAGAACAAGAATATCAACCAACTAGACACCCCCAGAGCTCCCAGGGACTAAACCACCAACCAAAGAGTATACATGGAGGGACCCATGGCTCTAGCTGCATATGTAGCAGAGGATGGCCTTGCCAGGCATCAGTGGGAAGAGAGGCCCTTGGTCCTGTGAAGGCTCAATGCCCCAGTGTAGGGGAATGCCAGGGTGAGGAGGAGGGAGTAGATGGGTGGGGGAGCACCCTCATAGAAGCAGGAAGAGGGAGGATGGGTTAGTGGATTTCCAGAGGGGAAACCAGGGAAGGGCATAACATTTGAAATGTAAGTAAATAAAACATACAATTAAAAAATATTTTAAAAAAAGAAAAAAGAAAAAGAAATCTTACTGTCTGGCTCATATATAATCCTTTCTTGTGGTCTTCCCAGCTAATGAAACTGCTATCAGTAAACCTACAATTGATTTCTGCATTAAAAATTCAGCTAGATTATTTCAATGCGAGTGTCAAGTCAAATGAAACAGAACTTACACAATTTTCCTGCCCTGTTTTCTCACTTCAGGCTTAGGCTCACCTCTCTTCTTACCCACAATGCAGCTTCTAAGAAGGTCCTCCCAGGAGGCTCTCACAGTTTGAGGTTCATCTCTGGTCTCTGTATTTCCTTCTTGCTTCATTAGCTTCAGTGGAGAAAAACAGCTGGAAGACGAAGCCACATTGCAGGATTAGAATGAGTCAGGCATTTATATTTCAGACATTTTTATGTTACTATCTGGGCTTCCTTCCATCTGAAATATAATAGTTATTTTCTTCCTGGTGGCTAATGCATTTCCAAGCTATTACTTTGTTGCATTTTACAGTTCAAGCTTGACTGGTCATTTAGAAGTTTGATCTAATTGAAACAAAACATTACTGGGTATTCCCTTTAAGTTAGAAAAATACAATTTTTCTCAATGAGCTTTATAATTTTGAATAAAAGCTGTCATTTTTTTTTTAACCACCGAAATCTCCATTAGGTATGTCAGCTTCTGTTATGAGAGGTTTTAATGAATTTTGTATGCATAACATTTTAAAATCTGTTAAAATAGGATGTGTTTGGGAGAGCTTTATTTGGCTTATAACTATGAAAAATTAGGGTAGAATTTTTCCTTTCATCCTGTCGGGCCACTGTTTCTGAGTAACTGGCTTATAAATAAATGATTGCTTATCTTTGATAATTCTCAGTGAAATATCTATAGATCGTTTGCATTTATACCCAAAAAATGATTGTTTAAAAGTTTCTACATTTTATTATATGTAATGCACTACTTAAAACTTAATAACAGTTAAGCAGACATATTTAAAGAACTTAACACTATAAATAATTTAGCTCAGAAATAGCACGTGTAAGAAGGCCAGTGCTTAGAAACTATTTTCTCAAGTGTAACTGTCAACTGCTAATCCTACATTAATCCAGGCAGGACTCCCCTTCCTTGCTCCATGAGCATAGAGAATAGGAGTAGCTTATGTTCAGCTACAGTATCAAAGAAAAAGTCAAAGAAACTTAATCACCTGTATGCTCCACCTGTCAACTCATATACTGGGAAGTAAGAACTGGATTATCACTAATTGAACAAAGCCAAAAGAGTTCTAGAATAGAGAGAATGAATGAGAAGACAGCAAATACCCCAGAATTCCACTGCTGCTAATTTTCAGGATAAACTGATCAATAGGCACCTGGTAAAGATAAGCCAGAAAGATCTCTTCTTTGAGAGAATTGGCCAGGGCTATCTAAGAACAAAACCTGTCTGCAGTGATGATCTCTGGATGAATTTGATAACTCATTCTAGGTTTACCGTGGAGAGCTTTGGGGGCTGCTTGCTAGGAATCTGACATTGGTCAAGAACAAGGAAATGGGCTTCAAGCAGGAATCTGACATTGGGCCATGACAAGGAAGTAAGCACAGGCAGGAATCTAATTTTAGGCTAGAACAGGGAAGTAAGCTCAGCCAGGAATCTTAAATTTATGGTGGAACAAAAGTAGGCTTCAGGCAGGAATCTCATTTTGGGCTTGGACAAGGAAGTAGGCTAAGATATTTTGGTCATGCTGATAAGTCCTTAGAAACAGTGATGGCAGGACTGCGTATTGCCTTGCTTGTTCCTTGACTATTTGTGTTTATTACACTGTTTTCCCTTATTGTTTACATGTAATTAAAATGGTATAAAAGTGGATTGGGAAAAACATAAACCTGCCTCAGCCTCAGAACTGGATGGGGTCATGCTACAATGTTGTCTAATTGTCCTTTTTTCTTTTTAATCCTCACTCCTGCCCTGGAGAACCTGTTGACTGACTGGGCAGGCTTGGTCAGTTTTCTTTACCATTTCCCTTCCGAAGAGTATCTAAGCTTGTCTCATACTTTTCATCAAAATCTCAAAGGGAATATGTTAATTCTCTATGACTTTTTTTTTCCTCCCAGTGTCAAAAGTGATGTTAAGCAAGGTGCATTCCAACGTTCTGGGGATGGAACATATTTATTTTGTGCACGATGCTTGGGTCATCTGTCTAGCTGGGGAAAGTATGTAACAGACAAGGTTACACCAAAAAGCTGCTATTGTTTCTGGTGAAGAGTCCTGCATTATGGAGGATGAAAAACAGCGCTGTTTAATGACTTTATCCATTAGAAAGTCAAATAGTAAGTGTCCAGCAATGAGCACTTATAAGCTTCCAAGTTCAGTTATGCAATTACAAATCTCTGAGCTTGTAAAGGAGAATGAAAAATGTGTTCCAGGACTAGGGTGGCATGCATATGGAGGTAGGTTAGGGAAGGGAGAGACCGTAACAGGATAGAGATAGGGAAAGAGACAACAAAGAGAAGCAGAGGATACGCGGCCCAAAGCAGCCCAGCCTAGAGCAGTGCAGTCTATCCTCACCAAGTAGCAAGTGGTGTTCTAACAGGCAAGTTGTGGCAGACAATCCCACTTGGGGACATCTCTGGTGACTGTTTGGAAGATATGAGAAGCCTGGCACTTATCATGGCATCCCCCTGCTGACATTCTGTCTCAGATGAAATGCAGAGGAGGTCATATCACACCTGGTCCCAAATAGATTCTCCAACTTCCCAAACATGAATTCTGCTCCCCTGGGTTAATGTTCTGAAACCCATTGACAGATTATGTTTTCACAGATTCTCCCAGAGATGGCTATTGCATCTGTGACTGAAGCACTGTGCGCTTCCCAGAGTGGACAGATGCTGTACAGTGGCAAGACCTGGCTTCCAGTTACTGTGCTTTTCCAAGGCACCAAATAGTCTTGCTTTCTTGCCCTTGCTTTCAAAATAAAGCAATGTATGCAATCTGCCATGATGTTTATGAAACAAAAATTAATACCTGTTTCCAGGGAACCGTAGCCTACTATCAATCACTACTGCCCTCCCTCAAGCAGCCCCCTTATCTACAATAGGATGAAGTGCTATGGGTCATCTCAAGTTTCCATGTACCTTTTGTAGTGCTCTGAGCCATTATGATTTCTCAGTCAGAGTCAGGCACCATGAAATCTCCTGGCTGTATGAACAAAAGGGTGAGTTTGCCAGCATGCTTTTGGAACAAAGACAATGTTATAGCATTGCTCAGGCAGCAGCATAGCCCCTCAGCAAAGAAAACTGACACTGCTGCCACATTTCTCATCATCTCATCTTTAGGGAGTTGATGCAGCTGGAAACAAATTTCTCAGAATTTACATTAAAACTGAAAGCAGACTTAGCTGTGCTGAGTAATAAAAATCTCACTTCTTGCCAATTAGAAGGCATTGTGCCTGTGAGTGAGAGTTTGTGTGTGTGAGCTCTTTCTTGAGACTCGCCCACCTGGGTACAGTTCCTCTCTGGTGTGTTTATGTTTCATGTTTCGTAAGCATCCCTGGGTCACTGGTGAGAGCTCAGAGTAAACTTAGATCCTGCAATATCTGCCATAATTGCTGCATATGGAGTTGAATATTTTGTGAATTTGTAAGTTTGCAAATGAATATACAGATTCTAATGACTCTCTTTATGAAATGGGCTATGTAAATTTTGGTAATGATTTACATATAAAGAGTCAAAATGCCTAGGTCCGATTAATGAGGAGTAGCTGCTGAATAGCAAGTTTCCAGGTACATATCCTTGAGATCACTGCTCATTATTTTTATTATCTGTATTATCCTAGTTTAACACTTCATTTAGCTACTAATTCCAAAGGAGCCACAGGCAACATTTTGTCTTTTTTTTTTTTTTTTTGAACCATAATGTTAGTCCACATGTTTTTGTTTTTGTTTTTGTTTTTGATTCACAGGATGATGATGGATTTGCAAATCAACCCTAAGTTGGGCAGGTTGGGAAAGCAGACAAATGTGTGTGAGGCTGGATGAGAGCTTGGTCGCTGTTTCTGGTTCAGCCAGTCAGTCATGAGCACACTACCTTAGAAGGTAGGACTTCGAGAACTGATGTGTGTCACCCACTTGGAGGTGCTGTGATGCCACAGGGTGACAGGGAGCCCTACAGCGACAATGAAAGCAGGCTCAAAAGGATGGCTTGCTGCCTGGCCAGATCCAGAACCTAGTTAGTCATAGACCTCTCAAAACAGGGAGAGAACCAGGGCTCTTGTGGGTACTAAAGAGTGAGCTCTCTGCTCCTTCTTGGGCAGTGGAGGGTAAAGGCATACGGATGCCAGAGTGGGGAACTCTGGTCAGGCCGGGTGCAGCAACAAGCAGAGGAAAAGTTATTATGGAAGGAAATGTGATACAATATGAACAGAGGAAAATGGAACTGAACCTAACTATCTCCACTTTTGGGGGTGGGGTGCTACAGTCAGGGCGTCCTGCTTCTCTGGAAGAATATATCTTGCCATAGGTATTAAACCAGGGTGTCTTTTAGAGAGAGTAATATCAGAGCCTATTAGGAGACTACAGATCCAAACCTCCAAATAGTTCCCCCAGAAGTCCTGGACCCTGAACAAGGGGATGCTGTCATGGGCTGAAAAATGCTCTGCTGTATGGCCCTTTGTCTCCTGGGAGCAGATGAATCATAGGAACAATTTGCAAGATTTTGCCCTTTGGTTTTCAAGCTAGCCAGTGAGGGCTCTAGCAGGCTCTGTCTTCTGACTTGTGGGACCTGTAAATTCCAGAGTCATGTAACCTGAAACCTCAAAGTCAAAGAATAGCTAGCAACTATGAAATAGTCCCTTCTCTCTGGACACCTCTCTGTGCTCTGGTACCAGAAGACCCTGGGCCCCAGTTCAATACTACAATAAAGAGGAGAAAGGAAGAGGAAATGTCCTTTATTCAATTTACAGCACACCAATTTGGTGACTAGCATCCTGAATTGAATCTGAGCTCTCTAGAGCCAAAGGACTCTGCACTGTTCTTCACAGCACAGCCCTGCCTGATTGTCAGCAGTCTGTACAAAAACATTGGTGATCCTGCTAGGAAGGGGACCAGGATGAGGAGGCTGGCAGTGAACTTACTCAGGCCCTGAGAAGTGGCAGGTCTTTCTTAGACACTTGTGGCTGCGAACATCTGTGGTCTGTTTAATGTACACAGATTTTGTGCAATGTAAACACCACTTTACCTGTGCATGTGTCTAAGGTGGAAGCAGCCATCCTGGCTTCATATTCACTACCTACCTACCTACCTACCTACCTACCTACCTACCTGATATTTCTTTTCTCAATACTTGTTGCTTCCTGCTTCGCCACCCTTTGCTCTAGATCTGCTACCAAACCTGACTTCTCCATCTCAGGCTTCCATTAACAAGGTGGTATGGCATAAGATGATTATTTTAACCTCATCCTGAATAAGCCTAAGGAATACACATTTTGAAGCAAGCATATACAGTGAGAAGAGCTACTATCTTAAACATTGTGAAGTGTATAGTGCAATGTTATATTGCATCTAGGACAATGTTTTACTTCGGAGCTCCAGACTTGCACCTCCTGCATAAGTTAAACTTTGTACCCTTTGTCAGCTCCTCCCACCTGCCCCATCTGCCAGACACTGGTAAACTGCCATTTTATTCATTGCTCACATCGATCTGTCTGCACATAAGTACAATAAGGCAGTCTCTGTCTTTTTATCTATCTTGCTTACTTCAATTAACATAGTGTGCTGGCTAGTTTTGTGTCAACTTGACACAGCTGGAGTTACCACAGAGAAAGGAGCTTCAGTTGAGGAAATGCCTCCATGAGATACAACTGTAAGGCATTTTCTCAATTAGTGATCAAGGGGGAAGGGCCCCTTGTGGGTGGGACCATCTCTGGGCTGGCAGTCTTGGATTCTATAAGAGAGCAGGCTGAGCAAGCCAGAGGAGGCAAGCTAGTAAAGAACATCCCTCCATGGCCTCTGCATCAGCTCCTGCTTTCTGACCTGCCTGAGTTCCAGTCCTGACTTCCTTTGGTGATGAACAGCAGCATGGAAGTGTAAGATGAATAAACCCTTTCCTCCCCAACTTGCTTCTTGGTCATGATGTTTGTGCAGGAATAGAGACCCTGACTAAGACACATAGTGTTCTTCAATTTATAGCTGCAGTTAAAATAGAAAAATAGCCTTTATAATACTTCATAATATTACATAATATAATAATATAGCATTTTACAGAAGAATAATGCTATCTGGCCCTCGGGTCAGTCAATGGGGTCTGCAAGGGAGAGAGTGGGGATGGAGGAGCAAGAGATACGAAGAATGGAGACAGGATGGTCTGTCTGATCAAGTCTCATTTATTGAAAGGCAACTATGGGTATATAAGCACAAGCTGGGGAGTGCAGCTGGAGTCACTTAACCACAAGTTCAGGATGTGTCTGAGAAAAACAGGATGTTATCAGAGTGTGTTCAGTTGTGGTGGGCTGCTTGCAAAAACATCATGCTAGGAAAACAAGTCTCTGATCAGGGTGGAAAAGTACCAACCTGTAAGTAAATAGCCCGAGATGGCTGCAGAGATGATAGTCGCTTTCTACTAAGAGTTGGTTCCCAACATATAACTTATGATTTCTATGAAAGACACTCTGTAGTTGCAAGGTCTAAATGCACTGTGCATGTCAGGGTCCAGCCACAATTCAGTCAAGATGTATAAAACAACTCAGAAACAAGTAGCAGAGGCATCATCATTTATTGAAGAGGTAACCATATTATTGTGCTTTCTTTATAAATAAAAAAAAAATGACCTATAAGTGTAATAATTTGACCACATCAAATAGAGGTCCCGAATGCAGTTAAATTCTTAGTCTAAGTCCCATATTTATAACTCTGTATGACAATGTTTACTTCATGGAAAAGATACCTGTCTTCAAATCAAAATGCTACCCTTTCCATCCCTCTCATATCTGGCAGTTCTGATAAAAATTAGTGACAGAAATTGGTGTGCCTGAGAGATACATATGGAGGCAACTACATGCAATTCTTATTCTCTTCCCAACATGAGCTCATCAAGACAAGCCACGTTCTTAATTTCCCCAACTGATATTTTTCATCTTTAAATATAATTAACAGTATCCAGTCACACTGGTCAGAAGTATCCAAAGAGACAGACCCATCAGGATCAGTCTACCATATTTGTCTATCATCTATCTGTCTGACTGTCTGTCTCCTAGCAACCATATATCTATCACTGAAATTCTAATGAACTAGCTAACGCAATTATGAAAGTCTCAAAATCCAGATGAGCTGGTGCTGCAGAAGCTCAAGGGGGAGCTGTTGTTCCAGTTAAACATCTGTGAGCTGTCTAATGGACACATTCTTCCACACCTGAGAGAGTGGCTCTTTTTGTCTTAGTCACACACTGATCTGCTAAGTCGTATTCTGAAGGGCTATTTAATTTTCTATACTGACTGAATTACTAGTTTAATTTAATGATAAAATATACTGATTTAAATATCATTATTCAAAAGCATTCAAATAGACTAGTCTAGAATGTTTGACAGTCTTGTGGGTACCCATGACCTAGCCAAGTTGTAATATGAACTTAGCCATAATACCATCTTCACAGATGTATAACACCTCAATAAGCATAAAATACATAGTACATGACATGAATCCAGATGTTTGAGTCCATTTTCTAATCTATGATTAGAGGGACAGCCTCCGTCATCATTATCTATGTGCAAAAGCAGATGTAGACATCTGTCGCCTTGTCATTTTATAGTTGAAGAACTAAAAACAACAGAATTAGAAACACATGTAATTGGCAAGTCATCACATGAACTAGAGAACTTAGCATGTATCCCTAGTCAGACATTTAAAAACTTTATTGACATATAATCAAACATGACAGATATTACCTATTAACAGATTAGTGATTTTTTTTGAGCAATGTATATGTATATATAGTCATCTTACATCCACCCTACTGAGATATAGGACATTTATATAATTTAGGAAATTCATTCTTTGTAATGTCTTTCTCCATATATGATAATTTACATTTTTATTTTGTAAATTAATTTGGCTTGGACATTTTTAAAGCAAAAAACCTATATCTATACATATTAAATTATTTTTCTGTCTGGGGCAAGGTAATATTACATATGGATTGTGCCTCAAATAAGATCATATCACTTGTTCCCATGTAGGACTGTGCCATCTCACCCAGGTCTTTCTCACACCTTCATATCCATCTTTGTTACTGATTCTTATCATATTTTATTCATATTATTTTATAATGATACTCTATCATTATAATGACTCTAACAGTCATTTCCAAAGTTATTTTGAGAGAACATGTCGTAGGTCAACAGATTTTGCCAAGAGGTGATCTGTTATACTGAGTGTCCATCACAGTCCATAATGACAGGCCAGTCACCAGCATGGTATGATTCTCTGATATGGTCTTACCTGGAGCATGAGAAGTAATTCATTGGCTTTATATATAAAGGTTCTCTGGCTACAGTTGGCAGGTGTTCTGTTTGTTATAAATTGACAAGAAACAGCAAATAATTCCTTAAAGGCTGATGGGTCTTCCCATTAGGCTTAAAAACTGAGTATGAGAGAGATTCGTTGCAGGGAGAGTATGTTAATAGGACTGTGATTAGTTAAGCAAACAGAAAAGGATAATGTGAGATACATGCATCAAAAGCCACCAGAAAACACAGAGTGTTTGCTATAATTCTAGACCAATATATTAATGAGGAATTATACATCAGTGGGAATATACTATACATGGACTCACAGGCCACTTTACAAAGAAGTCAAGAGGTAGTTGAGTCAATTTGGACAACTGACTTCTATTTGGCCATTGCATAGACACATATTTTGGAGATGATTTTCTGGTGGAAGGAGTGTGGCCTCTGGTGCCCAGGTTGGGAGACTGAGAACTCAGTTGTTTGCTTCAGAGCTCATTTTCTTTCTGCTACACAGAGATTCAGTCAGTGGGCTCTCTCCTATACTGAATCTAGACCATGAACCTCAGTTTACTCTGCAGTGCTGCATTTTGTTTCCTGCAGGCAGGTGAATTCTGTGCAGGTCTTGGTGTGGCATTCTAAGGTACTGAACAAAACCTTTCCATCATTGTGGAAGCATTCACATGTTCTCCTTTTCCACAGGTCCAGTGAGTGCTGGTATCATTCAGACTCCCAAATCATTGATCCTAAAGGCAGGACAACATGTGACAATCAAATGTACTCAGGATATGAAACATGACTCCATGCTTTGGTACCGACAAGATCCATGGTTAGAACTAAGAGTAATCTAGTATTCCTATGATGCTGGAATCATTGACAAAGAAGAGGTCTCTAAGGGGTACAATGTCTCCAGATCATGCACAGAGGACTTCACCTTCACTGTGGAATTGGCCTCTCCCTCCCAGACATCTGTGTACTTCGGTGCCAGCAGTTCTACCACAGAGCTCTGGGGCTGCCTCCACACATAAAGATACATATAGAGAAGAGGCACCCTATCCCTGGGAACTCAGTGGTACATTGGGACTCTCAACACTGGAACCTTGGAGATGTGAATATTCTGGGCAGTATACACCTCCGGTCTCCTCTGAGGGGCATCTTTTGGTAAGCTCAGCCAGGTTTGGTCCAGACCTTGTACTCAGATGTCTCCACTGTAGCTTTCTTTCCTCTGATGCTGCTTTAATTCTTACTTGTGTAGTCTTTTTCTTAAGTCCAAGTGTTCCTGGATGAAAGATGGCTTGTTATTTGAATCTGCATTGACTCCTTGCTCTCCTTCACACAACCCTACTTCACTCTTCCTCTGAAGTTCAGCTCATGTCATTGGAAAGACATGATTGAATATCTACTCACTAAATTAATGAACCAACACCTTGGTTCCTACTTTGCCCTGTAAGATCTGAAGCCTTACTCTGATCAAACATAGCTCCTTGGGCTATGATGAGTACTGGAGTATGGTGCTATGCTTTTTTGTCCCAATGGCCAGAGCGTGATCAAGGCTTCATTAAGTGACTGCATCTCAAGACTTCTAGGTGATTTTCTATAAGAAATTTAGATAGACCAGAGACCCATTCCCAGATTGCTATCCTTAGAGTCTTCATTCATTGAAACCACTTATGGTACTAATACATCTACTAAATTTTCACCACAGTGATGATATGGAACCTGTTAAGCATCATGAGAAGATAGCATTTATCACAGATGTGGTCACAGGTATTCTGATCTGACAAAAAAGCTAGATTGAAAGGTAGAAGTTGTAGATTAGTGAGTCCGCTAGCAGCCAGAGTTTTGGCTTTCTGATGCAGGGCACAAGATGGAGTTACAAGGGAGAGGGATCGAAGTGTGTTAAGACATTCCTAGTAGGAATCATAAGCTTGAACTTCTAGGATCTTTAATAAGAATAAGAAACATATAAACACACCAAATTATCTGTTGCAACCTCTATTTTCAGCTGCCCTCTGGTGCTCAACATGTGGGAAAATAATTAGATACAGAATACAGAAGCAAAAATCCTTTTGGTCTGTAGGCACTTTTGTATTTATGTCATCACCTCACTGTTTCACTTTAGTAACCTTACAAGTACAGTGATGCTTTTTTTAATTTTTTCTAAATTATAAAAAAAAAAGGTTTCACTATTAAGTACAATCTGAAAATGCTTGTAGCCTGGGTAAGTTGATTTGATACCACCTAGCACAAAATGGGTTCTCCTGGACTGAGACTGGACTCATACCTGTCTCAAGCCTGCTTTGGTACCCAGGCTCCTTATCTGAATTTTCCTCTCTTCCCCAGTGAACTGTGACTTTAACTAGGATGTTTCTGTCATGACTGTGATAGAAATCTTCCTCCTACACATCCATGGTTTTATCTCTTGCTTCTACCTTTTTCTCATAATCCCCTATGATGTTGGAGTCTCACCAGGCAGGATTAACTCATGATTAATGTGACCGATTAACCTACTCGAAGTTAGAACACTCATTCTACTTCAACTAAATTGGTATTAAGTAGTAAATAGAGGAACACCAGGGCCAAAAAAATGGGAATGGATGGGTAGGGAAGTGCGGGGGGGGGAGGGTATGGGGGACTTTTGGGATACCATTGGAAATGTAATTGAGGGAAATAAGTAATAAAAAAATATTAAAAAATTTTTAAAAAAAGATCCTATTGTGGGGTCTTGAGAGCCTTTGTCCATCAGCTCAGCTTAAATGTAAGTAAATAAATAAACAATGCTCTTTTAATTACTGTGCTAAAAAAAAAAAGAGTATTTTTGTTCTGTTGCTTTTGTCTGGCCAATGTAGCACATGTCTTTGATGTGTCTTTCATGTCTTTCATATCTTAGGCTCTGAATGTTTTATATATTTTCAGTTACCTCATCTGTGATTCAGAATACATGAGAATTGATGGATTTGTAGAGGAACACTTACTTATTAAACAAGTCTGGATGCATTTGTGTGTGCAATCCAACCAACCTGTCAGTTGGCATAGGGATTTCCTACTAACATATGACCTGTTCTTTAATGCAAATGTGTGTAAACCTATAATGTAGCTCAAGCATCTGGGCTATTCCTGAAACCTTGGAATAGACTAAAGAAGAGAGGTTCTATCTAAAGGTCATATCTAAATGTGTGTGTGTGTGTGTATATATATATATATATATATATTCCTTTCTTATTTCCTTTTAAAGGGATATGGAATCTCTGTCCAGGTAGCATTGAAGCTGAAAATTAAGCCTCATCCATTGGTCCTGTTAAAAGAAATGTATAAATGTTTAAGTCAGTCATCTAATTACTGGTAATGCAAATTGTGTGTCCCTGATGTTGGGAGTAACGTCACAGTGGGAACTTTCATGTGAGGAGATGGATCACCACAGTCTTCCTGTGCTCTTACTCAGTAGGGTAGACATCCACTGAACTTTACACCCTCTGCCAATCTGTTGGGTGATTGTCTATCTCCTTGGCACAGGTGAATCATTAGAACATCAACTGTTTTCTCTCTCTCTCTCTCTCTCTCTCTCTCTCTCTCTCTCTCTCTCTCTCTCTCTCTCTGTGTGTGTGTGTGTGTGTGTGTGTGTGTGTGTATGTTTAATGAACTGTTGCTATAACCATTTTCCTTTTTTGGGGTTTTGTTTGTTTGTTTGTTTGTTTGTTTTGAGACAGGGTTTCTCTGTATAGTCCTGGCTGTCCTGGAAATCACTTTGTAGACCAGGCTGGGCTCGAACTCAGAAATCCACCTGCCTCTGCCTCCTGAGTGCTGGGATTAAAGGTGTGTGCCACCACATCCGGCAATATAATCATTTTCCTTATTCTGTTCACAACTTATATTTTTGCAGACCTCACTAGTGCTGAATTCTCCCAATATCCCATGTACAGAGTTACAAAGAGGGGATAAGATGTAGTTATTAAGTGTGACACAATTTCTGGTCCTACTGGACTTTATTGCTACTGACAGAACTCAAGATGAGGCCCAGTGTTTCTGGTGAATTTCCAGGGTGAGTTTATATCCACCAAATCTGGAATGCCCAGTGACCATTTCTCTGCAGTGAGGCCCGAGGGCTCCTTCTCCATGTTGAAGAGCCAATCAACACATCAAGAAGACTTAGGCATCTATCTCTGTGCCAGAAGCTTAGCCACAGCATGGTACAGGCACTTTCTTTCTGCTCACAAACTTCTGACTATATGTTTCTCATAGTGTGTAGAACCTCTATGCAGATATCAGCTACCATTTATATAAAGTTATCACAGAAAAAATTCACAAAACTGGCTTTAGATATGGTTGACAGAAACAACTGAGACCTGTTGCATTCTAGAAGTCTCTAGAGGCAGCTGGGCGCTACAGGGCAAGGACTGGACATATTAACATTGACCTTCAGGCCACAGTAACCAACCATCTATGGAATCTTGAGGCTCTTGTTACTCATTCACAAGCCTGTGGCACATACAGTGTCCTGCAGTTGGTTGATCACTGTGGTATCTATAATGTCTGCAATCATTAGCTATACTATTTCTTCAGTTTCATCTTCTACTTTAGCCAGATTAGACAATTGGACTATATAGTATGAAATTTGTCTTATTGTTTTGGATTCAAAATCTTCACTACATTTAATGCCGGTTACTTGATAAACTAACTAACTAACTAACTAACTAACTAACTAACTAGCAAAAATGGTACCAAGACTTCACTTTATCTGCATATATTAAACATGTTTTTCATTATATGACTATTTTCCCCCCTCTTGTACTGACAGCTACACTTTAATGCATACACACATTCATTCCCATTTCAGTGCAGTCTTAATATCCTAAAGCAATAACTAGAAATTGAATTTTTCAGATCCTGCCCAAGACTTTCAATTTAAAATAGTTCCCTTGAGGTCTCTAACTTAAAAAGATAGAATTAAAAATTAATGTCCTTATTTTTTTAGGTTAGTATATACTGCTATATATTTATTGTCAAAAATATAATTATATTGTTGAATAGTTTCCTGCCCATCTGTAAGTGAAACCAGTTTCTATCTATGAGACCTAAACATATAATGAGAGTGGATGAAAAGTCCTGCATTTCTGCTACTCCTCATAGACAGCCCAGGGCTCCAAGATTGGAACTATACATCACAGAATCAGGTACCATAGGGTGCACTTGCAAACTGGTTAGAGGAATTCCAGTCCCCCTAAAACCCACTTGGGTGGCTCTGTATGACTAATTTCTTTTCTCTATTATGATGACATTGACAAGGAATTGTCCAGGTCCTATTTTACTGTTGTCATCTTCAAATATCCTACATTTTGTCTTTCTGTCTCCTGGAAGGAAATAAAGCCATACTATGCATGGCTACTACCTGTCCTTGACAATTCAAGTAATTTGTTCTTAGACTTTGTCTCAACTTTGGCTACTTATTCACAGTAGCAGAATAGTCTGTGATTGGTGTTCTGGTTTATGCAGAGCACAAACCTTGGTTATAGATACAATATTTGTAGTGGTGAGATTGTAGGACATGGGCTCTGGAAATTCTTTTCAAATATTTAATAGACCTTGCTGTTTTCTGTTTCATTCCAAATTCTCATTGATTAGAAGAATTCCTCTGGCTTGTGCTGCTTATAGCACTAAGGAAGGGTTTCTTGCTTTAATTATAAGCAGAAATCATTTCAACTTATCTGTTTGGTAAAATTTAAGACAGTAAAAATTAAGCACTAAGCAGCAAGCTATGTAAAACAGACACTGTCCATGTCACACAATGAAGACCTCTTTGAAGGTGTATTGTTAACAACAAATTTCTAGTGTAGTTGAAATGAGAGGGCATAGAGTTTAAGAACATGTGACTAGGGGAGAGGTCTTATCATGAATTATGGAATTTGAAGAAGGAAGACTTCCACATGATACAGTCAGTATTCGGGGGTGGGGGGGAGAAGGAGCCATGAGCTGGTACACAGAAACTAAGGAAGTCAAAACAGGATGAGTAATTCTAACTTCGTGGAGGAAGGAAAGAGACAGGAACACATCTTGGAAATAGAAATGAGCCCTTTGGTCCAGCCCACAGACATCAAATAGTTATAATCCAGCATGTTCTGTTACTGGTCTCATGTTGTCTGTAGTACTAATTTATATCCATGTTACCTTGTTTCCCATAATTCTGCTTTGTATTCTCTTCCCAGGACTCAAACCAGTAGGTGTGCGTTGTATAAGTTATCCATTCACACACTCTCGGCTAATTATACCCAGCCTTGATCCCCCACCACTGCTTGATCCATAATCAGTTGGCTTACAATACAGCCTGCATTCTCTTCCCATTTTATTCTTTATACACATACTTGACCTCATCTTGAAGAAGATCTTGCTGTTGATCAGTTTATTTTGTTTTGTTTGGGCTATTTTGCTTATCTTTAATAAGAAAGATTATTCCTTTTATTTTTTTAATCTTTTTATTGGATATTTTCTTTATTTACATTTTAAATTGTATCCCCTTTCCTGTTCAGTCCCCCGGAAGCCCCCATCCCACTCCACCCCCGCTTCTATGAGGGTGTTCCCCTCACCACCTAGCCATTCCCCCATCCCCGCCCTGGCGTTCCCATACACTGGGGGCATTGAGCCTTCACAGAACCATGGGGTTCTCCTCCTGTTGATGCCTGACAAGGCCATCCTCTGCTACATATATGCCTGAAGTCATGGAGTTTTGAGGGTCTGATTGTTTGATATTGTTGTTTTTCCTATGGGGTTGTAAACCCCTTCAGCTCCTTCAGTCCTTTCTCTAACCCCTCCATTGGGGACCCAGTGCTCAGTCCAATGGTTTGTGAGCATCTGCCTCTATTTGTCAGGCTCTGGCAGAACCTCTCAGGAGATAGATATATCAGGCTATTCTTACACATCAATCCTATGTCTTTATTCCTAATATTTTATACCTAGTAGCAGATCTTTTCATGCCTATGTATCTTGTATAAGAAAAATTTAAGGAAAATATTCTCATAATTGTTTGTGTAGTAGTAAAATAAAGGTAGGATAGATCATAAGTGTGAAAACCCCAAGAATTAATCACAACTAGAATTAAAGTTTAGATTAAGGTTTAAGAAAATTGATTATAGAAATTGTCCTGTAATACTTCTGGAATTTTCCGGTTCCTTGGGTGAATACAAAGAAAAATTTCTGTCATGGCCACAAGATGGCACTCAACTCCACAGATCTCCGGAGAGACTGAGGATGGAGCCAAGGAGGGACATTAAGGCAAAGGCAGACTTGGGAAGGTTTCAGTTACTAGGTTGTCCACAGCTATCTAAGAGGTTGGGGGATATCTCTATGCTTTAATGAGACTCACAGTTAGAGGATTTGGGCAGGGTAGCCTGGATATCAGGACAGGTGCTGACAACCGACAAACTCCTCAGAGAAAAAGGGGAAACCACTGGAATGTGGTTTACTATCATTTCCTGGTATCTCTGAGAAACTCACTTTTCCTGCTGGCTTTGCTGAGCAAGAGAGGAGTTCTGTGACAGAAGTGGTGAGGGGGAGGTGACATCACAGGCCCAACCATCACTCCCTAGGACGGGAAGTTCAGAATTATTTTCTCAGTCCTAAGAGTACAGCTTTCAGTGGGGGTGATTTCTTTCTAGGTGTGACCTGAAATAATCCCCACATTCTTTTGTGTGATGCTTTGTCTGCTAAGAGCAGGTGAGTTCTGCATTTTGTTGGAAAATTCTACCATCATCTGCAGTGTTCTGGCTCCAAAAGTTTCCATTCCTTACACAGACACATCTTGTTTCTCGTTTTTCCTTATGCCTCCTTCTCCAGCAGGAGATGGTGGAATCACCCAGACACCTAGATACTGGATCACACAGACCTCAAGAAAGATAATCCTGAACTATTCTCAGGATATGAACCACTATCGGATGTTCTGGTATCAACAAGATGCAGGGCAGGGGTTGAAGCTGATCCATTACTCAGTAGGCACTGACAGAACTACCAAAAGTGATGTCCCTGAAGGGTACAGTGCCTTCAGAAATGAGATACAGAGCTTTCCCCTGACATTAGAGTCAACCAGTTCCAACCAGACCTCCATGTACTTCTGGGCCAGCAGTGAACAAACACAGCACTGCACACGAAGGTGCTGCCTGCACAAGAAGGACAACCATGAGATTGACATGGGACCTCCCTCTTCAGCCCCTTCCCCAAGCAAAAGAAAAGTCTACACTTTCTGAAACTCTTCATGGCAGTGGAATCTCAGCCAGAGGGACCTTATACAGCATGAACCTTAGTGTGAGCTGAGCTCTGTTATGGCTGTAAATGATATTGGATGTTACCTTTTCTAATTTGGAGTCTCCTTGTAACTGTGCAAAGGGGGTAGTCACCTCCAACATGGCATTTATATTTCATTTTCTTTGCAAAAGAGGAAAACAGCATAGGGAAGCATCCGGTCACTCTGAGCTTCTCGAATCATTCTCCAAGGTTAATGTCAGCTTGTCCTCCATTCCGTATTACTGCTAAGATAAAGACATGCAAGTCAAGACTTACAGGGGAACATTGATAAATGCACCAAACAGCAGCCTTAGATGTAAGGATGTTCAGACTGGAGAGTTACTGAAGTGAGAACAAAGTAAGGACCCATGGAGGCAGAGTGGAAATGAATCTTACTAAGGTAGATCCAGATAAGAAACGAATATACTTCCTTGTCTTAGATTAAAATATGTGAGGACTGCAACATTTTTACCTGTGAATATCGAGTAAGCACTTTCCCCAAAGCTTCCATTATTCCTTAGTACCTAGAGGCAGGAGTCCAGACCCAGGTGCAAGGGCTCTTAATTTAGAATCTGAGCTCCAAAGCCATGAGGTCCAGAGCTGAACTTCACAGAAAACTCAATCCTATGTATCCAATAGTGTGTCCAAATGTGACTCTGTAAAGATGCTGCAAGATTGTACTGGTTCCCAAAGGGAGCCAGCAAATAAAGGACCAGGCTATTTGCCTTATGTAAAATAACTCCTCAGTTGGCCAATCTGAATTTACAAATAATGCCACTTATAGCCATTTATCAATGATTTCAAAAGCTCCGAGCTGTGTTTAGGTTTTTGTTTCTATTCAGCTTTCATCCAGCAATTGATCCTTAGGTCTTCCCAGGCAAACTTGTCAATCCAGCTTACTTTGATGTTAGGTTTGGTTGTCTCTATTCTAATCACGAAGCACTTCTCACATTTTCAATATTTTGTGTAAATATGTGTTCAGGGATCCACTTCTGTGTGATGGATTTGAAATTGTACTATGTAGAATAAAAGTACATATTTGTATAAGACTCCTGTCTTTTAAGGAATTTTAAGACTTTCATTCACTATATAACAGAGAATTCTCATTAAGGTATTACTGTGAATATAATACTCAAACTAATCCATCACTAACTGGTAATACTCACATTCCAGTATGATGACGACTAAAAAGAAAACAAAGCTTCTCCATTGGGGGCCCTGTGATCCATTCAATAGCTGACTGTGAGCATCCACTTATGTGTTTGCTAGGCCCCAGCATAGTCTCACAAGAGACAGCTATATCTGGGTCCTTTCAGCAAACGCTTGCTAGTGTATGCAATGGTGTCAGCGTTTGGAGGCTAATTATGGGATGGATCCCTGGATATGGCAGTCTCTAGATGGTCCATCCTTTTGTCTCAGCTCCAAACTTTGTCTCTGTGACTCCTTCCATGGGTGTTTTGTTTCCAATTCTAAGAAGGGGCAAAGTGTCCACACTTTGGTCTTCATTCTTCTTCAGTTTCATGTGTTTCAGGTATACTAAGTTTCTGGGCTAATATCCACTTATCAGTGAGTACATATCATTTGAGTTCTTTTGTGATTATGTTACCTCACTCAGGATGATGCCTTCCAGGGGAATGCCAGGGCCAAAAAGTAGGAATGGGTGGGTAGGGGAGTGTGGGGGAGGGTATGGGGAACTTTTGGGATAGCATTGGAAATGTAATTGAGGAAAATACGTAATAATAATAATAATAATAATAATAAAGAACAAACTGGATTACAAAGTGAGACATGCAAAAAAAAAGGAAGAAAGAAAGAAAGAAAGAAAGAAAGAAAGAAAGAAAGAAAGAAAGAAAGAAAACAAAGATTTCTTCATCCCTCTTCCAAACAATTTCTCTTGGAAAGATAAAAATAATTTTATTTCAGTTACTACTGTTTGATTGTTCTACTTTTGAAAGTCTTACAAATAAAATTATATTTATTTTTATTAACTTATATTCCTTCAAAATTAACATTTTCTGAAATATACTCATTTTGTAGTCTAATTCTGCACAATGCTCAAGTATATATTACATCAAATTTGTATGCCTCCTTTCCTATGTAAACATATCCGGGTTACTTACCCCAGCCATCAAGCATTTCTGCCACTGAAGCTTCTTTGAATGTTATTGTATAGTTCTTTGTGAATGTGCATATATTTCACTTGGGTAGAGATATCAGAGTAGACTTATTGACTCCTAAGCCACATGCATACTTAAACTTACTTAAAACATTGGGAACATCTTCCAAAGCGGCTTTCTGAATTACAATTCTGAAATCTTAGTAGTCTCTAGCTCCGCAGTCTAATCAGCAGCTGGTGTTCTTCGTCCTATTAGGTACTCATTAGATTAGTAATAGTCTCTCCCTCACAGTTCTCTCTGGTGAATGATAATATTTACTCCATTTCATTTTTAGTTATGTATATGTGTGTGTGTACACATGTGGATGTATGCACAAGAGTCCAGATACCCCTGAAGGCTAGAAGACAGTGTTAAATCTCCTGAAGATCAAGTGATAGGCTGTAAGGTATCCAATGGGTGCTGAGAACCGAATTTGGGTCCTCTATGTCTTAGTTAGGGTTTCCATTGCTATGAAGAGACACCATGACCATGACAATTCATATAAAGACAAGCATTTAATTGGGACTGACTTACAGTTTTAGAGGTTTAGTCCACCACCACCATGGCAGAAAACAGCAATGTGTAGGCAGACATGGTGCTGGAGAAGGAACTGAGATTTCTACAACTTGATCCACAGGTAGTTAGGAGATGTGTACCACATTGGGCAGATCTTGAGCATTTAGAAACTCAAAGCCTGCCTTCACAGTAATATACTTCCTCTAAACCTAGTCCAATAAGGCCACACCTCCTAATAAAGCCACTTCCTATGAGCCAAGATATCAAACACGAGTCTATAGGGGCCATACCTATATAAATTACAACATTCTACAAAGCAAATGTGTACTCTGAATTCCTGAGCTACCTTTCCAATCCACAATATTTGCTAATTTTTTATGTTCTCTCTCTCTCTCTCTCTCTCTCTCTCTCTCTCTCTCTCTCTCTCTCTCTCTCTCTCTGTCTCTCTCTGTCTCTCTCTCTCTCTCTCTCTCTCTCTCTCTCTCTGTGTGTGTGTGTGTGTGTGTGTATGTGTGTGTGTGTGTGTGTGCATGATGTGCAAGTGGCCTCAGATTAACCACAGGAAACCATGCAGGTTGTGTTATGAGACCTTCACTGACCTGGAATGTGTGATAAGGCTAGAGTGACAGATCCCTGCAATGATGGCTTTACAGGTATGTGTGTAGTTTTATAAGAATACTGGGAATTTGAACTCAGGTCCTAATATTTGTGCAGTAGGAACTTTTAACTGCTGATCATTCTCCCTAGTCCCTCCTTCATTTTCTTCATAGATTTTTTTTAAATTAGGATAATTTAACACCTTTATTCAATTCTTTTACATTCTAGAAGGGCATTATAAAAGCCATAAAAGAAGGGTAGAGGATGGCCCATGGGGAAGATTGAGTACAGAAGGACACAGTAAGACAAGTAGTGTATATATGTAGAAACCTGGTTATACATTCTCAGATCCAGGATTTTTTAAAAATTGTACCTGAAGTTTAAAAAAAATGAAATTTTTTTCATTTCATTATTTTTTTACATAAAATTAATCACTTCAGAACAGATTTAGGTTCATAGTAAAGTTGATGAGGATCTAGAGAGTCTCCTCATATTTCCTGATTCCTTATAAGCATGGTTTCCCCCCACCCCCCTTATAATCAACTCCCTGCACCAGAAGCCAGATATGCTATCTTCATAGACAAATTGTCACTATTCCAAGGCCATTGTTTATACCAGGTTTCATTCTTGGTGTCACATAACCTAAGAGATTTTATAGGGAAAACTATCATTACACCTTAGTATGTATTTTTCCTGTTCTAAAATTCCTCTATGGTCTACCTACTCATCCTTTCCCTAATCTTAAGTTTTTATCTTCCCTGAACATTTTATCTTCATGGTTTTAGCTTTTGTTGCCTGTTAAATATTAGAATCTCACATCACATGTCCATTTCCGGTTGGTTTCATCTGCTGAGTAATATAATAAGTATGTATATATAACAATAAGTCCTCCTTCACATATTCTACTGGCTTGATAGATTATTTTGTTTTTAGTTCTGAATATCTGATTATTAACTGTATTGGTTTATAGATCATCTCACCTACTGATAGGTAACAACGGTGCTCTCTACTTGGGACAAGAATTAATAAGTTAATATAAGCATTTGTGTTCAGGATTTTCATTTCATTTGGACAAATAGCAAGGAGGGTACTTCCTAAATCACATGATAAGGATACACATAGTTCTTTAAAAAGCAGCCCAACTGACTTTCAGCATGATAGTGCCACTCTGCTTTCCACCAGCAATGAATGGGAGTTTCTACCTCTCTACATCCTTGCCATGGGCTGCTACTGTTCTTTCTAATTCTGGGGATTGTAACCAGTGGGTAATGACAACTATTATTTTAAATACATTTTAAACTAAAATATAATTATACTTATTTTGCCTTTCCTTTCCTTTCTATCATCCATTTCCTCTAATTTCCTTTTCTGAAATCTTCCATGCCTCCTCTCTTAAATTGATAGTCTGCTTGTAAGAGCCAGAGTACCAGAAAGCCTTCTGTGAGACTGCCTTCTTTAGAAACGGTGGAGGGAACAAGGCTAGAAAGATAATAGATAGCATCAAAAGAGACACTACCTTAGAAGGGGGAAAATGTTACCCCAAACAACAAACAAACAAACATTAAAGGACATGGCTCCTCTGTGTGGTGGATGAGAAAGTTTATTGTAGGAAAAAGGGAGAGCATTACCACAGGCAGACACATCTGGGAGAGTCCAGAGAAGTCAAGACCTTAAGGCAGCGAGGAAAGCAGGGAGGAGAAGGGAGAGGGGAAAGAGCAGAACAAGGTGCAGTAGCCTGGAGGCCAAAGGCACAAAAAAGGCAGGTAACTAAAATGGCTGGATTGTATAGAGTAGAGCCTCTGGGGAAGGGCAGCCAAACCCATGGGTTGAAGAATTAAGGTGTAGGGGCCAGGGTAAGCCAGCAACTAATAGGGATTGAGGAACACTGGGAGAACTTATAGGGCAGGTCCACTTTGATATGTTAAATAGGCACCTGAGCAGTTTGTTCTGGGTTTGAAGTTTAACACTTCCAAAGTTAAACATTCTACCGTCCCCAAATGTTTATTCTACCACATCAGTTCTTAGACATGATTAAGATCACTTTTTGTTTGTTTGTTTGTTTATAAGTGTACTTAAGTTTTCCTTAGGGCCAGCTTGGGGCACACCTCTGAGGGTGAGAGGGTGTCTCCTTAAGAGAGCATTTATATACAGTACCACAGTTTCTATGTACACTATATATATAAGAAGCAAACATCACCTTCCTAAGATCTCCCTACTGGGAGTAGATGAGGATGCATAGCATATTAATGGATCCCTTTGGAGTCTGTGGCCCCAAGCCATAGTGTTTATTTTCACATTCTGAGTTCTTTCTTAGCATTTCTACAGGCTCACTTAGCAATGCTAATTGCAAACTGCTAGAACTTTCCTTACTGCTAATTGCAGAACAGTAGATGCTTTATTGCCTCTAATTGCTGCATGTTAGAGCATCTTTCGCTTTTTTACAGGAGAAAAAATACATTATCAGAGCTCATTTTTGCAGTTTTATCTAGGTCTTTTAGTCAAGGTGCTGGTAAAACTGAGAATGAAGAATGAGGAAGTTGTTTACAAATGTGTGTCAAAATTAAGGAGAAATGACAGGGAAAGAGCAAGCATGGGGCATAGGTGTGTAGCTCAAAAGGCAGTGGGTTTCAGTCCTCAAGCTATCGCACATTGGGAAAACAGCTGTCTGCAATGTATTGTGCCGTTTAAAAGAGCAACCCCTGAGAGGTTCTACCAGCACCTAACTAATACAGATGCAGATACTCAAAGCCAATCATCAGACTGAACCTAGGGATTGCAACCCCACAGGAGGAACAATATCAACTAACCAGACCACCCAGAGCTCCCAGGGACTAAACTACCAACCAAAGAGTACACATGGAGGGACCCATGGCTCCAGTTACATATGTATCAGAGGACTGTCTAATTGATGGGAGGCGAGGCCCTTGGTCCTGTGGATGCCCCAACATAGGGGGATGCTAGAGCAATGAGGTGGGAGTGGGTGAGTGAGTGGAGGAGCACCCACATAGATCCAAAGAGGAGGGGGCTGGGATGGGGGGTTGTGGAGGGGAAACCAGGAAGGGGAATATCACTTGAAATGTAAACGAATAAAATGATTGATTAATTAATTAGAGAGAGGAGAGAGAAGAGAGGAGAGAGGAGAGAGGAGAGAGAGAGAGAGAGAGAGAGAGAGAGAGAGAGAGAGAGAGAGAGAGAGAGAGAGAGCTATGAAGCAATGTGTTCTAGAAAGAAAGTAGCCAAAATATAGAACTTACAAACCTGGACAGTTGGTTGTCTTAGTACCCTCTATTCTCTTCACATCTCTGCCAGACTCTGAAGGCAGGATGGTTTAGAAGAGAAACTGAAATTATGTAGAATGCTATACATGCAAACTTCAGGGTACAAACACCTTTTCGCAGTTCTGAGATATAAGCTGATAAAGTTGCAGAGTGATTGGGAGAAATCATATTCTTAATAATTTACTACCAACACAGGTTCCGTTCAGATTTGATAAGAGCAGCATTACTTGCCACTTAAGGCAAAGGTTAAGAATGCTGGTCTAAAAGGAATACATATAGAGAGAACAAAAACAAACAAATGAACAAGAAAACCCATGTGGTTAGAATCCCAAATCATAAAGATAATGTGAGGATGTCCAAGTAGAGTTGGGAGAGGAGGTTCCCATCACTGCTTGTTTGTTGGTCTCCTGCTCAAGTGTAAGTGTGCAAAGTATGATGTGTAAGTAAGCTCCAGCAATGGCCTCAGTACAGAGTAAGTGAAAAAGGAGAGAGATGAGAACTTGCATATTATGGGTTGGGAACTGCAGGAAACCTTCAAAATATGGTAAAAAGATAGTAAAAGTGACATCACAGGGTAATCTTTGAATCAGAGAAAATAATGTTGGCCAAGAACTCAGCTCTTACCCAAGAGTACCTACCTTCTGCAGCCTAGCCATAATTTCCTTTTCTTAACTACTTTGCTTTGACCAAAAGGCTCTGCTTCTCCCAATCTGTACTCTCTGTGAATGTATGTCAACCTTTCTCCCTGATGCCCAACACCACTTCCTTAAGGAAATGTTCTTTTGACTATTAGATTAGGACACTAGAGCATGTTAGATTTTCCTGATTTTGACTTAACAGTCACTATTTCACATTTATTTGTTGATAAACAAAAACTTCCTCTCTTCTTCTTGGGGCTGAAAAGCTCCTTTTGTAGGAACTGTGGTTTTGTTCTGATTTTATTGCTTGTCCCAAAAGATGTCCTAAGTACTAAAGCCCAATATTTGAACAAAGAAATATAAGGAAATCATCTTTAGTTTTTGACTTGGCCATTTCAGAAGTCCAGCCGTATTATCTGAGAATCTTTATCCCTTTATCTTATGGAACCAGAAATTTCTATCCTGAGTTTTATCGTGATCACACTCCTTTCTGCAAGTCTGAGCTTCATATCCTCTCACTAACCTCCTGGGCTTCTTTCTTCTCTCTATTTCAGTCCCTCATCTTCTGCCTAGATTTTGGTGTCTTCTGAAGATAGGATAGCAAGTCGAAAAATCATCAACACTAGAAATAAAAAGTGATGGAGAAAACAAATGACTTCTCTAATGCCACTTGATTTTCTTGAGAGAAAGATACTTCTTGATAATTTGAGGATAGGACACCTGCTACATTGTCTCATGAGTGTGCATTTGTGGGTTTTTGGATGTCCAAGACATAACTGTGTTTCATCTGCTACCCATTCTCAACCTCGGCCATGGTACAAGGCACTTACCAGAGCTCTCTGCTTACTTTAAACAAGGAAGGTTCAGTTCCTCCTTTATAGCTATAAAGCATCAATTATGACAATGCAGAATCCATTTATAGAGTGAATATAGTATGTGGTTTTGTAAAATTCTGAGAATCATTTGAGGTTGAAATAATCCCTCAATACAGACCGAAAGTAGATTAAAACACAAGCTTCTTGCCTGAATGATTCACATTAAGTCTTCAAAGACTTGTGTAATTTAATGTCCTGAGGCAGAGAAGAACAAAAATAGATGACTTGAGAATCAAAGCTTAAAAGGCATCTTCTTTAGGGAAAATAGATCTTCGCACCTACTTGCTGAAGTCACACTTGACAAAGTTGTAACCTACGATGAATTCTAGAATAATAGTGTAGTTGACATGACCTGAATTATAAACAAAACCGAGTCTCTCTAGAGGCCCAGAGAAATTAAAACATGAATTAATAGAAATTATACAAGGAACTTAATTCAGATTTAAAACACTAGGCACTAGATGGTGCTAATGCACTTTTCCTATTAAATACAGAATTATTCAAATTCTCTGAGAATAAAGAGTCTCTCTCTCTCTCTCTCTCTCTCTCTCTCTCTCTCTCTCTCCACATACACAACACACATACATTTTCCTACTTTGCTTTTTATTGTTGTAATAAACAACTGTAACTGAAAGTAATTTGGGAAGGAAAGGATTTATTTAGTTCACAGGTTGCCCTGACTTTCTCATGGTAGGCAGGATTTAACAGGTCAAAGCCAAGTTAGTTATAATTATTAAAATCAAACAGACATATCAAGTACATCAAACTCCTTTTTACCCACCCCCAGTCATAAGCCAGCCACGATACTTAAATTCTTGGGCCTTTTATGCTTTACAATTTATTAAGTTTATTAAGGAAATGAACCTTTTTTCAGTGTCCCACTGGTATAGATTTTTGTCTTTTTCTATTTAGAAATTATAAAATATTCCACCTGATGAAAAAATTATAAATGTCATAGTTTTATGGAGATAAAATACCTTTTAATATTAAAAATTCAATGGTGTATAAATAAAATGCTAATGATATCCTTATACTCCTATCTATTATTAGTAACCAATTTTTCCACTTTAGTGTTTTGTAATAATTCCTTTTCTCTATAAGCATGTGTCACTGACTCTTAACTGCATATGCATATTTCTTATCTATTTTGATATATATCATATATATGATACATAAATATAAAAGAGAGTAAGACAGACAGAAACACACACACACACACACACACACAGAGAGAGACAGAGAGAGAGAGAGAGAGAGAGAGAGAGAGAGAGAGAGAGAGAGAGAGAGAGAGAGAGAGAAATTCGTTAATTGTCTACTATTCTCTAATGGGAAGACAGGTATAATTCTAATGTCATAATTATCTTAACATCACTGCTGAATGATTTTCAAGTTCTGACAGATCTTTCTTCAACTGTCTGAGCAACTTCCTTTCAGCTTCTCTTCTCTGATGACCTCAGTTCTTCTGTCATTCACAATCCTAGCCTATCTGAGAGTGCCAATCATACTTTTTATATCACTTGATGGGAATGGAGGGGAAAGGAGAGATATGGAGCCCTCCAGAACTTGTTTCATGCCTCAATTAATGCTCACGGAGCATAATTAATGGGAGTTACCTTTGCCTTGCAAAAAGACTAATAACTGTATTTAAATAGAATAAATTCTAGCTCCCTATGACCAGTGACAGTCTGATTACATCTGCATGCAATGCTATCATAGAGACCAGAGGGTCACTGGAGTGGCAGCGGGAGGAGCCCAAGTTGTGGTTGTCAGTCTTCAGAACAGGAACTGTAAATAGAGGGTGCAGTGTAAACCTCTCCATGGGAGGTAAATCATCTTGATGTTGGGAGTGAGAAGGGACTGTATGTGGTTTTTTTCTTCCTCTGTCATGAGAGCTTATATTTGAGAAAACTGCATTTCAAATAAGATGTAACAGAGATGCAGATATGAACAAACTAAGAAAGGAGCTCTGTGAGGAGTTCTCATTGAAATGAAAATGGAGAAAGTGGGGACAAACGCTGGGTACCTTCTCTCCTCTCTCTCTCTCTCTCTCTCTCTCTCTCCCTCTCTCTCTCTCTCTCTCTCTCTCCACATACACAACACACATACATTTTCCTACTTTGCTTTTTATTGTTGTAATAAACAACTGTAACTGAAAGTAATTTGGGAAGGAAAGGATTTATTTAGTTCACAGGTTGCAATCCATCAGTGATGGGAAGAAGTCAGAACAGAACAGGAACTCAAGACAGGAACATGGAGGTAGGAAGTGAAGCAGAGGCCATAGTGGAACACTACTTGCTGGCTTGCTACCCATTGCTTGTTCAGTTTCCTCCTCTGTACAACTAAAGACTACTTTCCAAGGATGGTACCACCTTTAGTGAGCTGGGGTCATCAGCTTACTGATCAATCATTAAGAAAATGGCCAAGGGATTTGATTACAGGCCAATTTGATGGAAGCATTTGCTAAATTGAGGTTCATTTGTCCTGAATGGCTATAGATTTTGTCATGTTCTCCGCCCCCCACCCCCATCCCCACCCCCACCCAAATAAACTAACTAGCCAGGACACACATGCACATACACACATGCACATACACACATGCACACACAGACATGTACATGTAAATGAAAATAGAAGCAAAGAAACCCAGCGTCTTTGGATAGGTTGGGAAGAAAGTACAGGGATGAAGAGGAACAGAGAGGCAGTTGAGAACTCTACAAGGAGACACCAGGATTCCCCAAACCACTACCTAAGCTGTTTCAAGTCTGTTGTATAACCTTCCTTTTTTTATCCAACAGCTAATTTTAATGTCTCAAGCATAGACACATGCCTGGGAAATTGGTTTTGTAGAAATCCAGGGCAAGGAGTGCCATTAAAAGCCAATTAGAAACTCATTTTACAAATCACATCTGGAAATGGAAATAAGGTTGCTCTTTAGAACTTCCCAACCTAGTATATACTAGGTTGTCCCCTTCATAGCAAGGCCAGAAGTGATGGCCTTGGTAGTGGTGGGTGTTGGCCAGCAAGTGAAGAGTGCCTTGCTTTACTGTCCTGAGTGTGAATTGCAGGTCTCTAAAGAATGGCTTTGACTTCCTTTTACCTTCTCTCATTCCAAAACCAACCTCTCCATCATTATGGAAGTGTGGAGATGAGAACCAGGAGAACACAAATTCTTCTGCTTGTTCAGTACATAAAAGGACTTGGAGGAATTGTCTCAAGGATAGAGACAGGGCTTATTTATACTGAAGAGGTGATGATGTTCACAGAAAATAAACACGTGGAAAGTCATAGGGAAGACACGACAGTGTACCTGCAAGATAGTTTCTCTCCAGAAGATGGAGAGAATCGTCTACCTTCAGTTTTGATGGAGTGGTGCTCCATAGATAAAAGTCAACTTGACTTTTCTTATTGACATTCTTCAGAATATCAGTTACCAGACATTGTTAGTGATCCCCTCTAGGGAGTAGTAGACTCATTGGACTGACAGGGAAGCACTTCTTGTGCTGTTTAAGATTAAGGTTATTCTGTTCCCTTGGGGACTTAAGATATATTCCTGAGTATGGAAAGGGCAAAGTCACAAGGAACAAAGGGATAGGAGCTAGGATGAAAGGGTAGGTTTGAGCAATGAGCGTTTCAGATATATTTGTGTCACAGAAGTTTGACGACACCAAAGTGAAAATCTTTCTATCACATCAAGATAAAATTGGAGCCAGGGTGTTAGGAAGGGTGTGGACTCATGCTTGCCTGTCTGAGATAAGGACTTTTCACAAAGGCTTCTGAAGGCTTCAAAGAGAGCTTGTCTCCACCCACCCCATGCTGTACACACCTCCCACACATGCACAGACTTCTATACCAAAGTTTATCTTTAGAATTCTGTAAGACTGCAACAATTCAGACACGATTCTGAGCAGAACACTTGCCCAGCAACAGCCTTTACCACTTCTGCATTGGGTTTCCAAGATCAATGAGTTTTGTATTAAAGTAGCTTAAGTATTTTTTCCTTTATGCCTTTGAAACTTCTCTCTGTTTCAATCTCCTTAAATAATACTCATCTTCCATAACAGTTTTCATCTTCTTCTTCCAACTCTTTCATTATCAAAGTAATATTATTATTTCAATGATGTCTCACTGGTTGCTTAGATTCCACATGTGTGCAGGGTGGAAGCCCAAGCTCCCCTCAGCTCCTAGAGAATGGAGATTGACCTAAAATCTAGGAGACACATGACTGTGCAGCACTTGATAAAAGACTGATATTTTTAGGAATCTAGTGGGTATTTGTTACCTCGAATTTTCCTAGATTCCTGCATCAAGAACATGGTTTGTAACACTGTGTATCTATGATGAATGTCAGCAGTTAAGTCTAAGACTTTCACTACTAAACGTGTCTTTGGATCTATAGATACCTGGAGACAAAGCAATACCTGGAAGCAAAGGGTTCTGCTATCCAAAGCCAATCTCCATCCTCACACTCACTATACCACTCAGAGGCATGTGTACAAGAAAGCTCAGAGAAACAATGGGAAAATAGTATGACTCTTCTTTGAAGTCAGTATATCTTATTATTGAATATTAAAACTCTTACTGCACAAGACAATTACATAAGACAATTGACCAAGCAGAAGATAAAAGACCCAAATATTCTTAGAAAGACCTGTGAGTGGAGCCATGAGCAGAAACAATATCACAGACATATATGTACCAGACTCAGCGGCTCAAAGGAGGCTTTGCCCCTACAGAACTGAAACACTGAGATGTCCTTTACCTTTATGGACCTGGCCCTGTCTTGTATGATCATGAGAATATTGGATATGCTTTTGGAATTTACCAAATCTTACTATAGGATCTATATACACCAAAATTATAAGGGTTCTGGACTGAAAATGAGATTCCTTTTGCTAAGGTATTTTAAGAGTCTGTTTTCCTCTGCTTGACTGCCCTTTGTGTCTTCAGAAGATGTAGCAGCCAGAACCCTTGGGGACGTCTCAGAACATAGAACTGCTGAACTTCCTTTGTTTCCGTACATAGGTATGCTAGCCACTATACTGACACTGCATAGGCTTCTGATATCATCCTTGTGCAGACCCCTTCAAAACAGATGAAGGAGGATAGAGTGACTAAAAATGTCTCACTAAAGTGGCAGCATCTCTATGCAATAACACAAGATGGAACCATGCAGAAGTTTTATAAGATAGTGGAACACCTCAAGTTGAAGATTTGTTATATCCTGTAAGTTGAGTAACTTCTTTAAGTTGGTCTCACTTTGTAAATAGACTGTGGATTCCCTCTTTGGATAACCTAGACTGAGCTAGGCCATCTCTGCTTTTTAAACTATTGACTAGGGTTTTAATCATCTTTCCTAACAAATCTAGCTTCCCTACAGTGTCAAGGGCTGTTATTATTGTTTCTCTCATACAGGGCTCCTTCTGTGAAGCAGTGTGAGTCAAACTAGCAATAGTAGCAAACTATTAATTACTTACAATGCAAACTGTGAGGAAAATCAACATTGATTCAATTGCCAATTTCTACTGTCCTGTTAGAATGTTAGGGTAGAAAGTTCTAACTCCTCCTGAAAGTAAGGTGTATTTTGAAAGTAACATTTTGAAGCATCCTTTAGAAACATCACTGAAAATCAAGAGGTGTCATAGTAAAGTGTTGAGGACCAAAAGCCACATGAAAGTGTGGAGATTAATTAATTAGTAAAGAATGTTTTAACCCTCTAAAATTAACTAAAGATTGTAACTTGCTTTGGTATCTGTCAGAGGCAGAATTTCTTCTCTTGCTTTTATGATTCAATTCAAATAGATTTTGGGACAAGTTTTTTTTTTATTAATTCCTTCATTCAACCTTAAGCAACCAGTGATTTCTTTTAAGCATAATTAGAGACAGGTGAATTCAGGAGCAAGATCAGAAGTAGGACATCTCTGATGGAGTGTGGAGGGCAGAATTTAGATCTCTAATGTGAGGTGGAATTGAAACATCCAGGTGGCAAGAGACAACTGACAATGTGGAAAGAACAAAATGAGCTAAGTGGGACCTGGGGTGCAGAGGAGAGGCAAGTGGTGCTCTCAGAATGAGCATGTGTTAAAATTAAACCATGGTTTTGCCTTTCTCTGAATTCTGCACCATTCCATTTCTATCTTATAGCATTTCCTACAATGCCAGTACTTTACTTCTATCCTCCAAGCAGCCTTATTGATACAGGATAAAATGACAAACCTCAAACTCTGGTATCCTAGGCTTGATATTAGATAGTTCTGAAGCTCATTGATGTCACTGTGAGAACAACCCTGTGGGTACAATGGATACCTGTATTTACTCTCTGTTGCTCACAGGGACTCTGATCTAGATAGTTATCATCCTCTGCAAACCATGCCACGGACACCAGGCACTTCTGATATGTGGCCTCTCACTTCCTAGGGGCAGGTGAATCCTCAGAATATCATGAAGTTCTACTGTCTGTCTGTCTGTCTGTCTGTCTGTCTGTCTGTCTGTCTCTCTCTCTCTCTCTCTCTCTCTCTCTCTCTCTCTCTCTCTGTGTGTGTGTGTGTGTGTGTGTGTGTGTGTGTGTGTGTGTGTGTGTGTAAAAATATATATTCCCAGTCTCCTACTCATAGGATCACCAAAAAGTGAAAGGATGTATGTTTCAGGGTGATCTAATTTCAGGACACAATCCCCTTTACTGGTATCGACAGATCTTGGGGCAAGAGCCATGGTTTCTAACTTATTTACAGAATGGAGCTCCACCAGACAAATCAGGATTTCCTAGTCATCACTTTACTGTTGAGAGGCTTGAAGGATCCTACTCTATTCTGAAGACCCAGACTGTGAAGCGGGACTCGACAGAGCACCTCTCTTTCAGTGGCTTAGCCACAACGTACCACAGGCACCTTCTGTTCACAAACCTCAGATGCTTAGCCCTCTTCATTGCTGTCCTAAATTCTGAAGAAATGAGTTGTCTGGTTCTTCAACATCAAAGGGAGCAAGTAATAACGACAAACAGATGCTTTCTTACAAAATTGCGAATTTGCATTGTATTTACACAATCCAGGTCTCAATGTCACTAACTCAGTCTACACTATGCTAAGCAGTGGCCCAGCCAAAGCAAAGCAATGTCAAGGCCAGCCTTAAAAAATATCATGGATTTTCTCTGAACCTTTTATATAATATATAATAAATATATAATATGCAATATATGGCACATGACATAAGACATATAGCATGTGACATATAATATATACTTTATGGTATATAGTATATAATATATAATGTGTAATATATAAATGATATATAAATAATATAAAACATATAACATGATATAAAATATATGGCATATTATATGTGATATATGATATGTGATATGTGGTATATACTATATGATAACATGATATATAATGATATATATGTATAGATATATACACACATTATATATATATGTATATATATGTATATATATGTGTATATATGTGTGTATATATATGTATATATATGTATGTATATATATATATATATATGTATGTATATATTGTAAGGACCAACAATTATCTGCCAAGATTTTCCATGATTTCTATTTTTCAGTGAATTGAGCACATTACGGAATAAAGCTATGCATGAGTGCACTCGTAAGAAAACTATGGTATCTAGGAACACAAAACATGAATATACTGTTTAGTATTAAAGAAAAAATTGCAGCTTTACAAAGAAGGAAGAAAATGGGGCTTATTACTAGGATAAAAATTAATCACAGGAAAGCAATCTATTTCTGACAAATTGACAATGACATTAAACAGTATAACTGCAACACATACCCTCACCAATTTATAAAAATGAGGGAGATATGCAACAATTCATACCAAACTTCCAGAAGTAAATATTGGAGTCTGTGATGAGAAATAGATGACTGTAATAGTAGATTGGGTCCTTTAGATAGAAGGGTTGATGAATATGAAGATGATATTCATAAGGAAACACAGAAAATGAGAGCAAGGTATAAGTGAAGCAAGGATAATGCCAATAGTCAAACATGCAATCTGAGTGTCCAATGAAAATTTTAATACATAAACTTCTTGAAACCTAGCTAGGAATCTACAACAATAATTTCAATATTCTACCTTTCTCAGCTTTATTTTCTTTAGACTAGTTTATTCTTCCAAGCGCTCAGAAGATGTCTCCATTGACAGTATCGTTAGTCAGTGCATCATGAAAATTCCCTTGGACTGAAGACTGTTTTGCCCAGGCCCACTCCTTCCGAAGGCATCTGATACCTAGTGAATAGTGTATGGACCCCTGCAGCACTATGGCAGGAATTAGAAATTCTTCTTTCTTAAATGAGTTTCTCTCTCAATGGCACAGATAATATTTGAGATTTTGCTGGGTAAACTGCAACTGGCAATCACTCTGATGTTTTCATGCCCACCACAGATGCCTGATTTTGAGAGTTCCCAGCCTCTTCCACACAGCCTGTCAGGTTACAGCCCAGTCAGTGTCTATAGCAGGTCACTATGGGGCACTGAGGAACCATCTAGTGAGCTTCTGGCTTCACATCAGTAGGTGGATGCAGGCAGAGCTTTGGTTTGGAGGCACAATAGGGTATTAGCTGTGGAACCAGAAACAGTTCTGGCTCAGGAGGCAATCATCTTTGCACACACACTGTGCACCACTAGAGGGAGAAATAACTGTAGACTTGAACTGTAGTTTTGGTGATCTAAAGCCTCCGGAGCTAGGTGGAAAAAAGAAAGCAAAGGCTTTGATGTTCATTTCCCTGATGACTAAGGATGTTGAACATTTCTTTAGGTGCTTCTTGGCCAGTTGGTATTCCTCAGCTGGGAATTCTCTGTTTAGCTCTGTACTTCATTTTTAATAGGGTTATTTGGTTCTCTAGAGTTTAACATCTCGAGTTCTTTGTATATATTGAATATTAGCCCTCGATCAGATGTAGGGTTGGTAAGGATCTTTTCCCAATCTCTTGGCTGCCATTTTTCCTATTGACAGTGTCCTTAGCCTTACAGAAGCTTTGCAATTTTATGAAGTCCTGTTTGTCAATTCTTGATATTAGAGCATAGGCTATTGGTGTTCTCTTGAGGAAAATTTCCCCTGTGCCCATGTGCTTGAGGCTCTTCCCCACTTTCTTTTCTATTATTTTCAGTATATCTGATTTTATGTAGAGGTCCTTGATCCACTTGGACTTGAGCTTTGTACAAGGTGTTAAGAATGGATCCATTTGCATTCTGAGATTCCACCTCACACCAGTCAGAATGGCTAAGATCAAAAATTCAGGTGATAGCAGATGCTGGCAAGAATGAAGAGAAAGAGGAACACTCCTCCATTGCTGGTGGGATTGCAAGCAGGTACAGTCACTCAAGAAATGAGTTTGTTGGTTCTTCAGAAAATTGGGCCTAGTACTACCTGAGGACGCAGCTATACCACTCCTGAGTATATAACCAGAAGATGCTCCAACATGTAATAAGGACACAACTATGTTCATAGCAGCCTTATTTATAATAGCCAGAAGCTGGAAAGAACTCAGATGTCCTTCAGCAGAGGAATGGATAAAGAAAATGTGGTCCATTTACACAATGGAGTATTACTCAGCTATTAAAAATGATGAACTCATAAAGCGTTTAGGCAAATCAACAGAACTAGAAAATATCCTGAATGAGGTAACCCAATCACAAAAGAACACACATGATATTCACTCACTGATAAGTGGATATTAGCCCAGAAGTTCAGAATAGCCAAGAAACAATTCACAGACCACCTGAAGCTCAAGAAGAAGGAAGACCAGTGTGGATAATTCTGTCCTTCTTAGAATGGGAATCAAAATACCCATGGAAGGAGATACAGAGACAAAATTTGGAGCAGAAACTGAAGGAAAGGTCCCTCAGAGACTGCCCCACCTGGGGATCCATCCCATATACAGTCATCAAACCCAGACACTATTGTGGATGCCAACAGTGCTTACTGACAGGAGGAGCCTGATATAGCTGTCTCCTGAGAGGCTCTGCCAGTGCCTGACAAATACAAAAGTGGATGCTGATAGCCATCCATTGGACTGAGCACAGGGTCCCCAATGAAGAAGCTAGAGAAAGAATCGAAGGAGCTGAAGGGATTTGCAGTCCCACAGAAGGAACAACAATATGAACCAACCAGTACCTCCAGATCTCCCAGGAACTAAATCACCAACCAAAGAGTACATAAGGAGGGACTTATGGCTCCAGCCACATATGTAGCAGAGGATGGCCTTGTGGGACATCAATTAGAGGAGAGGACCTTGGTCTTGTGAAAGCTTGATGCCCCAGTGTAGGGGAATCCTAGGACTCGAGAGGGAGTGGGTGGGTTAGTAAGCGGGGACAGGGGGGATGAGATTGGGGGTGTTGGAAGGGAAATGGTGGAAAATTACAGCCACATCAGAAACCCTTCATAGTACATTTTCTGACAAATAACACTTCTTTTAGATACCAATATACCTTAATTACTTGAGATCTTTTCCTTTAAGTACCTTTGGAGGGTCCAGTTATTAATACTCACATTTATTCACTTTTCTCATTTTGAAAATCATCTCTGTCTCTCTTTTACCCTTTAAGGATTGTAATGAAGTAGATAGTAACAAAATATCTGCACATTGATGGTTACAGGGAGTGCATATTTGTTTACCCTCTTCAATGAGTCTTAACATAAATTCACGATTAATAGTCAAAATGCTATGCAAGTTAACGAACGTCAACCCTGGGGATGTGAAATGAAAGCAAAGTGAATATCTAAAGTGATACCCTTATCTAGAAACTTCTATTTTCCTTTTCACAAGCTGAGATATAAAATGATGACGACAAGTGGGGAAGAATGAATTGTTTGGGAGAAAACTGTAAATGGTCATTGGAAAATGAGTGATAGACTTTTGTGTAGTCTATCTAGGAGGCTTCTGGTGTCTCCTCACATAAGTCAACTAATCATTCCTGGTTGGTGGGACTTCTGGGAAAGAAATTTCATATTTCTTTTGGGGAATCGGTGCTTAGTCTACTAGGGGAAGCTGAGAGAAAGATTTTTCTTCACTTGCTTTCCCCCAAGCACTTTTTAGTTCAGAAGAAGCAGAAACAAAGTAGAGTATTGGACAGTCATTTTCTGAATTCCATCTGTGTTTTCATATTTATTGTCCCATGATATTGTACAATGTTTATGTACTGTAGAACCATCACCATCACGGCTTTCCCAAGAAGTTTTCATCTTTAAACTCTAAATAGGAACTATTCTTCCCTCAGAGCCTTCATCTTGTCTATTTTAGGAAGTGTATGTTAGAATTGAAGTTTTTTCTCTTTGTGCCTGATTTCTTTCACTTTGCATATGTCTTATATGTGTAATATGTAAGAACTAGACTTATGTCAATACCTCATTGTAATAAAGCTGCACACTTTTCTACCTCACATTCACTTTATGGACTTTTAAGTTCTGACTATATCTATGTTTTATATCTATCTTTTCAAAGCCTACAAAGAGCAATAAAATTGCTAAAAATTTCTCTGACTTTTGTTTCTCAGTGACACAAGGCACATTGCTTAACAAATCTATGAATGTATTAATAAGGAAACCATGGTATCTTACTTCCTCAAACATAAAATGTACAGTTTTACATCTCAAAAAAGATTACAACTTTGCAAAGAAGGAAGTAAATAGGACTCATCACTAGGAGAAAAATTAATCACTAGAAACAAACTTGTTTCTGACAAGTCAGCTACTATGACATTTAACTGTGTAACTGTAGCACATACCTCAACCTGTCTGTAAAAATGAGGGAGACATGCAAAGATCCAACTCATGCTTCCAGAGTAGAAACTGCAGAGTCTGTGATGAGCAATAACTCACTGTAAGTAACAGTAGACTGGATGACCCAGAAGGATGAATTAATGAATTTGAAAATGATGCTGAAAGGAAAACACAGAGGAAATGAGAATAAGATATAAGTGAGGTGAAGATACACTGGTGGTGAAATATGCACTCAGTGGGGCTGGAGAGATGGCTCAGTGGTTAAGGGCACTGACTGCTCTTCAGAATGGTCCTGAGTTCAAATCCCAGCAATCACATGGTGGCTCACAACCATCCATCAAAAGGTCTGACTCCCTCTTCTGGAGTGTCTGAAGACAGCTACAGTGTACTTACATATAATAAATAAATACATTTAAAAAAGAATGTTTATTTAAAAATACAATCAGGAATTGCAACATAAATTTTAATATTTAAGTTTCCTCAAAGGCTATCCAGCTGTCTGCAACAACAATTCCAAAATTCTACCTTCTCAGCTTTCTCCCCCCCCCCCTTTTTTTTTTGGTCTGGTTTATTTTTCCAAATGTCCAGAGGCTTCTTCTTCACTGACAGCAGCTACCATCTGGCCTTCTGGGTATTTGCTTCGACTAAAGCCTTTATTTACTAGTTCCAACCACTTCCAGGGGCAGCTGATACCTAACAATTAGTTTAATGACAACGGGCAAAATTTGAGATTTCAGCAAGTACCTGGTACTGTCAACATCTTTGTGATGTTTTCTGAACCACCACTGATGCTAGATTTGTTGAGAGCTTCAATCCTCTACCTCTCAGCCTGTAGCGGTACAGTCCAGTGATTGCACAGCTGATCACTAGGTGGCGCTGTGGACCCACTGGCATTTCTTCAAAAGTGACTGCAAAGAGAACTCTGGTTTTGGAGCCCACAGTAGGGTATTGTCTGTGGAACCAGATATAGTGATGGCTCCGGAGACCCAGAACAGAGCAGGGAATGACATCATATTTGCAAAACCACTGTGCATCAGCAAAGGTGGCTTTAAACTGTAGTTTTGGCAATCTAAAACCATCTAGAGCTAGGAAAAGGGAGGAAAGCAACTTCCTCAGAGAAAAACATGAAGGGGATTTCCCATCCCCAGCCCTATTTATTCAGTACAGTCATCTCTCCATCCACTAAGCAGGCTGAGCCTAAAGCACAGAAGGGCATAGCCAACACTGTATACCCAAGAGTACAGAGAGCCCATGGGAGTCAGCAAGATCGCTGACCTCAGAACCTGACATCATAGGCAGTAAGATGAAAGGAGGAAAGAGAAAGGAGGAGCCGACTCTCACTTTCTCACCAAGAGGACCAGCATCCTGAGAAGAAGCATGTCTAACACTGTCCTCGCTGATTCTGCCTGGGGCATCACCCTGCTATCTTGGGTTACTGTCTTTCTCTTGGGAACAAGTAAGCCCTGAGTGCTGGCAGGACTGCACCTAAGCTCCTTTATTGCTGCTGCTGCTGCTGCTGCTGCTGCTGCTGCTGCTGCATAGACCTACCCTTTCTCTAGATCACCCCTGTCTCCTTCCTCCCCAGGTTCAGCAGATTCTGGGGTTGTCCAGTCTCCAAGACACATAATCAAAGAAAAGGGAGGAAGGTCCGTTCTGACGTGTATTCCCATCTCTGGACATAGCAATGTGGTCTGGTACCAGCAGACTCTGGGGAAGGAATTAAAGTTCCTTATTCAGCATTATGAAAAGGTGGAGAGAGACAAAGGATTCCTACCCAGCAGATTCTCAGTCCAACAGTTTGATGACTATCACTCTGAAATGAACATGAGTGCCTTGGAACTGGAGGACTCTGCTATGTACTTCTGTGCCAGCTCTCTCCACAGCCTTACAAAGCTACTGGCTTTCTGTAACTTAATCTTTCTGTTTCAGCTGGCAATATACTAGGAAGGGGTTGGGCAATGCCACGAAGGCTTCACCATAGCCCAGAAATGATTTTATCTCTATACTAATCCCCCTATGGTCTACTGGAGCTAACATAGATATTCCTAACACTGAGGTTGAGGTTGGCCTCAAGCCTGCCAGATGTTCTTACCTCTCTGCCAGTACATTTCAGCTCCTAGACAGTTGCAGGAAACCTTATTCTGTGCTGGGGTGTTACCCTAGGGCATGCATTTTATGACTAGGGTAGATATTAACATGCCTGTTTTGGAGACGAAGATTTTTATACATTTTAATAGGACTCAGAATTGAAAGATACACCTCTTTGCCCTCAAAGTAATCATTTGGAATCTCCTTGCTGTTCCCCAGTTTAGGCAAAAATATAATGGAGTATCTTGGTCTCTTGTATTACAGGATATGCTGAGCTTAGTTTGTGTGTGGTGGGATCCTGACAGCTTATAGCTGTATTATATTAAGCCAGATAAGGTTTATCTTGAAAGTCAAGACGAAGCTTAATTTTCAACAAAGAGAAAGTTGCTACTCAACCAATTAAACTATAAATTAAAAAGGAATAGTAAGAAGGTGTTCATGCAGATGGTTCTATCTCCAATGGAATAAGGGTATTTTCCAGAAAAATATCATTAGTGGTAGATCAGACATTATCTTGGAAATGTTCTTAAGAGCTATGAAATTTCATGTTCCATATTCCAACCGTCTAAGTCTAAAATAGAAATTGCTGTTTTCTTAACCTGACTCAACCATGACAATGGCTTCATTTGTTGATGGCTCTTGGTTTCTAAGGACTAGACAAGCTCTGAGCATGTAGGACAATGTCCTTTTTTGGAATGGCAAGACTCTGATACCAGCTTCATCATATGGGAGTTCTCTTGACCCCTTATATCTCTGCTTTTGGATGTGAGTCTTTCCTCACCAGGGCAGGGTTATATAAAGTGTCAATTAAAATCCCAACAGGATGAATGGACACAGAAAGAGGGCTTGATACCGAGATATTATCTATGTAGGGAGTAACTGAGAAATGCCTTACCTAGGAAGGAACCTGTACTGCCCTTGAGTAAAGAAAAGTGCTACATGTTAGCAAAGTTATGACAAAAGTGATACAAGAGCTTTTGGATGACTATGATAAAATTTCTTGGGACACTTCACACACCAGATGGGACTATCACTAGGCAAACCACTTACCCATATTACTAATGGGGATTTCCACTTGAGAGGAAACACAGGAACAAAGATGTGGGCCCACTCTCTATATAGCCTTACCTGAAACAAAGGGAGAATTTCTATGAATGAGGGCAAAGTGAAGGCTGGGCCTAGAATGCAGAGCTGTGTCCCTGAGTTGGTGTGCAAGATCTTAAAGCAATTGTTCACATTGTAATGAACTCAACCTTGATGCTTTATAAGCCACCGGGATGTCACATAGTTATTGTAGCCATAGACTGCACGGACACTATTATTCTTTGCCTAAATGGCAAAGTGAAGAATCAGAACAAATCTCACAGAATGCAGAATTTTGTCATAATGAAGCCGAGATTACAGAAGTACCAAAAATTAAAACAACATAAAATAAGGAATGGTATCCTATTAGGAATAAAATAAGCCTAATATGTTGATTAAAATCAAAGAAATAGTATACACAAGTATAAATACACAAGCCATAAATTCTTTCTGTTCTGAGATGATAATTTATGTCTTTACACTACAAATATTATTGTACAGTTCAACTATGGGATGATAATTAATAGTAGAATTGTCTGTAGAGAAGGGGTGTGGCGTGTTAACTGTGCAGCTCAAACATTTGTTGGAGACAGTGACATCACTAAGTCACTGAAAGCCCCAGCTCTAATTTCCCAAGCAGGGCTGGAACATACAAGAGCCTGACTTGGTCGCGAGATGGGCTCCAGGCTCTTTCTGGTCTTGAGCCTCCTGTGTACAAGTGAGTGCTGGTTAGCCCAAGTGTGCTTCTCTCCCCTGAATTCCCAAGTCTTTCTGCTCAGATGACATCATCAGGCTTTGTCTTTCTCTATCATAGAACACATGGAGGCTGCAGTCACCCAAAGCCCTAGAAACAAGGTGACAGTAACAGGAGGAAACGTGACATTGAGCTGTCGCCAGACTAATAGCCACAACTACATGTACTGGTATCGGCAGGACACTGGGCATGGGCTGAGGCTGATCCATTACTCATATGGTGCTGGCAACCTTCAAATAGGAGATGTCCCTGATGGGTACAAGGCCACCAGAACAACGCAAGAAGACTTCTTCCTCCTGCTGGAATTGGCTTCTCCCTCTCAGACATCTTTGTACTTCTGTGCCAGCAGTGATGCACAGTGATGTGTGGCTTCCTCCCCTTTGCACAGAAAGTGAATTAGGAAAACAAATTGCCTGTGTGCCTCAGGAAGTCCCTGCCTCTATAAGAGTCACTGAGATCTGAGAAACTAGGACTCTTGCAGGATGGGTTTCTAGCTGCCCGAAGGCCATTGTAACACCTTTTCAAGGATGGTTGTCTTATCCCCACTTCTTGTTTCTGCTTTCAAAGACAAAAATGAATTTTTAAGAAGACAGCATTTTTTTCTTTATAACAGTCCTGGTCATTCTGAAACTAGTATTGTAGACCAAGCTGGCCTAAAAGTCATAGAGATCTGTCTGCCTCTCTCTCTCTCTCTCTCTCTCTCTCTCTCTCTCTCCCTCTCTCCCTCTCTCCCTCTCCCCCCCCCCCTCTCTCTCTCTCTCTCTCTCTCATGATGTATTTAAAGGCTTGTGCAATCACATCTGGCTGAAAAATGAATCTTTAATTGGAATTCCTGGTGATGCTTTTGATAATCTCACAGCCATAGTTTCAGTCCCATTGGCCTTCAATTAACTCCCACCATTTTACAATCAAACTGAGTCACTTATATGATCTCATTCCAGCCGGTGTTTATTCTATAGGTCAGTAGCCTCTTCTTTTGTATAGAGCCCATAATGTTATGTGTCACTTTTCTTCACTCATTGGTGTCATCAGCTATTAATCAACATCCTCTGATGTTTTCTTCATCAGCTAATTTTATCTACATTTCAAGTACTTCTTCATATATGTTGTGGTATTTTCTATTCTGGAGATTTTTTTCCCTAGGACATTTCTTCTTCATGGAAGAACTTTATCTTTCCCTCTTGTTTCTAGATCTCTTCTCCCAGTGAAAATATATTTCAGGTTTGATTACTTTTACCTTCTTAAGGTTTCAATTTAATAACATTATTTCCTCATTTAGTTCTAACTCTAACATCTCACAAGTTTTGCTCCCCTTTCATATTCATAGCTTCTTTTTCTTATATTATTCTTATTGGTTTGTGTTTTGTATGTGTGGTATGAATAAATAAATGCAATCTACAAACTCTATTTAGTGTTAATTGATTGTATATTTTTAAAGCTACCCACTTGTGATTGGGCAACCATGTAGGGTATTCATTTTGGGGAAGAGTAATAGAGCTTCTCTCAGTAGTCTTTAATTGAAAAAAAAAAGCAGGCAGAACTACTATGCCAGATTTCAAAATATATATCATTCTTTTTCTATATCTTATTGAATTTACAAATAAAAATATCATATTCTCTTGTTACAATGTGTGAGTAACTTGTGCCACTCAGTGGTAACTGGAAAACTCCACCCAAGCCACACTGAATTTTATATAATGAGCAGTAAGAAAGAGTCAGAATGGAGTTTGGAGATTTGTATGATGGCTACCTTTCTGGCATCATGACAAACCTAAGAATGGAAATGAAGAAGGAATATTTTAATTTTTTCCTCAGTGTTTCTGATGTTTCTATGCATATATGGACCCATTGTTTTGGCCCTGTGGTGTTGCAGAACAGACTGGCAGAAAAAATGTGGCAGAGCTGAGCTGCCCATGACAAGAAGAAAGAGGAGTAAGGATAGATAGGTATGCAGATAGATAAATAGATAGATGATAGGTAGAAAGATAGAGATAGAGAGATAGAGAGACAGATGATAAATAGATCTTTTAATTGCATTGTGTTGTGGTTTTCTTTGGGTTTTGTCTGTTTTTGAAAAATGACGGTCCTTTCAAACTGTTCTCATTGCCATGGGCAAAATTTGACATTTGGGTGCATTAACAGGTACTGCAAACTGTGTTAAGGTTTCTGGAATACCCCAGAAGCCTTATTTTGAGAGCTCCCATCTCTATCATAGTCAGTAGCGATCCAATCCAGTGGCTGCACATTAGGGGGCGCTGCTGATCCACTTGTGAGCTGTGGGCAGTGCTAAACAAGATGGATGCAGTGCTTTGATATGCAGCCCGCAGAAGCTGTGGAACCAGAAACAACGCTGGCTTAAGAAGCACGGGGCTGGGAGGTAAAGCCTATCATCTATGCACACACACCGTGTGTCACCACAGGGAGCATGGATTGTAGACTTAAACTGTAGTCTTGGCAATCCAAAACCCTCTGAAGCTAGAAGAAGAGAAGAAAGCAACTGACTCAGAGAAAAACATGAAGAGGACTTTCCCACACCCAGCCCTATTTACTCAATACAGCCATCTCCCCTTCTATTGAGAAGGAAAAGGGCTGAGACTAGGTCCAGTACTACAGAGAGCCTATGGGAGTAACAGTATCAACAGATCACTGACCTCAGAATCTGACATCACAGGCAATGAGATGATAAGAGGAGAAAGGAGGAGCTGACTCCTGCTCTCTCACCAAAGAGACCAGTATCCTGAGAGGAAGCATGTCTAACACTGCCTTCCCTGACCCCGCCTGGAACACCACCCTGCTATCTTGGGTTGCTCTCTTTCTCCTGGGAACAAGTAAGTCCAGAGTGCTGGCAAGACTGCTCCTAAGCTCCTTCATTGCTGCTGCTGCTGCTGCTGCTGCTGCTGCTGCTGCACAGACCTACTCTTTCTCTAGACACTCACCCCTGTCTCCTTCCTCCCCAGGTTCAGCAAATTCTGGGGTTGTCCAGTCTCCAAGATACATAATCAAAGGAAAGGGAGAAAGGTCCATTCTAAAATGTATTCCCATCTCTGGACATCTCTCTGTGGCCTGGTATCAACAGACTCAGGGGCAGGAACTAAAGTTCTTCATTCAGCATTATGATAAAATGGAGAGAGATAAAGGAAACCTGCCCAGCAGATTCTCAGTCCAACAGTTTGATGACTATCACTCTGAGATGAACATGAGTGCCTTGGAGCTAGAGGACTCTGCCGTGTACTTCTGTGCCAGCTCTCTCCACAGCCTTACAGAGCTACTGGCTTTCTGTAACTTAATCTTTCTGTTCCAGCTGGTGATGTACTGGAGAGGGGTTGGGTGATGCCATTAAACCTTAGCCAAGGACCAGAAATGCTTCTAGCTTGTTACTAATCCTCTGACTGCCTAGCTAAGGACACACAGACCGTTCCTAAACATTGGCCTGGGCCAAGGCCCTTCAGCTACTCTCAGATCTCTACTAATACCTTCCAGCCCCTAGGCAATGGTAAGAAACTCTGCTCTGTCATTGATTATGGCCATAGGCAACATGCTTTAAGACAAGGATAGACATTATCATATCCATTTTCTCAGTGAGGACGTACATATACCACTTCAAGAAGGAATCAGTAGCTTATGAAATTTTCCAACATTTTTTGTTTAAGAACATAAACAATAAAATTGAAAGGTACATCTCTGTGCCTTCTACATCAAAGTTCTGAATTTTCTCGGTGTTACTCAGTTTGTGTAAAAAACATAGAAACTCATGTTTTTTGTTTTTTTGTATTCTCAGATCAGCTGAACTCGGGGTGTGTGTGTGTGTGTGTGTGTGTGTGTGTGTGTGTGTGTGTGTGTGTGTGTTTGGCAGGGTGATAGATTATAGATGTATGATATTAAGCCAGATTATGTTTGTTTTCTCATAGTTCCAAGGTGAGATTTACATTTTCAACAAAGAAAATTTGCTAGTAAACAATCCGTTGAAAAGGAATAAAAAGGAGATATTTACACAAATTCCATTATCTCCAGTGAAGTCAGAGTATTGTTTAGAAGATTAACATTACTGGTAGATCATATTTGAAATGATCCTACAAGCTATGAAACTTAATGTTCCCTACCCCAAACATCTAAGTCTTAAACAGACAGTGCCTTTTCCTTAGACTTACTCTGCCACACGTAATAGCCTCCTTTTTGGTGGCTCTTGGTCTCTAGGAACTAGCCAAGCTATGGGCATGGAAGATAATGTCCTTTCTGGGAAGGTCAGATCCTGTTTCCACCTTCTTTATACGGATTCTGTTCTGAGCACTGCCCTGACCCTGCTTTTGAGTCCTTCCCCACCAGGGCAAGGTTATAGAAAGTTTCCATCTAAATCCCACTAGGATGTGTGGTCCCAGAAAGGAGGCTTCAAACTGAGTTACTATCCTTGTGGTGTGTAACTGGAATATGCTTTATCTAGGAAGGGACTTTTACTGCCATTGAAGAGAGGTGTTTCACATTAGCAAAGTTTGACAAAGGTCACACGAGAACTTTTGAATGATTTTGGTACAACTCTCTTGAACCGTATAAGCACCAGACCTGAACATGACCTGGAAGACAGCTCACTCACATTGATGAAGGGATTTCCGCTTGACAGAAAATACAGTGGCAAAGTCTGAGGTCCCTCAGCTACAGTGTCACCTGAAACAAAGGGAGAATTTCTATCACCGAGAATAGCCTGAGGGTTGAGTTTACAATGTACCGCTTGTGTTCTTGAGTAGGTGGGAGAGTTCTTAAAACAATTGTTCAAATTTAATGACCCCAGTCTTGGTGCTTTGTAAACTTACTGGGTGTCAGGCAGTCTTTGTAGCCACAGATAGCACTGAAAGTTTTCTTTGGCTTATTAGGCAATGTTGAAATCTCATAGAATGCATGAAGCATGTTGTGAGAGTACAACTGAGATCACAGAGGTAACAAAAATGAAAACATAAGGAACATGAAAATATAAGGAATTCTATCCTATCAGGAATAAGTCTAATATGGTGACTAAAATCAGAGAAAGAGTACATACAAGTATAAGTAGAAAACAAGCCATAAACTCTTTCTGCTCTGAGCTGATGCTTTGTGTGTATATACTACAAATGTTGTTGTATAGTCCAAATGTGAAATTATAATCAATAGTAGACTTGTTTGTGTAAGGAAGGGTGTGGTGTGTGCAGTTCAAGCATTTTTTGGAGACAGTGATGTCACTAAGTCACTGAAAGACCCAGCTCTAGTTTCCCAAACAGGGCTGGAACATACAAGAACCTGCCTTGGTCCCAAGATGGGCTCCAGGCTCTTCTTCGTGCTCTCCAGTCTCCTGTGTTCAAGTGAGTGCTGGTCAGGCCACAGGTGTGCTTCTCTCTCCAGAATTCCCAAGTCTTTTTGCTAAGATGACATCATCAGGTTTTGTCTTTCTTTTTATAGAACACATGGAGGCTGCAGTCACCCAAAGCCCAAGAAACAAGGTGGCAGTAACAGGAGGAAAGGTGACATTGAGCTGTAATCAGACTAATAACCACAACAACATGTACTGGTATCGGCAGGACACGGGGCATGGGCTGAGGCTGATCCATTATTCATATGGTGCTGGCAGCACTGAGAAAGGAGATATCCCTGATGGATACAAGGCCTCCAGACCAAGCCAAGAGAACTTCTCCCTCATTCTGGAGTTGGCTACCCCCTCTCAGACATCAGTGTACTTCTGTGCCAGCGGTGATGCACAGTGATGTGGGGTTTCCTCCCCTCTGCACAGAAAGGAAATAAGGAGAACAAAGTGCCTGTGTACCTAAGAAAGTTCCTGTCTCTCTAAGAGTCACTGAGCTCTGACAAACCAGGAACCTTATAACATAGGTCTCAGCCTGACTAGAGGCCACTCTAACACCTTTTCATAGGTGCTTGTCTCATCTCTGGATTTTTTTTTCAGAGAGTAAAATCACTCTTTAGTTGGAGTTCATGATGACCCCTTTAGTGATCTTACAGCCACTATGTCTATACCTGTGGCCTTCAGTGACCTCTTCAACCCCTTTCTGACAGCTGAGTTAATTATGTGATGTCTTTTCTGGCTATATTAAATAGTAGATCATTTTTAAAAAATATTTTATTAGATATTTTCTTTATTTACATTTCAAATGTTATCTTTTTTCTCCCTATCCCCTCCCCCATCCCCCTGCTCCCCAACCCACCCACTCCCATTCCCAATCCTGGCATAGAATGGCCATAAGGTCCCCTGTCATCAGTCATCTTGTATCACCAGTCTTTACCCTTCCCTGGTTCATTCTACCTAAATTTATCTGCAGTCAGTGCTTATTCATTTGTGTTACGCTGTTTTTGACCTTGGGATACTTTTCCATGTCAATTCTTGTGTACCTTTCCCTCTTATTTCTGGAACTCCTTTTCCCTTTAAAAAATGCTTCAGGAAGAATTATTTTTCTTTATCCTTTTAAAAATGTTAGTTTAGTTACATTGTTCCCCCCCCCCACTTCTCCCTCTAACTATTTACCTCCCTCCCCCTCCATATTAAAATTCATGGTCTTTATTCTGTAGTTATTATTTTAATTTTCTGTGTTTGTGGTGTGAATAAATATAAGAATACAACCTCCTGTGACTGTTTAGTATTGCTTGTTAGTATGTTTTTTTTTTTTTTCCGATCACTTGTGTTTGGAAAGCCTTTAAAGGGACTCCTCCTGTGGAGGACTCATTCCCTATGCCTCAGGAAAAAAAAAATGCTGTAGTGATGACCATTCCAGATGTCAAGTTTTAACTCCTTTTCCACAACTTGCTGAGTTTACAAACTGAAGTATCATATCTTCCTGTTACAATGTGCCAGTAACTTGACTCTCAGGAGGTAGTAATTGGGCAGCCAGTAGCAGAAAGTTGTTCATTCATGCTGGATTTTATACTGGAATTATAACAGGACTGGGAAAAACAAAAACAAAAAGGTATGTTTTCTTCAGCGTTTCAAAATTTCGGTCTATGATTATGTGGGTTGTATGTTGCTAGGCCTGAGGTATGGCAGAACAGTCTAGCAGGAGGAACATGGCAGAGCTGAACTGCCTATCTCATGAGAGTAAGGAAAGAAAGATGGATAATGGGAGGGAGGGAAGGAAGGACAGAGGGAGACAGGGAGGGAGAGAGAGGAGTACAGTGGCCTACATGTTCCAATGGGTCTCTTCTTTCTGAAGTTGCCTCCATGATTCAATGTCATTTGTAATATAAAGCTATCTATAGATTGGCCATTGGTGATAAAAAATTCTTCATGATGTACTCTTTCTTGAAGCTCTTTGTCTGAACACTATGTGAAACTAAACCTTTAATATGTGGATCTTTAGGGAATACATAATATATAAAATAAATAAGCACTATTTTGCATCATAATATGACACAACATCCCTGAATATAATTCTTATCAAAAAGAGATAAATAATACTTTTATCAATATAAAATTTAACTCAGTTCTTCTTGAGTTTCATGTGTTTTGCAAATTGTATCTTATATCTTGGGTATGCTAAGTTTCTGGGCTAATATCCACTTATCAGTGAGTACATGTCATTTGAGTTCTTTTGTGATTGTGTTACCTCACTCAGATTGATGCCCTCCAGGTCCATTCATTTGCCTAGGAATTTCATAAATTCATCCTTTTTAATAGCTGAGTAGTACTCCATTGTGTAAATGTACCACATTTTCTGTATCCATTCCTCTGTTGAGGGGCATCTGGGTTCTTTCCAGCTTCTGGCTATTATAAATAAGGCTGCTATGAACATAATGGAGCATGTGTCCTTCTTACCAGTTAGAACATCTTCTGGATATATGCCCAGGAGAGGTATTGCGGGATCCTTCAGTAGTACTATGTCCAATTTTCTGAGGAACAGCCAGACTGATTTCCAGAGTGGTTGTACAAGCTTGCAATCCCACCAACAATGGAGGAGTGATCCTTTCTCCACATCCTCACCAGCATCTGCTGTCACCTGAATTTTTGATCTTAGCCATTCTGACTGGTGTGAGGTGGAATCTCAGGGAACAAAACACCCATGGAAGGAGTTACTGAGACAAAGTTTGGAGCTGAGAAGAAAGGATGGACCATCTAGAGACTGCCATACCCGGGGATCCATCCCATAATCAGCCTCCAAATGCTGACACCATTGCATACACTAGCAAGATTTTGCTGAAAGGACCTGATATAGCTGTCTCTTGTGAGGCTATTCTTGGGTCTAGTAAACACAGAAGTGGATGCTCACAGTCAGCTATTGGATGGATCACAGGGCCCCCAATGGAGGAGTTAGAGAAAGTACCCAAGGAGCTAAAGGGATCTGCAACCCTATAGGTGGAACAACAATATGAAATAACAAGTACCTCCTGGAGCTCCTGTCTCTAGCTGCATATGTAGCAGAAGATGGCCTAGTCGGCCATCAGTGGAAAGAGAGGCTCATTGGTCTTGCAAACTTTATATGCCTCAGTACAGGGTAACGCCAGGGCCAAGAAGTGGGAGTGGGTGGGTAGGGGAGTGGAGGAGGGGAGGACATGGGGGACTTTTGGCATAGCATTGGAAATGTAAATGAAGAAAATACCTAATTAAAAAAAACTCAGAAAATACAGCAAATATATCTAAACTCTCATGTCACAGAACAGTAAATAGAAATTACCACAAAAGATTAATTTTCAATTGTTATTTGAAATAAATCATCATCAGCTGAAGTTATGAGACCTGAATTCAAGATTACCAGATAGGAATATTTTCTAAAGAATTGCAATACAGAATATGTGTTGAACTCTGGACAGCCCGGAACTGTGTTAACTACAAAAGAAAATTACAGCCACAACAAAAATCTCTTCACAGGATGCTTTGTGACAAACATCACTTCTGTATGTTACCAATGCATCTGATTTGGTTGTGGTTTTGTTTTGTTTTGTTTTGTTTTGTTTTGTTTTGTTTTGTTTCTCTCTAAGTGTCTCCCTGGAGGATTCAGTTTCTTTTGTCGTTTTGTCTTTCTTTGTCCCTTTTTAAATGCTTATGATTGTAATGAAACACATGATAACAAAAAACGTTCATTTTGATGCTTGTACATGAGGTATATTTGTTTACTCTATGCCTTGTGTCTATGAAATAAATTCACCGATTAACAGACAAAAACTGCAAGGTAATCACATTTATGGAGATATCAAAAGGAAAGAAAAAATATTTAAAGAACTCCATGTATGCTGAACTTTGAATTCCTTGTCACAGGCTGAGTGCAGGATAATATGTATAAACTGGGGAATATTAAAATATTTGTGAAAAGCTGAGTATTCCCTTAAGAGACTGGTGATAGACTGAGAAATCTCTTCAGACATATTATGGGTATCCAGTGTCTCCTTCTGGGGTACAACTTAATCCTCTCTGGTTGGTGGGATTCCCAGGGAGGTGTTCACGTATATCTTTTGTAGTATCTGTGTGTTTTCTACCAGGGGAAGAATTTTATGCTTCCATAAAGAATTTTTTCTATACTTGCTTTTGTACCTTAAGTTCAAAAGAAATAAAACCCACCAAATTAGCATACTGAACTGCCATTTTCTAAACTACACCACAGTTTAATATTTATAACTTTGTGGTATTTTACATATATTCATTGTGTTGTTAAACCATCATTATATTTCCCAAAAAGTTTTTATCTGTAGCCAATTAGGCAGTAACTATTTTTTATTAGGATCCCGATCTTCCCTATTTTAGCAAGTCTTTATTTAGAATTATAATATTTTTCCCTTTGTGTCTTATTTTTCACTAGCATGTATATGTATTGTTACATTTTGATATGTATAAGAACTTTACTTGTAGTATTTCATTGTATTAAAATATTATACTTCCTTTACATAATTTAATGTTGTGTCCATCTCTAAGTTATATATCTTATATTTTTTTAATGTGGGCTCAGTCTTTAATGGTTGAGCTCCCCTCCAGTCCTCTAAGTTCTATATCTGTCTTTGTTAAAGTCTGAAAAGAGCAACAACTATCTGCTAGGAATAGCTCTGATTTCTATTTCTCAATGACTTAAGCACATTGCAGAATAAACCTACAAGTCTATTAATAAGAAAACTATGGGATATAGAACACCAAAACATAAAATATACTGTTTGGCATCTAATAAAAAATTTAGAGCTTTTCCAAGAAGCAGGAAAATAGGACTTGTCAGTGGGGGAAAAAAAAAATCAGTCACTAGAAACCAACCTACTTCTGATAAATTGGCTGGCAGTGACAATGAACAGTGTAAATGCAGCACATTAAACAGTTTGTAGAAATGAGAGAGACACACACAAATCCAAATCCAACTCCTAGAAGTGAAATTGTAGTGTTTGTGATGAAAATGCCCTAAGTGTAGGTAATCATACACTGGAGGCTCCAGAAGGAAGGATAAATGAATTTGGAAATGGTATTCATAAGGAAACATGGAGAAAATGAGAAAAGGTATAGATGAACTAAGTATAACTGCAGAGTAAAAAATGCAATCCGAATTCACTTAAAATTTTAATATATAAACTTTTTAAAGACTTGTTAGGTGTCTAAAACAATAATTTCATCATTCTACCCTTCCAGGTTTTCTCTTCCTTAGACCAGTTGTTTTTTCAAATGTGTTTAGAAGACTTCTCCATTGACAGAATTCACAGTCTGTGCATCATAAAAATTCACTTAGACTAGAGGGTATTTTGCCTAGGTCCACTCCTTCTAAAGGCATCTGATACCTAGTGACTCGTCTATGTCTCCCTACCACACTGTGATAGGAATTAGAGATTATTCTTTCCTAAGTGAGTTTCCTTTAGGTTTCTCTCACTGGGACAGGTAATATTTGAGATTTAGGTGGGCAAACTATACCTGACAACAACTCTGTGGTGTGCTCTGGCTCACCACAGATGTCTGATTTTGAGAGCTTCTAGCCTCAACCATACCTTGTGGGGGTATAGCCCAGTAAGTCCACACTGGTCACTAGGGGGCATTGAGGAACCATCTAGTGAATTTCTGGTATTGCTTTAGATGTCACAGAGCTCTGGTTTGGAGTCACAGTAGGATATTAGCTGTGGAACCAGAAACAGTACTGGCTCAGGAGGCTCAGAGCAGAGCAGGGGTGGTCAGTCATATGTGCACATTAACTGTGGTGAAGCACAGGGAGCATAAAATGTAGATTTGAAGTGTGTATTGGCAATCTAGCCTCTCTACCAATCCAAAGATAGGTGGAAGAAGGAAGCAACTGACTCAGAGAAAAGCATGAAATGGACTCCCCCGTACCCAACCATCTTGATTCAGCACTGCCATATCCCCTTCCACTAAGCAGGCTAGACCTAAAGTGGGGAGGGTACAGCCAGCAGAGTATGCCCAAGTGTACAGAAAGCCCATGTTAGTGAACAAGATCACTGACCTCAGAACCTATCATCACAGGCAACAAGACAAAAGGAGGAGAGAGGAAGGAGAAGCTGACTCCTGATCTCTCACCAAGGGGACCAGCAGAAGAAATATGTGTAATACTACCCTCCTTAATTTTGCCTGGGGCACCACCCTGCTTTCTTGGATTACTGTCTTTCTCCTGGGAACAAGTGTGTCCTGAGGGCAGGTGAGACTGCTCCTGAGCTCCGCTGCTGCTGCTGCTGCTGCTGCTGCATAGACCTACTCTTTCTCTAGATGCTCACCCCTGTCTCCTTCTCCCCAGGTTCAGCAAATTCTGGGGTTGTCCAGTCTCCAAGACACAAAATCAAAGAAAAGGGAGAAAGGTTCATTCTGAAAGTTATTCCCACCTCTCTGAACATAGCCATGCGGTCCGGTACCAACAGACTCGGGATCAGGAACTAAAGTTCCTCATTCAGAATTATGAAAAAGCTGAGGGAGAGAAAGGAAACCTGCCTGGTTGATTTTTAATCCAACAGTTCAACGACTTTTACTCTGAGATTAACCTGAGTGCCTTGGACCTAGAGGACTTTACTGTGTACTTTTGTGCCAGCTCACCACAGAGCTACTAGCTTTCTGTGTCAACATCTTCCTGACCCAGCTGACGATGTATGAGAGGGATTGAGAGATGCCTCGTAGTCTTATCCAAGGCCCAGAAATGCTCCTAGTTCTATAACAATTCCCCATCGCCTGGGTAAACCCACACTACTGCTCCTAAACACTGGGGTTGGCCTCAAGCTCTCCAGATGTTCTCATATCTCTGCCAATACTTTGCAGCTTTTAGCCAGTGGTAGGAATTCTATTCTGTACTGGGTTGTAGGCATAAACTACATGTTTTAAAACAATGGTAAAAATTAGTGTATCCATTTGCAGATGAAGATTTCTGTGTTGCTTTATAGATAGGCATTAATAGCTCATGAAAAATTGCAACATTTCATGTTTAATAATATCAACACTAAGATTGAAACCTACAGCTTTTTCTCTTCTAACTCAAAGCATGACTTTCTACAGTGTTCTTTACTTTTGGTCAAAAATGTAGCTGTTCACTGTCACTTTACTAACTGGGCTTTCTCTCTCTCTCTCTCTCTCTCTCTCTCTCTCTCTCTCTCTCTCTCTCTCTCTCCTCTCTCTCTCTCTCTCTCTCTCTCTGTGTGTGTGTGTGTGTGTGTGTCCAAATGGGAGAGGGTGGCATGTACAAGGTACAAGTTATAGATGTATAACATTAAGTCAGATCCTGTTTGTCTTGTCACTGTTTGAAGATGCGGTGTACATTTTCAACAATAGAAAAATTGCTACTTTACAATTAAAAATCAATTGAACAGGGATAAGAAAAAGTAGTTATACAAATCACACTCTCTCCAACAAAATAAAAGTATTGTTCAGTAGACTAACATAACTGGTAGAACATGCTTTGGTTTAAAATGAGCAAAAAAGAGGTGAAATTTTATGTTCCCTACTCTAAACTTCTAAGTGCTTCTTTCTTGACCTGACACAACCATGAACAATGACTTCCTTTGTTGGTGGATCTTGGTCTCGGGAGGTCAGCCAAGCTTTAGGTATGGAGCACAATGTTTTTTTCAGGCACAACCAGCTCCTCCTGCCATCTTCTTCATATGGGAACTTTGCTGACTCCCTTTGTCTTTGCTTCTGCTTGTGAGTCCTTTCTCACCAGGGCAAGGTTATGGAAACTTTCCATCAAGATCCCTCCAGGATGTGTAGCCTTAGAAAGGAGGCTTTGTACTGAGATAGTATCTGGGTAGGGAGCAACTGAGCTGTGCTTCACCTAAGAAGGAGCCTTTACTGCCATTGAGTAGAGGTAAGTGTTCATAGTAGCAAAGTTATGAGAAAAGAGTTACAAGAGCTTTGGATGATTTTGGTACAATTCCCTGGGACCCTAGAGGCACCAGATCTGCATATTTCCTGGCAAACAGATCTTTCACATTGTTATAAGGGTTTATTCTTGACAGAAAGTGCAATGGCAAAAACTTAGGTCTGCTATTCACAGCCTCTCCTGTAACAAATATAGAGTTCGTATCAAGAAGGAAACATGGAAAGCTGAGCCTAGAAGTTAGATCTTGTATCCCTGACGAGGTTGGAGAGATCTTAACACAATTGTTCAAATCACAATGACCTCAACTATGGTGCTTGATAAGCTTTCTGTGTGTCAAGCAGTCTTTGTAGCCATAGATAGCACTGAAATTTTTCTTCAAATATTTAGCCAAAGTAAAGAATTAGAAGAAACCTCATAGAACTCAGCATGTTGTGAGGGTGCAGCTGAGACTACAAAAATAGTAAAGATTGAAACCATGGAGAGTAAGCAGCAGAATCATAGTAGGAATAAAATATACTGGCTAAAATCAGAGAAAGAGCACATGCATCGAGAAATAAAAAACAAAGCGCAGCCCCTTCCCTATCTGAGTTGGTAATTACTGTATATTCACTTTAAAATTGTTGAAACTATGAGACTATGCTTGAAAACTGGCTTGCTCATGTAGAGAAGTGGTGGAGTGTCTTAACTGTGCAGCTCTAGCATTTTTTATAGACAGTGACATCACTAAGTCACTGAAAGCCCCAGTTCTAATTTACCAAGCAGGGCTGGAACATACGCGAACCTGCCTTAGTTCTGAGATGGGCTCCAGACTCTTCTTTGTGGTTTTGATTCTCCTGTGTGCAAGTGAGTGCTGGTCAGGCCACTGGTGTGCTTTCTTTTTTTAGAATTCCTAAGTCTCTTTGCTAAGACGATATGATCAGGCTTTGGCTTTCTTTATTACAGAACACATGGAGGCTGCAGTCACCCAAAGTCCAAGAAGCAAGGTGGCAGTAACAGGAGGAAAGGTGACATTGAGCTGTCACCAGACTAATAACCATGACTATATGTACTGGTATCGGCAGGACACGGGGCATGGGCTGAGGCTGATCCATTACTCATATGTCGCTGACAGCACGGAGAAAGGAGATATCCCTGATGGGTACAAGGCCTCCAGACCAAGCCAAGAGAATTTCTCTCTCATTCTGGAGTTGGCTTCCCTTTCTCAGACAGCTGTATATTTCTGTGCCAGCAGTGATGCACAGTGATGTGTGGCTTCCTTCACTCTGCACAGAAAGGAAATAGGGAAAACTAGCTCTCTGTGTACCCCAGGAAGTGTCTGCCTCTGTAAGACCCACTGAGCTTTGACAAACTAGGAACCACACAGCATGAGTCTCATCCTTACTAAGGTCATTCTGACAGATTTTTATGAATACCTGTTATATATCCAGAACTTGTTTCTGTTTTCAGAGAGTGAAATGAACCTTTAGTTGAAGGTCATGATCACTCTTGATAATCTCATACCATCATCTCCTACCCTTTGGTCTTCAGTGACCACTTCAATCACTTTCCTACCCAACTGAAAAGCTTACACTATCTCTTCTCTGGATGCTTTTATTCTATAAGTCAATAGTCCCTTTGTTCGTGAGGACAATAGCCTATAAGTTCCTTTGCCATTTTTCTTCATCCATCTGAATCATCAGCTTTTACCCAGCATTCCTTGCTGTTTTGCATTCTAGCTAAACTTGTCTACATTCAATTGCTTCCTCATTTGTACTGTGCTATTTTCAACTCTCTTTTGTATTGTAGATATGCCTTTCCCTTTTGTTTCTGTATCAATCCTTTGTGTGTGTGTGTATGCATATATGTGCATATACAATATTCCATACATATATATATGTATACATATATGTGTGTGTGTATATATATATATATATATATATATATATATATATGGAATATTTTCTTTTATCCTTTTAAAGTTTAATTTCATTACCTTGTTTCTATTACCTCTCTTTTGTATTTAACCCCTAACATGCTCTTCTCTTCTTTCAAATTAATTTCAAATGTGTGTGTGTGTGTGTGTGTGTGTGTGTGTGTACAACCTGATAAGTACACTTAGTGTTACTTCCATGTATATTCTTTATGTCTGAGCACTTAAGATTGGATAATCATGTAAAGGACTTACCCAGGTGAAGTCTCTCTCTGCAGTCTTCAATTTCCTCTACCAAAAAAAAAAATTCTGGAGGGATTGTCATGCAGATTCCATGATATATTACTTTTTTTTTTTTTTAGGTTTTGAGGAGATTAGAAATAAATGTAACTTGTTTTCTTGTTACAACATGTAAGAACTTTGGCTCAGTGGGTGGCAATTGGCATTTTACAGAATGGACAATAAAACTGAATCAGCACTGAGTTTGAAGATATGTGTGATGCTCACCTTTCTAGCACCAGGACAGGTCTGAGAAAATAAAGGAAAAAAGTATATTTTGGATTTTTGTCCTAGTGTTTCAAAGGTTTTAGTCTATGGTTAATTGGACTTACTATTTTCTTCCCACTAGACCCTGCTTTCTGAAGTTGTCTCCATCTCTCAATGTCCTTGCCAATATAACCTATCTATGGATTAGTCATTGGTGATATCAAAGCCTTCATCACCTAATATATCTGGAAGCTCTTCTTTGAATGAGCACTCAAGCCTTTAATATGTGAATCTTTGGGAAACATCTAACATCTATACCAAATAAGCACTATTTTGCATTATAATGTAGCACAACATGCCTGAATATAATTCTTACCCCCAAAAGATGAAGAATACTAATATTAACCAAAAAAGGTAACCCAGGAAATACAACGATGTTCCACCTAAGTTTTCAAGTCACAGAAGAGAAAAAGGAAATGTTAGAGAACACTGACTTTATCCTTTGTACTGCTCTTAGAAGTAAAGTATTATCAGCTGTTGAAGTGATGATGCCGAGCCTTGATTTCAAGTCTCTTGGTTCCTATGTTACCTACCAGACAGGAACAATTTCTAAAGAGTTACAATACAGAATGTGCATGGATCTGTGGACTGCCAGAACTGTGTTATTACCATAGAAGAAAATTACAGCCACACCAGGAAACCCTTCACGGGATGCTTTCTGACAAACACCGAATCTGCTAGTTACCAACTCATCTGACGTCCATGCATTCTTTCCCTTTGGGAATCTCCATGGAGGACTCAGCCATTGAGAGTTACTTTCATTTTTTTTTTTGTCAGTTTGTCTTTATCTCTCTCTCTCTCTCTCTCTTTTTTTTTTTTTTTACTTTTTAAGCATCATAATTAAAACATAATAACATAAAAATTTTACCTTTACAGTTGTATGGGAGGATGTATTTGCTTACTCTGTGATTTGAGTCTATGAAATAAATTCATAGATTAACAGGCAAAAAAGCTATGCAAGCTAATTTCATGCCTGGGGTCATCAAATGAGAAAATGAAATCCTAATACCTAATGGTCTCTGGAAATTTCTCTTCCCTCTTCACTGGCTGAGGTGCAGGTAGAGGCAGTCAGGTTGGGGAGGAATAAAGTATTTGGAGAAAAGCTGAACACGTCCTTGGGAGAGTGGGTGATAGACTCTGTGAAGTCCCTGTGAGCACAGTATGGACTTTTCCAGTGTCTCCTCCTGCGATGTCTTAATCTTCTGTGGTTGGGGGGACTCACATGGAGGGCCTCACAGCTTTCTATTGGAGAATCTGCATTTAGTCTACCAGGGAAAGCCAAGAAAGAAAAATTTCCTGCTCTGGCTTATCCCCAAGTTCAGAAGAAGAAGAAACCAAAATAGGGCAGTGGACCACCTTTTCTGAACTCCATCACTGTTTTTATATCAGTCACTTAGTCCTTTTACACATATCCTTTGTGTTGTACATCAGTCATTGTCATGTTTCTCCAAAAGTTTTTATCTGTAATCCATTAAGCAGCTACTATTGTTTCATCTGACCCACGATCTTGCTTATTATAGGAAGTATATGTTTAGAAATATATTTCTTTCTCTTTGAGTCTGATTTCTCTCACTTAGCATAAGTATCACTTTTTTTTTTTTTTTCGAGACAGGGTTTCTCTGTGTAGCCCTGGCTGTCCTGAAACTCACTTTGTAGACCAGGCTGGTCTTGAACTCAGAAATCCACCTGCCTCTGCCTCCCAAGTGCTGGGATTAAAGGCGTGCGGCATCACACCCTGCTCTGAGTTATTATTAATAATACTCAACTGACATTGAATGTTAATTCTCTCTTTCCTCCTAGTCTTGAGGTTTTTTATTTATTTTGGGTTTTTTTTTGTTCTTTTGTTTTTGTTTGTTTGTTGGAGTATACAGGAGATTGTGAAGTCATGCAGTAATTCTGTTTGATATTTTCAATATCTGTCAAAGTTTTGTTAAGGGAGCTGCACCATTTTACACTCCAAACATCAATGTATGAGAGTTCCAGTTTTTCCAGTCTTTCCAATATTTTCTCACATTCATGTATTACTATTGTTGTGGCTGTCTGTGTGTGAAGTGATATCTCACTGTGCCCTTTTAAACTACTTGGAACCAGCAAGGTCAAGCATCTACTTATTGTTCATGGCACATATGTGTGTTTTCTTTGGGTGAATATTGTTTGTTGTCAGATGTGTTTTAAAGATTAATATGGCCCTTAGATTATTAAGAGTTTTACTAGGATGAGGGTAAGTAGAAACAAAAATATACACCTTCAGATTTTAGACAACATCACTTCATTTTGTTGGCTGAGATTAGAAAACTTTCTTATGGGAAGAGACCATATGCACATACACAGGTGACTTTTCCAGAGCCTGGCACTATATTCATCTCATAGGGCTTGCGTCTATCATCACTCTACTTATTTAACATTAGGTAGTGTGTGTGGGCTGTAGAGTTGGCTTAGCAGTTGAAAACGCTGGCTGCTCCTGGGTTCAATTCCCAGCACCCACATGGCAGATGAAAAGTGTCTGGAACTCCTGTTCCAGGAAATCCAACATCCTCACAGACATATATGCAGTCAAATCACTAATGTACAGAAAATAAAATTAAATAAATTATTAAAAACTAAAAAATACCCAACACTAGGTAGTGATCCATGTACATAATTAAAGTAATTCTGCTCTATACTTAGAGCCATAAAAAACAATAATTCAGTGGGGAGGGAGCTGGTAATTTAGAGTATGCAACTGCCTTGTGTATGTGTTTAGGACCAACAAGCTGGGATTTGGTAACATATTGAGAGGCTCATCTCTCTCTCTCTCATCAACCTGTGGCTCATGTGTGTGTGTGTGTGTGTGTGTGTGTGTGTGTGTGTGTGTGTGTGTGTGTGTGTGTGTAAAATAATACCAGAAGAAAAATAATTTCATTTATGTGTACCATAATAATTAAAGAAGATGTCATGAATTCAAGAAGGATTTGGAGGAAACATGGCGGGGGATAGGGTAAATGAGGAAATGATGAAGGTGTGGAAATAGAATACTCACATAAGAGATTCTCAAAATATGAAAATGTTATTAGTATTATTATTCCCAAATATTGAAAATGTAGCTATCAGTAGAAGCTTACCATTCCCTATGGAAGTTCAGAAAACTCATTTATTATGATGAACTTTGACATGCCACTCAAAAGCCTGAGCTGAGTGTGAGGACACTGGATGAACTCACATGCAGTCTGTGCATATGCTAAACCATTTTCACTCAGAGGGACTGTGCTAAGACTGATTCTCTGAAGGGACAGTAAAGTCATCATGGGAAGTGTCATGTGGTACTAAGTAATGCAGCTGTCAAGACCTTGCTGTGGTAAGCCCTCCTCTGCCCTCAATCTGCCATGGGCACCAGGCTTCTTGGCTGGGCAGTGTTCTGTCTCCTTGACACAGGTAAGTTTTTAGAAAAACAGTCTCCGTTTTGCATTTCTCTGGGGTGTGTGTGTGTGATTATTTCAATTGTTCCCATTTTGAAACAGTCTGATCTTTTCCCACAGTACTGTCTGAAGCTGGAGTCACCCAGTCTCCCAGATATGCAGTCCTACAGGAAGGGCAAGCTGTTTCCTTTTGGTGTGACCCTATTTCTGGACATGATACCCTTTACTGGTATCAGCAGCCCAGAGACCAGGGGCCCCAGCTTCTAGTTTACTTTCGGGATGAGGCTGTTATAGATAATTCACAGTTGCCCTCGGATCGATTTTCTGCTGTGAGGCCTAAAGGAACTAACTCCACTCTCAAGATCCAGTCTGCAAAGCAGGGCGACACAGCCACCTATCTCTGTGCCAGCAGTTTCTCACAGTAACTCAGAGACACATCCCTGCTGTGCACAAAGCTGATGGTTTTCTTCAAGCCAGCTTTCAGCAGAGACCTGGGACTATTTCTTATACTCCATGGACAGAGTTGGTCTTTAGACATAGGCCATGCTGCGTGTATCCAGAGATCACAAATTCTTTCTTGAAACACAAGGACTGCAAGTGGTTGAAAATAATATCTCAGGGACTCCAAGTAATTTTTTCAGTAACAATTCAAGAACCCCAAACTGAAAGCGACTTTTCACAGACTCAGTCATCATAATTTAGAGATACCTGTGTATCTGTGAAATAAGCAATCAGGAAATCCATCCATAAGCCAGTAGTACAGATGGAGGTTTTCTGTGAGTAACAGGCAGCAGGCTTCCTACTGGAGCTGGAGCAGCTGAGTGTTTAGAATGCTATCCTTCGTGACATCCTTATATTGTGCTTCTAAGCCTTTGTACTAGAACTCTCTAAGGAACAAATACTCTACTCTACTCTCTCTCTCTCTCTCTCTCTATATATATATATATATATATATATATATATATATATATATATACATATATATATGTATATGTATATATATGTGTGTGTGTGTCTGTATACATATATATATATTTATAGGGGTTATTTCTACTCTTGCTTGTATGAAAATGCATTAATAATAATTACATTTATTTTTACTATTATTAATATTATCAATCTTAACTCATCTTTAACCATGTTTTGTCTTCAAAGAAATACGTAAAATGGATAAGCTGACAGGAGTTACAGACTTTTTAGAAGAATACATTTGAGTTTCCATGAAGTCCTGCTCCTCCAACCCATACCTATCAAACTTGGGGTATGCGACCACCACGCCCATTCCAAATCCCCACACAAACAGAATACCACTTTTCACAGACTGCTGCCGCTTTCTAATGTCCCTGGCACAGCTCCCAAAGTATTTCAGGTTTGATCCAGTTAGCTCGGAGGCTATTGAGCATTTCATGTGTCTGCTTTTGTCTATTACAATGCTTCCTTGGAATGTTAAAATACCAAGTTCGTCCCTTTGTTAAGAGCTTCTAAAGCAACCCAGGGGCCTCAGGTACCCCCCCCCCAACACACACACACACACACACACACACACACACACACACACACACACACACGGTACCTTTTTATGTCTGTCTCTATACCTTTACTAACTTCTTCCTGATATTCTACAATAGTAAGAGAAGTTGGTCTGAACTGTTAGGAGTTCTTGGGAAACAGCAGGGTTGCAGGGGAGGGTTCTGCATGCACCTGCACTCTCAGGCCTTCCCGGCACTCTGTCCTTCCTTGCTGAGTCTAAGTGCAGTTCACAAGGTTTGTTCATTTGCCTTTACTTCATATCATCCCATCTATTTATCTAGAAGATCCGGTTGTATGGTCGCTAATGATCACCTATGGCCTCCTTGTCAGAATTTAAAAATTAGACTAAAGTAAGATTAACACCGATTCCCTACTCTCTAACACTGGCACATTATAAAATCTCACATCTCACAGCTCCAGTTTGTGTTGCTTTTTGTCACTGGCCACTAGAGGGCACTGTGGATTCACTGTTAGCTAGAATCTGTGTAAAGGTTTGGGAAAGTATGCAACCTGGGGTTTTTGTTTTGTATTGTTTTGTTGTTTGGTTTTTGTTTTTGTTTGTTCGTGTGACAGGGTATATCACTGGCCTAGAGTTTGCCAAGCAGGCTAAGCAGGCCATTCAGTAAGCTCCAGTGGTCTGCTTGCCATGTCTCTCCAGTATATGATAACAATCTCACATCATGGCCTTTTCTTTTTCTTTTTGCATTTATTTGATTATTTATTTTTATCTTTATTTTATTTTTAATATATTTTTTACACTCCATATTCCATTCCCTGCCCCCCCCATCCACCATCCAACTGCTCCACATCCCACATCTCCTCCCTACCACACCCCACCCCCTATCTCCACGTGGATGCCCCTACCCCCTACTCCACCTGACCTCTAAACTCCCTGAGACCTCCAGTCTCTTGAGGGTTAGGTGAATCATCGCTGAATGCACAAAGACCCAGCAGTCCTCTACTGTATGTATGTGTGTTGGGGGCCTCATATCATCTGGTGTATGCTGTCTGTTTGGTGGTCCAGTGTTTGAGAGATCTCCAGGGTCCAGATGAATTGAGACTGCTGGTCCTCCTACAGGATCGCCCTTCTCCTCAGCTTCTTTCAGCCTTCCCTAATTCAACAATCAGAGGTCAGCTGCTTCTGTCTATTGGTTGGGGGCAAATATCTGCATCTGACTCTTTCAGCTGCTTGTTGGGTCTTTCAGAGAGCCGTCATGATAGATCCCTTTTAGTGAGCGCTCCATAGCCTCAGTAATAGTGTCAGACCTTGGGACCTCCCTTTGAGCTGGACCCCACTTTGGGCCTGTTGCTGGACCTTATTTTCCTCAGGCTCCTCCCCATTTTCATCCCTGTAATTCTTTCACACAGGAACAATTATGGGTCAGAGGTGTGACTGTGGGATGGCAACCCCATCCCTCATCCCTCACTTGATGTCCTGCCTCTCTGCTGGGGGTGAGTTGTATAAATTTCTTCTCCCTACTGTCCTATTGTTCATCTAAGGTCCATCCCTTTGAGTCCTGGGAATCTCTCACCTCCCAGGTCTCTGGTGCATTCTGCCCCCACCCCCAAACCTCCCATTTGCCAAGGTTGCTTGTTTCCATTCTTTCTGCTGGTCCTCAGGGCTTTAGTCATTTTCCCTCACCAAATACCAGATCAGGTTCTCCTTTTACCCCCCTCCCCCACTTTTAAAATGTAGTTTCTAAGAACTCAATTCAGGTCTTCCTCCCTCCCTCCCTCCCTCCCTCCCTCCCTCCCTCCCTCCCTCCCTCCCTCCCTCCCTTCCTTCCTTCCTTCCTTCCTTTATTTCGCTCTCTCTTTGAGCTTTCCCCCTTTTATTAAAAATAGATTCTCTTCTCATACAATATATTCTGATTACAGATTCATTTCCCTCTACTCCTCCCAGTTCCCTACCACCTTCCCTCCCCTTTAGATCCACTGTCTTTCTGTCTCTCATTGGAAAAGAACAGGCTTCTAAGAGATAACAACCAAAGATGGCAAAATAAAATATAGTAAGATAAAACAAAAGTCCTTACAATAGAGGCTGGACATGGCAAGCCAAAAGAAGAAAAATAGCCCCTCAAAGCTGGCACAAGAATCAAAGACTCACTTGTTTGCATACTCAGGAATCAAAGAAAAATACTAAGCTGAAAGCTGTAATATATATATATATATATAGAGGACCTGGTGCAGATAACTTGTATGCTCTCCGCTTGCTGCCTCTGTGAGCTCATATGAACCTTGCTTAATTGACTCAGAGAAGCTTGTTCTGTCTTCTTTTCCCTGGGGTCCACTGAGCTATGAGGGTATGAATTTGATAGAGGCATCCCATTCTCTGTCTCTGTCTCTGTCTCTGTCTCTGTCTCTGTCTCTCTCTCTCTCTCTCTCTCTCTGCCTGATGCCTGGCTTCTGTGATGATGGCTGAATAAGGCACTGATCTATGAGTATAGCAAAATGTCATTAGGAGCCATTTTATTGATACTTTTCTGTTTTTAGAACAGCAGCATTTGGTTTTACCCTAGATCTCTGGCCTATCTAGTGTCTGGTTCTTGATCATCTAACCAGCATCAGGCGAGTATGGGTTCTATCTTGAAGAGTAGGCCTTAAATCAAATGAAACATTGGCTGCTTACTCCCACAAACTTTGTTTGACCACTACCTTAGCATATCTTGCAGGCAGGGCAGAATGTAGACCAAAGATTTTTTTTTGTCTAGCTTCATATTTAATTTTTTCTTTTGGTAGTCTGCAGAGTACCTTTCCATACCAAAGACACAAGAATGTAGGGGTGAAGGTTCTACATAGGCACTGGCTTGCTTTCTCCTTGTTCAATGTGGACTCGGGCGTTTATGGTTGCAGAGCAAACATTTTGCTGACTGAATCTCCAGCCTTGATTTCAGGGTTTCAGACATGAGTCTCATGGATGCTATAGTGTATTACTTTCCAATAGCTGCTATAACAAATTCCAACTAACTTTCTGTATTCAAGAAATGCAAACTTATTTTCTCACAGTTTTACGTGAATGCATTGGTGGTAGCACATTCCTTTTTTAGAGGCTCTATAGGAGAATGCAGTTTCTCATCTTGTTTTTTTTTTTTTTTTTAATTTTCCGGAGTCTACAAATAACTTGGCTCATGGTCGCTTTGATTATAAAAACAAACAATAACAGGCTGATATTTTTCTTTGCTGCTCTTCTCTGACTCTTTTTTTTTTTTTTTTTTTTGTCTTTCACATTATAAGACTACTGTGATTGTCATCTCATGTACTTGGAATTTGAAGATCATCTCCTTGTCAAGGCAAGGTCAAATGGTCAACCACCTTAATTCCACTGGGAACTTAATTCTCTCTTGCCATGCCATCTATCATACTCACAGGACCCAGGGATAAGGCATGCTTGTCTTTGAAGATCATTCTTTCTCCTGCCCACAGACACCAGGTAGCAGGGAGGAAGAAGAATTTTTTTTGAAAGCAGAATCTTCATTCTGCTTATCATGGTTTATATGGTTTATATCATGGACCCAACATGTTGCAAGATAGTGTCTAAAAGAAGAAGAAGTACTGTACATAACACCAGAGAGTTTATAAGTTATTTAAAAATTGCTACTTAAATATAGGTACTCTCAAGTTCATAGAATTTGGCAGTAATTTACTATGTCAACAATAAGAAATTCAAACTATTATATCCTTATCAGTAAGTAACATATTAGACTGGCCCAGGAAACAGAACCTTCCCTCATTTCTCCACAGATGCCACGCTGATGGGATATAGGTAGGCCACAGGTGAGGTGAAAGACCAGGCATTAATGATGAACAAGCATGGCAAGTTTTCAGGGAAGAAGAATACACAGTAAGTACATTCTGCAGTAGTTTATTTTCAAATCTTTATGAACAAGATGTCCCCTGCTTGTTTCATTGTAGGAATATAGGGGAGGCTGTATGGTGGAGTTGGAATATTTGACAAAAATATGATAATACTATATCATAGAACTCGTTCACCACACAAAGCTTTCCATTGTAATCTGCTTTCCAAGACTCACCTCCTGCCTTGTTATTGTAACAGAACTGACATCATTTCTGTGGAGTTTAAAGGATAGTTCTTAATTGACCAATGAGTGATTTGAGTCTATGATAGTGGGACAACTGTGCCACCAATGAGGGAATATGGCAATTTTAGGTTCTTACAAGAGGGAGGGAATAGGAAAGATATCAAAAATTGATAAAGCCAAACCAACTACTAGGAACCTCAAATGTGTAAACCTTCACCTTACTTCAATTGCAGTTGCATCCAGCCCTACTTGCTCTCTAGAGCTTCATTCTCCCCTCAAAACAGCTTTTACACTGCAGTTGGGGTTGGAGGTGTTTGTGGCTTATCTGATGATGTCACTGACCAATAGATGTCACTTAAGAGAATGAAGTGTTCTCAAAGTCCCTTCTCTGCTCATGTACAAGTCCTAGTTTGGATGTGTCACATCAGTGCTCATCCCACTATGGGCATCCAGACCCTCTGTTGTGTGATCTTTTATGTTCTGATAGCAAGTAAGTCCTGAGGATACTTAACATGATCACACTTGTTTTCCGTGTTCATAACTCCACAGCGTTTTCTTATTCTGTCTCCAACTTTGTCTTTTAAAATATAGATCACACAGATGCTGGAGTTACCCAGACACCCAGACATGAGGTGGCAGAGAAAGGACAAACAATAATCCTGAAGTGTGAGCCAGTTTCAGGCCACAATGACCTTTTCTGGTACAGACAGACCAAGATACAGGGACTAGAGTTGCTGAGCTACTTCCGCAGCAAGTCTCTTATGGAAGATGGTGGGGCTTTCAAGGATCGATTCAAAGCTGAGATGCTAAATTCATCCTTCTCCACTCTGAAGATTCAACCTACAGAACCCAAGGACTCAGCTGTGTATCTGTGTGCCAGCAGTTTAGCCACAGAGCTATACAAGGATGCCCTGCCTGTGCAAAAACATTTGTATCCTCCTCTCCCTCCAGGCCCCACCAGTTCTGAACTTTTCTGTGCTCCTTCATTAGCACAAACAAAAACAAGGAATAGAGGCATGACAAAAACAGAAGATAATCGAGTATTAAGAAATCTTGGGTGGAAAATGACCTTGAAGGTAGTTCAGAGATTTCTCACATATGGTTGTGGGCTGAAAGCTCACCTGTCACAGAACTGTAAGCACACATGGTGTAGAGTCTATATTTTTCATCTCTATCTGAATGTGGCAGTTGTGATAAGGGAAATGTCCTGTGAATTATTCTGGACTTTCATTCTCTTTTCACTCTTAAGTTGTGAAGATATTATTTTAATGTTAATGTCAACTTAGTGTTTCCATAGGAATTTCCTTTTTTACCACACATATGTGTAGAGTCTTATGTCAATACCAATCTCTTGTAGTCTCAGAATGTTCTTAGTTTTGATGATGAGCTTAAGCCTGGCCAGTCCCAGTACGGGAATATCAGGAATATCATAAACCATTCAAGTTTCTCTTGTCTTGTTTGTCCTCTACTAATGGTCCCATCTCCTTAAGACTCATCTCTCTTGACTCCTCTCTCTTTCTCTCTCTCTCTCTCTCTCTCTCTCTCTCTCTCTGTCTCTCTCTTTCTCTCTCCATGTGTGTGTGTGTGTGTGTGTGTGTGTGTATATATACATATATATATACACATACATATATACTGAGTATATATACTGAGTATATATACACTATATATACAGTATACACATATACTGAGTATATACAGTATATATACAGTAGCTATGTATGTATGTATATATATATACATATATATATACATACATATATACTGTATATATACTGAGTTTACTGAGTTCTTCTACTATTTTATTTCACACTGATGAATTCCTATCAAATGAACTCATGCAAAAGATGCCTATATTCTATATTTAAATCTCCAAGGCAATTAGGTAGACCCAAGTAACTTCTGCCTTATAGTCAAAATCTTTCTCTTTGAGTTAGTTGTCTCACTCAAGTCCTAACATTTGAGATGAAAACAATCCAGAATATCATGCAGTTGTTTTCATGCACACCAAGAGACCTACACTACATCTTTATATGTAGCTCATCCTGACTCCTTGCTTCTTTCTGCTTATTTCTTCCTCTTATATTATAAGCTCAGCTCATTCACACGTTAGGATACTTCTTCTAGTTAATCCTCCTGCCCTGTACTCGCCCTGATATCAACACATGAAAAATTTACACATTGTTTTTAATCTCCAGTTTTTTGACCTCATTACTCTGGAGGATTCTGCTTATCTCCAAATGTTTTCAAACTTAGACTCATGATTATAGTATATGCACACTGAACAGATGAACACTTTTTTTTCTCCCTTAAGCATCCAGAGAGCATGAATTTTGTCTTTTTTTTCTATAAATGATAACACTAAAGAAGGTTAGAAGTACATATATTTCGAATAACTCGGTGAGTTGCAAAGTTGTTTAGACCTGCTGCTGCTCTGTAACACACAATGTACCCAACATTTCCATAACCAGTCTATTTAATGACCTGCCAGTCCTTTTAGAAGACACATTTGCAGATGGCCAAATCTCTTTTTTGTATCCCAGCAACACCAAGTGCTACTTCACTTTTGTGGATACTTTAAAACGCCACAGTGTCCTACTCGTGTGACATAATGATCTTGAGACACACTTTCAGACTCTTCTTCTTTCAGTGGTTGTCTATTGAAAACAGCATCAACAGCCCTACTGTGGATGGCGGCTGATGCTTCACACTGTTTATGTGTTTACTTCATCTCTTTGCAAAATGTTCTTACACAATTTAACATGTCCCTGTGCATTTGTTTTGCTAGATTCTACTCCCATCTCTATACTTTCCAGCTTTCTAATGACTTGCCATGCTGTTGGATGCTTCTTTGTGAAGCAGAAAACAACTGTACTCAACTCTGAGTATAACAAAATCCACGTTCTGAAGGAACAGCATGTACGTTCATCCAGGTCATTTTTGCTAGTTAAGAAAATGGTACTTGGGGACTCAAAAATGCCTCTCAGCTCTGTGTGCTTCTATTTAAATTTTCAGTGTTTACCAATTAGAATCATTCAAGACAATATTCCTTCACTAAAAAGAAAAAAAACATCGTTCTTTGAAAGAACCTGCTTTGAAGATTAAAACAAAACTGCAAAATATAGTGTTTGCAAATTACCCCTTCAATAAAAACTTAACTGAGTTGAGATTCACAGAAGCAACCTTCTACCCCACCAATTCAAGAGTGTAAATAAATGGTTGTTGCTCTTAATAGTGAATTTGTGGAGAGCTTTGTTCCAAAGCATTACCCTGCTGGTATCATGACTTAGGCAGCATCATTGCTATCTCTAAGTGACTCAGTAGTGGTCACAAGCATTTATTGAGGCTGATTGTCCAATCTTTGTTTTTCTCTTACATAGAAATACAATAATGTTTCTTATAAAAATATAATAAAGGGGGTATGGAGGAGTGACTAGGCACTTAATACTTGCTGTTCTTTAAGAAAACCTGAAATCAGTTCCTGGCATCAAAGTAGAAATCCTCACAATTTCCTGTAACTGCAGCTATAGGAGATCTGATGACTTCTGTCTTCCTCAGGAACCTGCACACACTTGGTACGCGTGCATGCGCATACACACACACACACACACACACGCAATCACACAAATATACCCTAAAAGGTCCAGTTAAGAGAAGAGTTTAAAAGAAGGAAAAAAAATTTTAAAAATATTTTAGAGAAAAATGTTCAGTTGCTTCACGTACAGAAAGGACATATTGTATGTATTTTCATACTAGGTTACTCTAATTATGTGTTGATAAAACACAAAAGATGTACTTGGAGTTAATAATCGTGTTATTAACAGCTCCACTTGCTCATTTCAAATGCAGAATATATACTTTGAATGTTGTTGTTTAAAGCTTCTGGGTTCCCTACAACACACAAAACTATCCAAAATGCCCATTAACATTGTCTGAATATTTTCTGAAGTGATAAATGATTGCAAATTCTTTGTTCATTGGTAAGAGATTTAAAAAGAAAATGTTTCTATGGTCTTATCTAATATTCAGGTTTTTCTGACAGTGAAAAATTTCTCATTGAAATGGACTCATCATCTGGATTATCACTGGAGAATTACTATTCCTAAAAGTCTCTACAAAATCAAGGAGATAAACTATTCATAACTGTGAGCTGCTCCTAGACAGGAATAATTTAGAGTCTGTGATAGTCAGCACAACTGGTCAGGCTCTTTCTGATGAAGAAAATGTGTTTAAGAGGACTCTCAAGGCAGAGGAAATTAGATGATGTATACAAGAAAATCCAAAATCAATCAACACAATTATTGCAAAGCTTAAAGCATAATTAAAGGAACACCTGTGGTTGATGAACTATGCCAAAGGGAATTTACATTTTCTTCAAAAAGAGATGAGATAACAGTGACTCTAATTTGTTTCCTCCTTGGTGTAAGGCAACAAGGAGGATGTTTATAATAGAAAGATGCTGTGGGTTCCTACTACATCTTGAAGACCTCAGTGGATGCTGGAAAGACTGAAACCAATGCATGCACTCATTGGGAAGGAGGAAACTAAAAGGGAATGGATATTGTTTTCTTTTCTCGATGCTGCACCTGATAAATTCAGGCTAACCAAACCCACATGCATTAGAATATTAAGGACTTAAATTATAAAAAGAAATCTACAAATCATGACACAAAAATTAAGTGAGTGAATTGATGTAGAAAATGATTTCTGTGTGAGGAAAAGCAGCATCTTAGAAAGCATACACCATCAAGTGGAAGAAAGCAGGGTATGGAGTCAGGAGGGTTGGATTCTTAAAGGGAAGAAGGAAAGGACTTGGGTCTCGTGGCTCTCTGGGGGAGACAAGAAAAAGGTTTATTTTAGGTTTTACTAAGACAGACAAGGTAATCAGGAAATCCCATTAGAGGGAAAATTCAGCATCTTAGAAGAAGCAAACTGGAACGGTTCCCCCAGGGAAGAGGCAGCATCCAGAAGCCTGTGAAGAAATGGCTCTGAAAATCACAAATATGGAGACTTTTGACACGGATGTCTCGGAAGATTAAGGAACGTATTTAAGTTATGTGATCTTTGGGAACCTGCTTGATTAATTGTTAAAATTACAGCTCTTAGGAAAGTGTGGTGCCGATGAAAGGGGAAACAGGTAAAATATAAGGAGAGAAATTTAGCTAGGAGATCATGTGACAGAAGAAAGAGAAGGTATTAAATATTTATTTTAATAGCTCTTGTTTAAGAGATTTCAGAGTTTATAAATTTCCTATCTCTCACCAGGGAAGATCGTAGAGATAAAGTCTAGCAGAATAGATTTGAAATACTAACTTCGTGAGCCCAGATTCAGGCATCAAGTTAATGGAGGTGTTCTATGCCAAAGAATACTACTTGTTGGATCAAAGTTATTTTAAAAATTCAAAAGAGGCCATTTTAAACATTGGAAATTCAATTTAATCTTTCTTAAAGGATTGAGCAATAGCACATTGAGAGAAAAAATGATAAAATGCGTGTTAGAGTAGAGGAAATTAAAAAATTATAATAGGAAAACCATTAATGACTGGAGCATAGCATAACTGAGAAAAGTCAGTGATTTGATAATAAAAGAGAAAAAAGATGGATTGGTTTTCCCTAGGATACTACAAAGAATTTTTTTCTTTTAAAATTTATTTGTGTGTGTGCCTGCGACAGTTTATGTGTACCACATGCACATAGTTGCACCTGGAAGTCAGAGGGTGTTGGATTTCCTTGGAACAGTAGTTACAGGAAAAATTTAGTTTATACCATACACAAATTTTAGAATGGCTCTGAGTATTGTTGTCATGTTGTTGGTGGCTCTTTCTGATATGACTGAAGCTTGTGATGAATCTTTTTCTTTGTAATAGGAGATAATAGTAATAGTATGTAGACTGGCAAAGGAAGAATAGAAAGTTAATTCCTAGCTTGAAGTTGGCACCAGAACTCTTAGTTCTTCAAGTATCTTGAAAAGTATTCCTAAACACTGCTGGTACAGAGGTTCTCATAGAATGAGTCTGAGGTGTTTGGGCAACAAAAATTTTGTGACCCTTCGGGGGAAATGTTTGTTTCTTCCCTACTTCTCTTGATAATAGGTGGGTCTGTTGAGTAATATCTCTATCCACTTCTCTTCTCACTCTTCTCTATGGTAGGAGACCTGAGTCTAATTATATGAAAGAAGGAACTCAGCATGTTGAATCAAGTCCTCTATATTTATCTTTGTATTTATTTACCTATGAAATGAATGCTGGGTATTTTCCTGCCTCAGAATTATGGGGAAAAAAATAGTGATCAGAGGATTCATTCAAGTGGAGAGGCTGGCTACCCTACGGAAAGTTAGCCAAGTTCACTGTACTAGATTCATATGGATTCAAGCTGGTCAACTTTGGGTAGCTTAATCTTTTCATCTCGAGAGCAACATTGACATTTTGACTTTTGTTTTGCAGACTTCATTATTCCATTTCCATGTGTTTTCCATGTCATATGAGAAAGGGAAGTATTATTTTTGAATATTTACAATTCCAACAACTGTAATTTGCATTGCTCATAGCTATTGTAACAGAATCAGCTACATGGGCTAAAGAAGTCATTTCTAGAGCATCTACCCCAGTGGCCACCAGTAGGTGATGAGGTGACTTTAAAAGAGCTATTGCAGTGGCTGTTAACCTACACAAGGGTTGCTTATCATATATTTACACTATGGCTCATAACAGTAGTAAAGTTACAGTTATGAAGTGCAGTGATAAAATTTTATGGTGGGGGGGGGTCATGCACAATTTGAGGAACTATATTAAAGGGTAGCAGCCACTGACCTAGAGGCTTGTGTGGTAGTGGGGGTATTGAAAATATTCAGGCTCAGGCTTTGAATCACAAAAGGTTGGGCCCAAAGGCTTCTGTTCTTATGTATATTAGTTAAGAACAATAGTGATTAAGGGCTTCAGGAAAAGTCTGGGATATTTGTCAAAGAAACCATTAACATACTTTAACAATAGAGCCCAAATATAAATAATGTTTTATGAAGAGGTTCCCTGAGAAAACAATCAGAAACAAACAAGTTCCCTTGGTTGCTCCACACAAGGTACCTTTCCACAGAGAACTTTGAGGAGGTGGCATTGAGATTGACTGCCAAGATTGTGGCCCATTAGGCACTCAGATTGGGCAGCAAGATGTATCTGTGTGTCAGTAAACTCATTCTTGCTGAGGAGTGTCCTTGATTTAAAAACATATCAAAACACAATCAATCACTCAAGCAAACAAAACTTCCAACAATTCAAAAAGATACTATTCAGTCAGTAAATAAATCAGTGTTGACCAGAGGACAAAAAGAAATGAGACAGGCACTTTCCAGGCCACTTGCCTCTGCCCTATGGACCACCTCTAAGTCTCTGCCCCTGAGTTTGTTGGGCAGCTATATACCCTGATGCAAGAAAAGTAAAGGAGCCATGTCAAGGATATCAGAGCAGCTGTTGGAAAAGGTTTTCTTTAACCTAGTCCAGGCTTCCGCTATCTCTGTGATGGAAAATTCAAAGCAGGTCTCTGAGAAGTACACTGACACTGCTCCAAGCAGAGGGGCCTCTACCTTTAAAATTCCACAAAAATAATAACAGAAGAAATTATAATGTTTTTTGGGTGTCCAGAATATGACAGTTTTCCTATACTAAACATAAAACAGTAAGAAAGAAACAAAAAATTTAGAAAGAGTTGCCCAATCATGTCTTAAAATTATTTCTAAAAATACTATCATCTATCATCTCTCTCTGACTCTCTCTCTCTCTTTACTTTTATTTATTTATTTTAAGTGTATGAGTCTTTCATCTATTTGTTTATGCAACACATGGATGGCAGGTGCCTGCAGAGACTAGAAAAGTGTATTGGATGCCCTGGGACTGCTATTACAGTCAGTTGTGAGCTGCCATGTAGGTGCTAGGAGTCAAACCCATGTCCTCTGGAAGAACAGCCAGTGCTCTTTACCCACCGAGACATCTCTCCAGCACTTACATTTCTTTTGAGTAAAGTATAATTATACCATTTATGTTCCAGTCCCTCCTTTCAATCCTCTATATACCACACCCCCACTGCTTCTCATATTTGTGGCCCCTTTTTCTTGTTACATATAAATACACAAACACAACCTGCTGAATCCCCTTAGTGTTGCTTATATACTTGTCATTAGGTCTGGCCACATGGTATTATAGAAACAATTAGGGGTTCATTTCTGGGGGATACTAATTACCCCTCTCTTGCAGTTATTAATTGTTGTAGTTCTTTATTTGGGGGTAGGGTTACTTAAGAAAGATTTCTTCGTCAGTGTTGAAGTGTCAACTAGTATTGCCATTGTTCACAAGTCATATTTTTGATACTTCCTGGGTGTAGCTCCCATCTCATCTAGAAATCCCAATCTTGCAGCTGCCTTCCTGGCTTTAAAATCTTTCTGCTCCCTCTGCCATGATATTCCTTGAGCCTTAGGTATGCAGATTAGGTTGTAGCTCTGTTGTCAGTTGTTCTCTGAATTTTGACGAGCTCTGGCTTTCTGCAATATTCCCTATCTGCTGCAAAAGAAGCTTCTTGGCTGAGGGACGAGCTCTTCATTTGTTTGTATATTAGGATCGGAATTTAGAATGCAGCTGGGCATGATACTGGTCTGGAAACTTGTAATATGTTCGCCTCTAAGGTCCAAGGCCTTACCAGCCACGGGCAGTCAGCGGTGTTTCCAGTACTAAGTGTGATTTCCCTCCTGCTGAGTAGGCCTTAAGTTCAACTGTACAGCTGTTAGCTATTGCCAAGGTGGAAGTGCTATATTGTGCCATTAGGGTCATCTTACCATGCTGGTCATTGTTGTGGTCCTTGGATTTTACTACCAGGTAGGATTATTCATTGCTTTCTTCCCTTGGTAGCTTACGTGGCACCTTCTGCTACTATGAAGGCTAGTTCTCAGGGAAGATGCTTTTGGGTAATACCTCGTTAGATTCTTCTGTGTCCTGTATCCAAAGTGTGTGGCTTCTTCAGAAAAAAAAAATCATCTTCTGACAGAAAACTAAGGTCAAAAACAATAGCTTACATTGTTTTAGGAGTCTCTTAGAATCCCCTGATTAACAACTTGAAAGAAGGTTTCTCATGCCTGGTATGAGAGGTTTTATTAGCTACACTATGGCTGTTGAGGGTAGCATTGTTACCCCAAGCTATATAAATTAAATTACACACACACACACACACACACACACACACACACAAAAGACATTTTAGGTAAAAATAAAATAAGATGACTCCTTAGAGCTTTTCCAATATCCTTAGTGTTATTTATTACTTCTTTCTCCTTTTTCTTTGTGTTCATAGTTTATTTTATAAATCTTTATACACTGGGGTAGGTCTAAGGCACATTCGAGGATACTGTGGCCTGATTCTGAGTGTTTTCTAGGTGTTTGTATTTCATTTTCCCTCCTAAGTTCTATATCCAGCTTCTGCCTTCTTTGTGTGTGGGTCTCAGGATGCTTCAGCCCATCAAGATACATCATTAGGACGGTAGTATAAAAAAAAGACAGGAGATGTACCATACACACTTACATGCATGCTTTCACCCCGTCCCCCAGTCACACATATACATACAGAGACAGACACACATACAGAAAGACACCCAAATACACACATACCTACACACTTCCATACATATAAATGAATACTGATAGTAATACTAGAGAGGGAGGAATGAACATTTCTGATCTTCTACCATTAAGAATATCTATATAGTAAGCTACCATGCCTATCTATATTTGTTTCTTTTGTGTTTTTAAATTAATCATTCTGTTCGTTTACATATCTAATGATATCCCATTTCCCGGTTACCACTCCACAAACCCTCATCCCCTATCCACCCTCTCTCTCCTTTGAGAGATTACTTCTCCAACCACGTACCTCTCCTGCCCCACCATTCCAGCATCCCCCTACACTGGGGCATCAAACCTCCACAGCACCAAGGGCCTCCCCTTCCATTGCTGTCAGGCAAGGCCATCCTCTACTACATATGTATGTGGAGTCATGATCCCTCCCTGTATACTCCTTGGTTGATGGTCTAGTCCCTGGAAGCAGTGGGTGGTCCGGCCAGCTGATGTTATTCTTCCTATGGGGTTGCAATCTACCTCTGCTGCTCCAGTCCCTCTGGCAGCTCCCCCATGGGGTTCCTGATCTCAGTATGACGGCTGGCTCCAAGCATCCACATCTACACTGGTCAGTTGCTGTCCAGACCTCCCAAGGAGCAGCCACACCAGGTTCCTGTCAGCAAGTGCCTCTTGGCAACAGCAACAGTGTTGGGGTTTGGTGTCTGCAGACAGGTTGGATCCCCAGGTGGGGCAGTCCTTGGATGGCCCTCCCTTCAGTTTCTGTATTTGTTTCTTTCTGTTGTCTTGACACAACAGAAACCAAGTTATTCTCTTATGCTCCAGTAGACGAACCCCAACCTCTGCAGATGGTAAGTTTTGATTAACTCACTGAGATAACAACAACAGTAGTAGTACACTAAAGGAGGATATGATTCTAGTAGGAAGAAGAGTGAGTCGGGGCTCTAACATCAGAGTTATTGGTGGGTGTGGATAAGACCAAAGTACACTGAACACATATATAAAAATTCAAAGAAAAAGTAAAAATTACTACTAAAAGAAGTGTCCAATAGGTAATTTGATATGTAATATTTCAGGAAAAGTAGAATGTGTGTGTTTTGGAGTGTGGGGAGATGGGATAATCATTGAAGCACAAAGGATTTGGTAAATAAATATGTGTAGGGATACTTTAAGTCTTTGGATGAACCACCCATGCCTGTACCAGAACAATTACTTATTTCATGGTTTTATTTTTTTCTTATAAAGGAACAGTGATCACTTTTGAAAGGTGATCCTTTGAGCAGTGACGGAGACAGTGGTGTCATCACAAGCCCATACACCACCCTGGGGGACACAGAGCTCCTAGAGACTTCAGCCTGAGCTTCTCGTGCTTACGTGGAGTTTCTATGAGTGAAGCCACTGCCTCATCTTGCCATGGCCCCCAGGCTCCTTTTCTGTCTGGTTCTTTGCTTCTTGAGAGCAGGTGAGCTTCCAGGAATAAAGAAGCTGCAGCTTTTGATCATTGTTTGTCATAGCTACAATTACATTCTTTATTCTCTATTCTGTTTCTTTCTAGAACCAACAAATGCTGGTGTCATCCAAACACCTAGGCACAAGGTGACAGGGAAGGGACAAGAAGCAACTCTGTGGTGTGAGCCAATTTCAGGACATAGTGCTGTTTTCTGGTACAGACAGACCATTGTGCAGGGCCTGGAGTTCCTGACTTACTTTCGAAATCAAGCTCCTATAGATGATTCAGGGATGCCCAAGGAACGATTCTCAGCTCAGATGCCCAATCAGTCGCACTCAACTCTGAAGATCCAGAGCACGCAACCCCAGGACTCAGCGGTGTATCTTTGTGCAAGCAGCTTAGACACAGAGCTACAGAATCATAGTCTGCTGAGGCAGAAACCATACGCTTCCCCTCTCCTGTCCACCTCCCAGAAGCTGTTCTCAACTGTGATCGTGAGGTTTTCTCACAACAGGAAGTATATGGGTTTAATGTCTTCTCTATCCTAGACAAGGCAACAACAGATGGTAACGAGTATTACATTAAGAAGTCTTGTGGTAGGAAGGTATGTAGAGAAAGGTATGTGGTGGGTGATGAGCAGACAAAACTTGTTCATGGGATCCCTCATATATTTTTCATAAGGGTAAGTGAGTCTATGATTAAGCACATATGTCATTCAGTGGGCCTTTCATACATATATGTGAGCTGAAGACTAAATAGGCTGGGAGGTATGGAAGAATGATCATCCCTGGTTGCTTTTCACTACAGCTTAGACACCAGTTTTCTTCTCCTCTCCTTAAAAAAAAACAAGACTCCATGCTACAAGAGGTAGCTTTTGCCTGACACTGTCTGGATGTCCAGCAAGAACCAGAGGCTAGATAGCCCAGAGACCTAGGATATACCAAACATGACTGGCAAAACAAAACTCAGTGAAATGATTCCTAATGCTATTCTGCTATACTCATATATCAGTGCCTTGCCCAGTTGAGGCTTCCTCCTACATCTGATCAGAACAGATCCAGGCATATGTACTACAACTATTGTAAACATATCCCTGACTAACTTACAAATAAATAAGATCCAGGCTATGGTTAATTTATTTGGTTTTGAGAATTACTAGGGGGTAACCTTTAGCCTACTTGTGTAACTGCTGACATGGCTACCTCCTCACAGCTGATCCCCAAATACTTGCTGTTTTTCCTGGATATGCTCATGACCCTTCTTCTCTTATGGTGTTTTCTCCTCTCTCCTCCTTGTTTTCTTCCTTCTCTCATGCTCAACCAGGTAACAAAAACCCCACCTATCTCTAGTATTCCAGTAATTGGCTCTAGCCATTTTTATTTAACTAATACATATAAATTAATTAACAAGGTTTTCACAACAAAGCCAGTAATTGAGAATTCACTTGTAGACCTAGACCTTCCTTCGGATATAGAATTTAGCATTACAATACATAGCAACAGACATTTCTTTTGTCAAAATATTTGATATATTTTTGAGTTTGTTAACTGTATAGGTACATCATAAGCATCTGAAAATTATAAAAACCTTCAAAATACTAATTTAAAATTAAACATAATATTAAAATATTATGTATATGTATATAAATATTTACATGGTATTTGAACCTGTTTCTTGTTAGAGTGTGGCTTAGCCCTTAGCAAACAACTTTAAACACTCTGGCTGGAAAATAGAAACATCCTTAGTACTCGCCTTTAATTCCAAACAATGAAGGTAAAGTGAGTTTCAGGAAGAAGCACCCATGTCTGAAAGTGATGTCTAATTGAGTGATAGAAAGGTAACAAATCAGAAAAAGATTTGGCAGAACAGAATATTCCCAACTTTCCCAAGATGAGAGGGGAAAGGAAGGCTATTTAGAGAAGAGACAGACAATACTGAAATATAGTAGAGTTTCTGTAGAGCTATGCAGTAGAGAGGAACAGTAGAACAACACAGAGGGAGAAGGAGGCAGTTTTACCAGGAGAGTTTTACAGAGAGAGACTAAAGAGAAAACAAACCAGACACAGAGAAAGACAGAAGAAGCAAGAGAATGAGAATAAGCTAGAAGATTAGAAAAGATTGCTAGAGTTAGTTTGAGGCCAAGCAGAGCAATTCAGAGGCCAAGAGAAATCCACATTGAATAAGTCATCTGGGAGAGGAGTTTGATCCAAAACAGTTGAGTTGAACCAGCCAGCTAGAGTTCAGAAAGAATGAGAAAGGGTGAGCTTATTAGGCAACAAACCTCAGAGACTGAAAACATTCTAGGCTTAGATTAGATTGGACAGAGGCTAGAAGCTTCTAGAACTAGGCCTAGTTAGCAGACTGAGGTCATAAGCCCTTGGAGATGAAAATCACCCAGGTGAATAAGTTATACTTTACAATATATGTAAAACCAAGATGGTAAGTATAATAGCTTATTTACTGGAAGAGATAAGCAAAATAAACTGTAAAAAGAGAGTACTTTATAAAATACTCTGCAAAATAATACAAGGAATATGAGCTTATTTAAAGGATCAGTGACTGGCTCAAATTGGGATCCATCTCAAGGGAATGCTCCAAGGCCTGACACTATTACTGATGCTATGGTATACTTACAGACAGGAACCTAGCATGGCTGCCCTCCAAGAGGCCCAATAAGCAGTGGAAAGAGACAGAACCAGATACTTAATGGACAGAAGCCAGGAACCCTTATGGTTGAATAGGGAAAGGCTGAAGAAATTGTGGAGGAGAGCTACTCCATAGGAAGACCAGTAGTCTCAACTAACCTGGAACCCCAAGATCTCTCACACACTAAGCCACCAACCAGGCAGCATATACTTGCTGGCATGAAGAACCCAACACATATACAGCAGAGGATTGCCTAGTCTGGCCTCAGTGAGAGGCCTGGTGGGGTGGAGGCGGGTGGGGACATCCTCTTAGATATCAAGGAGGAGGAATTTTGTGTGTGGGAGTTGTCAGACAGGGAGGATAATAACAACTGAACTGTAAAAAAATATTAAAGATAATTTAAAAGAAAAGAACAAATCAATAAGTCAATAAATATCTTTGTTGAAATTTGTAGCCACTTTCATAAGGAAGGTGAAAAGTATTTAATACATTTCCAAGTAGGGAATGAGAGCAAAGAGAGGAAGAGCAGAAAGATGATCATTCTTATCTTAGTCTATTTATTTTTCTGCCTAAGCTTGAAGCACTATTACCACCAAATTTAAATGTAAAGGTAATACTGTATACATTGAATCTAAAAAGAAAAACAATTATACCTTTTAAAAGGAGGTAATTGGTAAACAGAAATCTAGGAAAAGAAATATAGGAAAAGCTAAAATCCTAATAAACTACATCTATCTACTCCAGATGTGAGCATCACGGAGGGAATTGGAAGTTTAAGGACCATTTAAAGAGATGCCACAAAAAAAGCTCTAGAATTACATTTCTCACATGAATCTCAGAGCCACAAAATGGCCCCATTCTTTGTGAACAAAAAGTGTTACAGCTGAAAAACCAGAAATGAAGTTAGAAGATTGAATGTTTGATCAGGCCTTTGGGTGAAAGATAAAAAGGATAAATTAGCAGAGAGAAATTGAAACTTCCTGCTGTGCTTCACATGTTTCTGAAATGAAATTTTATGTTACTGTGTAGAAGGAAAATCACAATCTCATGGGACTGGGAAGCTGGCTCATCATGTATCACTCATTCAGAGGACCCGAGCTTGGTTCCAGGCATCTTTTCCTGCTCTTTATGACCACCTGTCATTTCAACTCCTGTGATTCTGAGGCCATTTTATGGCCTCGGCAGGTACTCACACATTTGACACACACATGAAAGAGCACACACACACACACACACACACACACACACACACACACACACACGCACACCTAAAATTAAAAATAAATCTTTGAAAAGACAGAAATTTACATGCTTAGAAGCTCATCAAAAGGAATCTGTAATCATTGGAATCCTTGGGGAAATCAAACAAGAAACTCAATATTGCTCTGGCAGGCACTTTTACTTCTTCTTTTTTTTTTTTAATTAGGTACTTTCTTCATTCACATCTCCAGTGCTATCCCAAAAGTCCCCCCCACCCTCCCTCCCCATCCCCCCCACACCCACTCCCACTTCCCGGCTCTGGCGTTTCCCTGCACTGAGGCATATAAAGTCTGCACGACCAATGGGCCTCTCTTTCCACTGACGGTCAGCTAGGCCATATTCTGATACGTTCCACTGACGGTCAGCTAGGCCATATTCTGATACATATGCAGCTAGAGACACGAGCTGGGGGCGGGGGGGGGGGGAGTTGGGGAGTGCACTGGTTAGTTCATATTGTTGTTCCACCTATAGGGTTGCAGATCCCCTCAGCTCTTTGGGTACTTTCTCTAGCTCCTCCATTGGGGGCCCTGTGTTCCATCCAATAGCTGACTGTGAGCATCCACTTCTGTGTTTGCCAGGCCCCAGCACAGCCTCACAGGAGACAGCTATATCAGGGTCCTTTCAGCAAAATCCTGCTAGTGTATGCAATAGTGTCAGTGTTTGGAGGCTGATTAAGGGATGGATCCCCGGATATGGCAGTCTCTAGACGGTCCACCCCTTCGTCTCAGCTCCAAACTTCGTCTCTGCAACTCCCTCCATGGGCGTTCTGCTCCCATTTCTAAGAAGGGGCAAAGCGTCCACACCTTGGTCTTCTCTCCTAGGCACTTTTACTTCTTACCAAGGCAGATTAACAGGGAGATTAGAGTTAATCTTTCCCTTAAAGTAGCTTTTGTAAAAACAAAATAAAACAAGGGATTATAAAAAGATAGAATTGCTAAGACTTTTACTGTAAACCAGAGAACAAAAGACAGAGGTCTATGAAATATGGAGCACACTGAATGAAGTACTGTGGCCATCTCACCCTAATACTTGCATATTGGAAGTCTGTGGGCTGCGTGGGACCTGGTGCTGACCTGGATGCTCTTCTTGTGTTCAGTACTAGAAATACAAGGACATGTGCTATAGTCAGCACAAGTAAGGAGGTTAGATAAAGAACCACTCGATACAAAGGAGAAAGCAGACAGAGGGAATCTAGTATACCCTATCAGCTGAGACGAGACTAAACTGCAATCCTAGATTGCAAATCTACTCTTCACCTTTTTTATTTAACATCCTTCTCAAACTGTAACGAGCTAAAATGGGTGTGAGGCTCTTTTGTTCTCATCTCCTATATTCATTACATGCCCCCCCCCACACACACACAGAAAGCTCAAATCATCTGTCAAGATTCAACTGTATTTCTATACAATGGAAAAAAGAAAACATCTACAATAAATGGTGCTAGTGTAACCAATTGTCTAAATGTAGAAAAATGCAAATAGACTCCTATCTATCACCTGGCACAAAACTCAAGTCCGAGTGGATCAAAGACCTCAACATAAAATTGGATACACTAATTTGAATAGAACAGAAAGTAGGAAATAGCCTTGAACTCATTGGTATAGGAGACAACATCATGAACAGAACACCAATGGCTCAGGCTCTAAGATAAAAATTTGATAAATGGGACATCATAAAGTAACTGCAATGCAGAGAATATTGTTAATAGGACAAAGAGAAGCCTACAGATTGGGAAAGGATCTTTGTGGGGAATTGCAGGCTGGTATCCAGTCAAGCTGAGGTCTGAACCCCAATGGTCATAATTAACCTACATGACACAGTAGGCATTCCCTCATGCTCCTGGAACTTCGGCCCCTGCCTAAGATACCACCTCCCACAGCCCCCACAAGAGAAGCATGGTCAGTAGTCACGCAAGCAATGACCCAAGCTTCTGACCTTCAGGCTAAACTCCTCCCTAGTTACCTAGCAACTGTGAAGACCATAAAAAGGGGTGCTCAGCCCCAACCTCTCTCTCTCACTCCTTTTTCCTCTCACTTCTCACACTTCTTTCTCCTCTTCCCTTTCTCTTTGTCTTCTCTCCTCTCTCCTTTTTCTTTGTCCTCTCCTCTCCTCTCCTCCCCTACTCTCTCTCTCTCTCTCTCTCTCTCTCTCTCTCTCTCTCTCTCTCTCTCTCTCTCTCCTCTCTTTCCCCTGCATTTCTATAACAAAGCTCTTAAACCATAGAGAGTCTCTGCCCTTCAAGTTCTGCTGGGCCATCTGGTCAGTGTTGGGAACTTCTTCCCCCATTCCCTCTCTCCCACAACCCTGGTGGCTTTAGCAAAATAGCTCTGGGGGGAGGGGGGGAGTCCCCAGGCAGGGTTGCCCCTTGGCCACCCCCTGAAGAGTGGGATAAAGGAATGCCCATCCAGGGATGAGTGGATAGGGTAGATAGCAGCCCTCCCACACCTGACTGACCAGAGACGAGGGAAACTCTGGTGGGGTGTGGGCATCTTTTTCCTATCTAACTTCTCCCCGGGATTCCCCCAGGACCCCCCACCTTTATTTTGTTCCCAACAGATCTTCACTAACCCTCCATCTGACAGGAAGATAATATCCAAAATTTATAATGAACTCAAGAAGTTAGACACCAACAAGCCAAATAACCCAATTAAAAATTGGTGTACAGAGCTAAAGAGAATTCTTAACAAAGGAATCTCAAGTGGCCAAGAAGTACTTAAAGAAGTGTTCAATGTTCTTAGTCATCAGGGAAATGCAAATCAAAACAACTTTTGAGATTCCAAATCTTACACTGGTCAGAATGACTACGATAAACAAAACAAAAGAAAACAAAACAAAACTCAAGAGATATCACATTCAGGAGATGATGTGGAGTAAAGAAACTTTCCTTCAGTTCTAGTGGGATTGCAAACTTGTACAACCACTTTGGAAATCAATCTGGTGGTTTCTCAGAAAACTGGCAATAGTTCTACCTCAAGACCCAGCTATACCACTCTTGGACATATATCCAAAAGATGCTTCACCATTCCACAAAGATACTTGATCAACTATGACCATAGCAGCTTTATTTGCAAGATAAAACTGGAAACAACCTAGATGTCTCTAAATTGAAGAATGGATAAAAAAATGTGGTACATCTAAGCAATGGAATATTATTCAGCTATTAAAAACAGACATCAGGCAAATTGATCAAACTTGAGAATATCATCCTGAGTGAAGTAACCCAGACCTACAAGTACATGCATCATATGTACTCACTTATAAGTAGATATTAGCCATAAAATATAGGATACCCATGCTATATTCCACAGACCCAAAGAAGCTAAAGACAAAGGAAGGCCCAGGTGAATATGCCTGAATCTCACTTAGAAGGGGGAATAAAATAGTCATAGGAGACAAATGGAAGGAGGGAACTGGGTGGAAGAGGGCATGGGGAGGAAAATGGGGGAGGTTCATGATCATGTATGGGCAGGTACAGGATCGATGGCCAGATGATCATGTGAATGAATGGCAATACATAACTGACTGGGGTGGGAAGGTAGGGGGAATCTGGATGACCTAAGAGAGGTTTATAGAGACCTGGATTAGGGGAGGCAGTCAAGAATCAATGGGGGTGACTATAACTGTGATTCATATCATTGATGATATGGAACCTGAAAAGGTCACCTCCTGGAACCAGATAAGAACCCCAGTGGAACAATAGGCACCCACGAAACTTTCAACCCCAATTTTATACTGTCTACAAGAAACGCAGGGAAAGGGGATGCATCAGAGACTGAGGAAATGGCCAACCAATATCAACCCAAACTTGAGACCCATCTCATTGACAAGCAGCCATTCCTGACACTATTAATGATACTCTGTTATGCTTTCAGATAGGAGTCTATCATGGCTTTCTTCTGAGAGGATGTAGAGACACACAGTCAAACAATAGGGGGAGCTTGGGGACTTTTATGGAAAAGCTGGGGGATGGATTGTGGCCCTGAAGGCTATAGGAACTCCACAGAAAGACCAACAGGGTCAACTAACCTGGTTCCTTGGGACTTTCAGAGACTGAACCACCAACCAAAGAGCATGCACAGGATAGACCTAACTCCTCCTACCCTGCACATATGTAGCAGATGTGCAATTTGGTCTTCCTATGGGTCCTGAACAACTGGAACTTGAGTTGCCTCCAAAACTGTTGCTTATCTGTGAGATATATTTTTCTAGCTGGGCCGCCCAGTCTTACCTCAGTGGGAAAGGAAATGCCTAGTCCTGTAGAGACTTGATGTGCCAGGGTTGAGGGATTCCTTGGTGGGTGGTGGGGCGGGTGTTCCACTAACCCACTGGATAAGAAGAGAGGGGGTGGGGAAATAATTGGAGAAAGGGGTGACTGGGAGAAGGGGCAGTGAGCAGGATGTAAAATTAATAAATAAAAATTCAATTATAACATCACTTCCTCTCCAAAAATTCACAATCATTGTTTTTAATTAGTGCACATCAATAAAATGAAAAAGAAGGCAAGGTTTCATGTCTTACTGATGAGAATATTGTATTGTATAGGAAATGCAAAAAAGAGAATTAGCTGGAATGAATGAAGTAAATAACATGTTTAGAGATGATACCTGCTGTAGAGCAAAGGGAGACAAACCATAGGTAAGGCGGGACCAGGGTTGTTTGAGTCTTGAAACTATAAATAAGTTGCTCAGAGAAGAATTCAACAAGGACTGGGCCTCTGAAGTGAGGACAGCAAGAAGATGACACAGAAAGACTTGCAGAAATAAAGGGGAAGAGTATTGTAACCAGAGGAAAGTGTAGATACTGTTAGCTCTTAGAATGAGAGCCCATAAGACATAGCTACCCTGATAATCCTGATTGTAATATTTGACTTTTGAGAGACATCCTCAGTTTGCTATGCTAGAGTCAAAATGTGCATTTGTTATCTTATTTTAAGTTTTTGAGTATATACTATCTTGGGGTAACTGCAGAATTCTGCCCAATTTGCTGGTCTGTAATGTTTGTGACTTGAGTGTCAGCCTACATCTTCTTGTCTTTTCTCATAATAACATTGAGAACACTCCCTGATGGAAGTAAAAACATGTAAACCTAGTTTATTCATGCCTAGTTTGTAGGCTTATTAGTGATGAGGACAGAAACAGGGTCAGCAGGGCACACCAAACAGTTATATTAGTATAGTTTGTATAAGTTGCCCTACACCTTTAAAAAAGTCCCATGGTTGAGTGGATTAGCCACATTCTTTCTCAGATTAAAGCTAATTTCCTACCTAGATAAGGTTTGATTGTTTAATATCTGAAACATGATACTTACAGAATATATATCAACTCAAACCATTTTAAGTTGCAGAAATTTGACTGTGAAATTATTTGTGAGGCTTATAAATAAAGAGACATTAATATAGATCCAGTTGTTCTTTGTAAGTGTTTAGATTCAGATATTCCCTGTTAGCCATATTTTGTAAACAGACCTGAAATGCATTAAAATAATTTGCATTTATCCTAGTCTGATTGGTTTTAGTACTTCAAATAATCATCAAATTCATTTCCTATTCTTTAGATAAATGGATAGCAACCTAGGATTTCAATTTTCTTAAATGTTTCAAATTTTATTTTCTTATTCTAATTGTAAAGGTTTGAAATTTTAGACAATCTGCATTCTATTTTGCTATATATAAGTGGTAATATTCAATTTTGTCACAATACTATGAATACATTTCTTACCTCTAACTTGCCCATTTCCTTCTTTAGAATAATAAGCACAAAAGAAGATTGGTTTTTCAAATAGTCATATAATGCACATAGTTTTCACTTAAAATTCCAGGTGGGGACACATGCAGACTGTTCTTTCTTCTGTTTTACGATGTAATTCATAACCATAACACATAGCAAGCTGTCCATTTATTCTTCAACTTTTTAGTCTCACAAGTACAGCTGAAATAGCAACTAGCAAGAAAACTAGGTTTTCAGTGGATGAATTGTTTGACTCCAAAGCATAGGCAGTGAGAGTTTTGTGAAGTATTTTGACATTTGAGAATATGAACACTCGATATTACCTCTTATCATGGACAGAACACTGTTTCCTTTATGGTCCTGAAAACTCAGACATCTTGTTTTTCTTATTTAATTTATTCAATTTTCTAAACATTTTGAGTTATGATTGGCAGATAACAATGAAATGCTTAGTTTCCAGGAAATGCTTTGATGAATGTGCACTTCAGATATGGCTACTACTTAAAGCTAAATAACATACTCATCATTTAGTAAACATTTCTTCCTTTCATCTTTGTGTGAGAATATTTAAGACCTGTGTTCTTGCCAGTTTTCAAGCAATAGTATGATTCACTACAGTCAGCAGGGTATACAACGAATTTCTCGAACTTTCAAGCATGCTCCATTTACCAGTTTTTATTTGATTAAGTTAAAAAATGTCTCACTGTTACAAATATAGATATTATTAGACAGTTAAATGGCAGAGAGAGCTAGGACAAAAGGCAGCTTTTTGGATCAAGTAGAGATGAGAGTTTTCTGGTCATTCAATTCTCCATGATTTAAAAAGCCACAATTGGAATTCAATATGAATAAGTAAAAGACATTTCCTTTAAACAACTGGCCATTTCTTGCCCATGATGTACAGGATTTATATGTTTAACCACATAGAGGAAATTCCATGTGAATCTTGAAAGAATATAGCCCTGGAATGTAGCTAGGTACTGGAGGCCAGAAGAACTATAAGTAAAGCAGAGTTCTCTGTGGGATGAAGAAGATGAGGTAATGGTGCCTTGTTTTCTCATACTATCCTTAGACTTTGTATCTTGCTTTTGATCAATAATCCATGATGTGGAACATATCTTAATACCTTGCAGGTGTGACCTACGATAACTATGAATGCATTTCCTAGGAATTCCCAACACTCACTGGCACATCTAGACCAAATTTAAAAACTTTCGCCTGTTTTTGCCATAGTTCTTAGAAAGTCTGTGCATATCTGGATACAATTGGGAGTATAGGACATATGACTGAAGGAACTCTGAGCTGCCTTGTGAGAAATTAGGAATAGGATGGGAAGTTCTAGATGGATGCAAGGCAGATGCAGGAGCAACAAAACAGGGATATCATGTCTCTGAGAAGCAGTGATACCTAAGGTAAGTTTCTGCTTTGTACCTGGTGTAGCTGAGCCCAGATTTCTCTGCCAGTAAGGAAGTTGAGTACAGTATTGCAATGAGCAGTGACTCTCCTGCAGTGAGGTCAGAGGCAAGTCTTCCTATAAGGGACCAGCGACTTTCAGAACTTCCACTTCTCAAGAACCAGAAGTAGGGTAAGGCCTTGAAAAGACAAATATTCCTTTCCTGTTCTGGACCATCCATGGATCCTAGACTTCTTTGCTGTGTGATCTTCTGTCTTCTTGCAGCCAGTGAGTTCTGAGCAAAAAAGAAATCATTGAATAAGGCTGTCATGTTCTTTGTTCTATGCCCTACGTTTTTTTGGTGTCAATTTGACCTCTGCTTTAACTCACTTAATGCTTTTCTTTGCAGCTTTTGTGGATACTACGGTTAAGCAGAACCCAAGATACAAGCTTGCAAGAGTTGGAAAACCAGTGAATTTGATCTGTTCTCAGACTATGAATCATGATACCATGTACTGGTACCAAAAGAAGCCAAACCAAGCACCAAAGCTTCTTCTTTTCTACTATGATAAGATTTTGAACAGGGAAGCTGACACTTTTGAGAAGTTCCAATCCAGTCGGCCTAACAATTCTTTCTGCTCTCTCTACATTGGCTCTGCAGGCCTAGAGTATTCTGCCATGTACCTCTGTGCTAGCAGTAGAGACACAGGGCTACAATATCACCTACCCTCTGTTCATAAACTTTTTCCTTTCAGAGACCCAAGGATTTTCTCTAGAACCATCCCTCTTCTCTTGCAGCAGTAGGAAATGGGTTTGTGGCTGTCACTTCTCACCCACAGATAAAAGTTGACCATAAACCACTAAAACCATTTGACAGTTATGTCAAGAGTAGAATAGTCGTTACATGTGCCCAGCATTCAGTTTGTGATATTGTCATTTTTATCTCTAATTCTTTCTTTTTTAGTGGAAAAACAGAGAACAACACACCCAGTTCTTTCATCTAGATAGGATTCTTCCAAACACAAGCCCTGTTATATGAAGGTTGACCAAAACCTTATAAACAGGCAAGTCTCTGGCATTTGGAGAACTCTAGATGTATTTTGTAGTCTATAAGAATCTGTTCGTTTTCATCTCAGTCACCAAATAAATATCCATCTAATGGGAAAGGGAAATTACCAATTCCTCAAGATAAAAATATTGTTAAAAAAGTTATATTGGAACAAAATATTTATACATTGATCTATTCATAGCTGGACAGGAGGTGCTGTTGACATGACTAAATTGAAAATAGTTGATTAATAAATTATATTGAAAGAATAAGGAGAATAAATTAGAGGATAAAGCTCTTACAGTCATCTGTATATCAATACATGATCATGACACAAAAGGAGATGAAATCTCAGGAGAAGTCCCCAAGAAAAACTACAGAGTAAAGACAACTACATATGAGAGAATCTGAGTCCTTTGTCTAAGCTGTGCAAGAATTGAACAGAAAATACTCAAACCTTATAACAGGCACATGAGAGTATATGTTTATATATTATCTTGAAATTAATATCCCTGGTGATAACGGTGTTCTGAAGAAACTGACAGAACCCTGATATAGCTATCTCTTGTGAGGCTATGCCAGTGCCTGGCAAATACAGAAATGGATGCTCACAGTCATCTATTGGATGGACACAGGGCCCCCAATGGAGGAGCTAGAGAAAGTACCCAAGGAGTTGAAGGGGTCTGCAACCCTATAGGAGGAACAACAATATGAACTAACCAGTACCCCCAGAGCTCGTGTCTCTAGCTGCATATGTAGCAGAAGATGGTCTAGTTGGCCATCATTGGGAGGATGCCCCAGAACAGGGGAATGCCAGGGCCAGGAAGTGGGAGTGGGTGGGTTGGGGAGCAGGGCTGGGGGAGGGTATAGGGGACTTTCAGGATAGCATTTGAAATGTAAATGAAGAAAACATCTAATAAATATTGTTTTTTAAAAAAGAAAAACAGAAAATATAAAGGAATAGGGTAATCTTAAAACACTAATTTCTTGGTCACCTCTGCTGTTGACAATAGAGGTGCAGATCAGGAGGGGTCCAGGGTCCTGTCCTGTCCTGCCCTGCCCTGCCCTGTGGGTCTAAAGATGGTCGTCAATGTCAGAAATCTTGGTTCTCCCTTTTATAGAGAGACCAACTCCTGAAGACACATTATCTTGGCCCTGATCCTGCGATGGTCATGACCATGTTCTTATGTTCTGGGACCTTTGTTTTCCAGGACATAGTGCATCGTGATCAAGATGGAACATCCTCACCTTGAAGCTCCCACATATTGAACTCACCACCCAGCTGTGCCAGCAATTTCTGCTCCTATCATACACAAGGTACCAGATCACACAACCTTAGGCTACTGCTCATGGGCACAAAATTAAATATTATGTTGTTGTGTAATCCTTTAAGTGACATTAATAGTCTGTCCTTGTTCAAACAGAATTCAAATATGATTTAAAGATGATGGTCAACTGCCAAGGTTACATTAAAAAAAAAGGTAGACAAAGTGCCTTTATTTCTAGTTATAGTACTATAATAGCCTTTACAGCCTCCTCTAAATTGAGCCTGTGTGTCCTGTCCTGTCCTGTCCTGTCCTGTCCTGTCCTGTCCTGTCCTGTCCTGTCCTGTCCTGTCCTGTCCTGTCCTGTCCTGCCCTGCCCTGCCCTGCCCTGCCCTGCCCTGTCCTGTCCTGTCCTGTCCTGTCCTGTCCTGTCCTGTCCTGTCCTGTCTTGTCCTGTCCTGTCAGACTGGAGATTTAGATCCATAGGTTCATATCCCTACAGAATGGGGTCAGGCCATAAACTCAAACAGGAGAGAACAGAGGGAGGAATCATGGAGGAAAGCTGCTTACTGACTTGTTTCTAGGATCAAGTTCGCTATTTTTAAAATACTTCCCTGGATCCCTGCTCAGGGGTGATACCATGTAGCACCTATAGTTAACCTGTAAGCCCCACTAACCCAAGCACCAAGGACTTTCTGGAACGCTGGGAGTTATAGTTCTTGGAAAATAATAATGCCTCATGAGAAAATACAGTGATGTTTGCATTTTTCTTTAAATAACCCCTGCAAAATATGTCTTGTGGCCACTCAACTGGGAATTCCAGGGAATAGACCTGACAAAAGGGCATCCTGGTCAGTATTTATTTAGAAGCTTATTTCAAAATGGCTCAAAATTGTGAAACTTGTTTTTTTCTGGTGGATCACAGGATTAACAAATACCACAATGGGTTTGGCTCTTCCACAACAACAAACAATCAAAAAAGGCCACACAAAAATGCCTAAAGCCCAAGCTAATGGAGGCTTTTTCCTCAAAGTTCCTCAACTGAATAGAAATGGACTCTAGTTTGTATTTTTAAGTTGACAAAAATTATCCAGCAAAATAAACATACAAATATCAAATATTTATTGTTAGTAAATTACAAATTTATTTGTAAACAATATTTGACATACATATATTTTTATCATCTAATAACCACTGAAGAAAAGTTTATAGTGATAAGAAAATAAATTTGTGTATTTTTGCAAAAAGAATTAAATATCTGTTGGATATTTCATACCACAGGATAGCATGTTCAATGTTTTGCAAACTACATTGATATTTTTATTATGTAATAATGCTGAGAATAAAGATTTACATAGTATAAAGTACAAAGTGGCCAAAATTTAATGCCGCTTCATAAATTGTTGTGCATTGTATTCTAATTCTAAATCTAAGTGTATTTAGTCATTTCTTTTAAGAACCTCCAGTCATCAACTCAAACATCACATTTTAAAACTGAGAATTCCCTAAGAATTGTAGTCAAAATGTATTTAATACTACCTTGCTTTGATGACATGCAGTGAAGTCATCAAAGGCTCTATTGCCTGGTGCTATGTCTCAGATTCATCATATGCTTTATTTTTTAAAAAATGTTAGCTGAACCTTCAGAAACATTGTAATGTTGCCAATTTCTGGTGTGATTTCTCCCATGCTGTTACTTCATGTGTATTTGCAGCTCATAGCTAAAGAAATTATGTCCTAGAAGAACATGTGATACAATATAAGGGGTAGAAATTTGGTGTAAGAAGGGTCAACTAGTCAGTGACATCAGAATATAAAAAGTACAATGCTAGATAATTCTCTCATTGTCTTCTGCCTAGCTTTCTCCCATATCAAAAAAGGACCTGTATGTGTCCCCATTTTCCTAAATGAAGTACAGGGAGAGTCAGTAAGATGCACAGTAAGCTGATTGCTTGTCAGACTTTTGAAATAATGTTTTCATTGGATTCAATTCACTGTTGTTATCATCATGTTCAATTAAAAGTGACAAAGGCGTTAGAATAAGCAGATAGAAAAATAACTAGGGATGCAGACAGTCAACAGATGACTATTAGAAAAGTAGGAAGCCAGATGGCATAGACATTTCTAGGAAAATAAAAAAGAAGCAAGTTCTCTGGAGGAAGATAAGGCCCAAGTACTTTTCCTAGTTTAGGGCACAGCTCCAAGCATTGATGCTTCTTCCTGTCTGGTGAACTTGTGAATAGTTTTGGAAAACTCTGCTATCATCATCTTTATCATTATCTCAACTGGATTAAGAAACATTTGCATGATTAAGAAATATCAAGGTGTGACGGTAGTGTTTCCATGTATATAAGGACCATGGATGGATTCAAAATCTGAATAGAATTTGGGGAGAGGTGGGTTGTGAAATATGGGTCTGTTGGGAGCCATATCTTTGGGGACTGATTCTGACTGTGGCCACTCTCTTATGACTCTCTTCTGATTCCTGTCCATCTGAATGTGAAGTGCTCCTCTATCTGATTTCTGGATGTTGAGATTTTATGTTGCTCTTGTCCTGGGCTGGCTATTTAGTAACTTTGAGCTAAATAAACAACTCTTCCCTTACATTGTTTACAACAGATAACTTGGTCAGAGTTATGCAGAAGTAACTAATGCACATTGCTTTAGGAAGTCAGAAATCTTGACCAGTGAGAAGGCTGGCATGGGATTGAATAGCTATCAGTGTAACAGTTTTTAAATAGCTTTTATTTCCTGTTTCTTTTTGTCTTTTTATTCTATTTTATTTTGTTTTTTTTCTTTTGTTAAAAATAATTTTTTTCATCCAATATATTCTGATCACAGTTTTCTTTCTTCCTATGCCTCTTAGGCTTTCCCCACCTCTCCTCCCATTTGGACCTAGATCTCTCTCTTGTTAGAAAGCAAACAGGTTAGTTCATATTGTCTCTAGCTGCATATGTGGCAGAGGATGGCCTAGTCAGCCATCAATGGGAGGAGAGGCCCTTGGTCTTGCGAAGATCATGACCCAGTACAGGAGAATGCCAGAGCCAGGAAGTGGGAGTGGGTGGGTTGGGGAGCAGGGGCAGGGGAGAAAGTATAGGGGATTTTCAGAGAGGAAACTAGGAAAGGGGATAGCATTTGAAATGTAAATGAAGAAAACATTTAATTAAAAAAAAAAAGAAAAAAGACAACAAACAGGTCTTAGAACGAGCCATTGGAATTCTGTTTAGGAATTTCCCCCTGTGCCAATATGAGTTCAAGTCTCTTTTCCATTTTTTTTCTTCTATTAGATTCAGTGTATCTAGTTTTATATTGAGGTCCTTGATCCACTTGGACTGGAGCTTTGAGCAAACTGACAAATATAGGTCTAATTTCATTTTTCTACAGACAGACATCTGGTTAGACCAGCACCATTTATTGAAGATGCTTTCTTTATTCCATTGTCTATTTTTGGCTTCTATGTCAAAGCTCAATTGTCTGTAAGTGTGTGGTTTTATTATCTCAGTCTTCAATTCTATTTCATTAATCAATGTGTCTGTCTCTGTACCAAAACCAAGCAGGTTTTTATCACTTTTGCTCTGTAGTAAAGCTTGAGGTCAGGGATGGTGATTCCCCCAGCCATTCTTTTATTGTTAAGAATAGTTTTCGCTATTCTGGCTGGTTTTTTTTTTTTTTTTTTTTTTTTTTTTTTTTTTTTTTGCCTTTCCAGAAAAATTTGAGAATTGCTCTTTCCATGTCTTTGAAGAATTGTGTTGGGATTTTGATGGGGATTGCATTGAATCTGTAGGATGTTTGTTGGGTGGCAATTTTTACTATATTAATTCTAATAATCCATGAGCACAGGAGATCTCTCCATTTTCTGAGATCTTTGATTTCTTTCTTGTGAGGCTTGAAGTTATTGTCATACAGGTCTTTCACTTGCTCAGTTAGAGTTACCCCAAGATATTTTATATTATTTGTGGCTATTGTGAAGGGAGTTGTTTCCTTAATTTCTTTCTCAGCCTGTTTATCATTTGTATAAAGGAAGCCTACTGATTTATTTGAGTTAATTTTCTATCCAATCACTTTGCTGAAGTTCAAGGGGAGGTCCCAAACCTGACACTATTACTGAGACTATGGAGCACTCACAAAAAGGGACCTATCATGACTGCCCTCCGAAAGACTCAACAAGCATCTGAGAGAGTCAAATGCAGATATTTATACCCAACCAATGGACAGAAGCTGCTGACCCCTATGGAGGAATTAGGGAAAAGCTGGAAGAAGCTGAGGAGGAGGGCAACCCTGTAGGAGGACCAGCAGTCTTAATTGACCTGGATCTCCGAGATCTCTCAAACACTGGACCACCAACCAGGCAGCATACACCAACTGGTATGAGGCCCCCAACACATATACAACAGAGGACCATTGGGCCTGGGTTCAGTTGAAGAAGATGCAACCAACCCTCGAGAGACTGGAGGCCCCAGGGAATGGGGAGGTCTGGTTGGGTGGGGGTTGGAGACATCCTTGTGGGGACAGGAGGTAAGGAGGCAGTATGGGATGTGGGACAGTCAGAGGGTGGGTGGGTGGGTAAATAAAATCTGGAGTGTAATAAAAATAAATAAATAAATAAATAAATAAATAACAAAACAAAGAAAGCAAACAGGTAACTAAATAATAATAATACAATAAGAAAAAGTAGTTAAAACAAAACATATTAGAATATGAGAAAGCCACAAAACAAAGAAAAGGCATAAGAAATGCATAATACATATGAGTACAGAGACACAAATATTTGCATATACAATCTCATAAAAATAAAAAACTGGAAGACAGAATATATACACAAAAACTTGCAAGGTAAAATTTTTAAAAAGAAAAAAATAGCACCTCTGACAAAAAATAATGTCCTGATTTCACATTATTTTTTTTAATTTTTTATTAGATATTTTCTTCATTTACATTTCCAATACTATCCCAAAAGTCCCCCAGACCTTCCCCCCAACACTCCCCTACCCACCCACTCCCACTTCTTGGCCCTGGCGTTCCTCTGTATTGAGGCATATAAAGTTTGCAAGACCAATGGGCCTCTCTTTCCACTGATGGCCGACTAGGCTATCTTCTGATACAGATACATAGCAGCTAGAGACACGAGCTCCGGGGGATTCTGGTTAGTTCATATTGTTGTTCCACCTATAGGGTGACAGATCCCTTTAGCTCCTTGAGTACTTTTTCTAGCTCCTCCATTGGGGGCCCTGTGATCTATCCAATAGCTGACTGTGAGCATCCACTTCTGTGTTTGCTAGGCCCCAGCATAGCCTCACAAGAGACAGCTATATCTGGGTCCTTTCAGCAAAATCTTGCTAGTATATGCAATGGTGTCAGCGTTTGGAGGCTGATTATGGGATGGATTCCCGGGTATGGCAGTCTCTAGATGGTTTATCCTTTCATCTCAGCTCCAAACTTTGTCTCAGCAATTCCTTCCATGGGTTTTTGTTCTCAATTCTAAGAAGGGGCTAAGTGTCCACACTTTGGTCTTCATTCTTCTTGAGTTTCATGTGGTTTGCAAATTGTATCTTGTACCTTGTGTATTCTAAGCTTCTGGGCTAATATCCACTTATCAGTGAGTACATATCATTTGAGTTCTTTTGTGATTGGGTTATCTCACTCAGGATGATGCCCTTCAGGTCCATCCATTTACCTAGGAATTTCATAAATTCATTCTTTTTAATAGCTGTGTAGTACTCCACTCTGGAAACCAGTCTGGTGGTTCCTAAAAAAATTGGACATAGTACTACCGGAGGATCCCACAATACCTCTCCTGGGCATATATCCAGAAGATGTTCCAACCGGTAAGAAGGACACATGCTCCACTATGTTCATAGCAGCCTTATTTATAATAGCCAGAAGCTGTAAAGAACGCAGATGCCCCTCAATAGAGGAATGGATACAGATAATGTGGTACATTTACACTGACTTCACATTATTAGACAAAGAGCCCCCACAGATGCCATTGAGCTAATTTTATGTTGGTTATCTATGGCTGGGTATAGGGCTTGCCCTTATGAGAGGTTTGCGTTTTCCTTTAGAGAAAACAATGTTTTCCTTGCAAGTGGTTATCCTTTGGCTACTACTTCCGGGTTACTTCCGGGTTAGGGATGAGGTGTGCACCCTCTTCTCTTTTCAGGTTGAGGATCCCATGTGGTACAAGGCCGTGCATGCCTTGTATATGCTGCTAGCTCATTCTCTGTGAGTTTACAAGTTTGCCAACCCTGTTGTTTCTAGTGTTTGAGTGCAGGAGATGCAGTAGTGATTTCTCTGACCTCTTTCTCAGTTTTGGTAATAGGTGGAGAGCCTACTGATCAAGTTCTTTTTTTTAATTTTAATATTTTTTTATTATGTATTTTCCTCAATTACATTTCCAATGCTATACCAAAAGTTCCCTACTCACCCATTCCCATTTTTTAAGCCCTGGCGTTCCCCTGTACTGGGGCATATAAAGTTTGTGTGTCCGATGGGCCTCTCTTTCCAGTGATGGCCGACTAGGCCATCTTTTGATACATATGCAGCTAGAGTCAAGAGCTCCGGGGTACTGGTTAGTTCATAATGTTGTTCCACCTATAGGGTTGCAGATCCCTTTAGCTCCTTGGGTACTTTCTCTAGCTCCTCCATTGGGAGCCCTGTGATCCATCCACTAGCTGACTGTGAGCATCCACTTCTGTGTTTGGTAAGCCCCGGCATAGTCTCACAAGAGACAGCTATATCTGGGTCCTTTCAGCAAAATCTTGCTAGTGTATGCAATGGTGTCAGTGCATAATCAGTTTGGAAGCTGATTATGGGGTGGATCCCTGGATATGGCAGTCTCTAGATGGTCCATCCTTTCGTCACAACTCCTAACTTTGTCTCTGTAACTCCTTCCATGGGTGTTTTGTTCCCAATTCTAAGAAGGGGCACAGTGTCCACATTTCTACATTAGCAAATTCCTCGGTGCTCCAGACCAGCCCTTTGAAATTTGAGCAAGGGAGCTGCAGAGAGACAGATGTGAGCTCTATGTCAAGCACTGTGTTTCTGAGAAACTAAGAGAGAACTAGACTCTCCATGCTCTTTTGCTCCTGTTCTGGCATCTAGGTTGTCTTGTTTTACTCCAGGTCTCTAGCTCTCAGTGCTTCCCTGGCAGCTTCATTAGTATACACCCTGTTTTGACCACATTCCAGGTCCTGCCTCTTGGCCCTTCAGTCATCCAGAGATGATTATGTTTAGTAAAATTCACAGATTTGGACAGACTAAGAGCCTAAGGAATATTTCATATTCTAGTACTTGTGTCTAGGGATGGACAGGGTTGTTCTTCTTGCAGCAGAGTGAATTGTTAAGTCATTCCTAATAAATCTATTCTTACTTTTCCTGTTACTGTAATGAGAGGGAGAGAGAGAGAGAGAGACAGAGACAGAGACAGACAGAGACACAGACAGATTAAGAGAGAAGGCAGGTTTATTTTGGCTTACATTTCAAGGCCATTATGGTTGTGAATTCTTGGTGTCAGGAGCTTGAAGCTTCTGGTCATATTGCATCCACCATCAGAAGCAGAACCAGATAAATGCTGATTGCAATAGGAGCCTGTATTGATGCCAAGTCATGAAGTCAGGCAGCAGAATGCGGAGGTGTCAGTCTCTGAGTTTTAGGGAAGATCAGTGGCCCTAGACCTAACACATCTCAGGAACTCATAAAACGATAAGCAATCCAGTAATTCTCAGAGAAGAATAATGACAAGGCCAAAAAGAAAATTAATGATTAATGCTTTCTTAGTAAAAGCTACTTAGACTTCTCATGGAAGATAATTTCATCTTAGCTAAGGAAAATCTCTCTTGAAGAGTTATTGAAGAGAATTTAGAAGAGAGAAATAAAAATGGCCCTAAGATTCTAAGAATAAGGTACATCCATACATTTTCTGAAGATCAAAGTTTTCCTTTTTTCATGGTTAGAGTTATCACCAGTTGCTAGAACATGTGCACACATGTACACACACACACACACACACACAACACGATCAGACATCAACATAAAGAGATATACAGGCCTACATTAACCTTTCTTTCTACCCTCACATATGTCTTTCCCAGCAGATGGCAGTATTAGATTCACAAAGCAATCTTTTCAGTACAATTCATTTTATTTTAACTTTATTTAAATTAAATTTTGTTGTATAAACTGAAGAGAATGCATTGAGATAGTGAAATGGTTAATAGAAGCAAAACTACTTACCTGTCACTTCACAGTTATTTTATTTTTGTGAAAATGACAGCTAAAGGTTTATTAAGTAAGAATTTTATATTGTGATGCGATATTAACTGCAGTACTAAGGACTCTAGGCTCACTCATCATAGAAACCTGCCACTTTATGTTTGAAGTATGTTTTCCCACTATTCGGCAACATTGATTTTAAATTGACATTATCTTTCTAAATATAAGTAAGATCATGCACTATATTTTTTAAAGATGTCTGGCTAATCTCCCTTGGTATAATATCCTCCACCATAAATTGTTTTGAGGCAATTTTCAGGATGTCCTTTTAAGGGCAGATAGCTACCTGCTATTGTATATATTTACCACAGTTCCTTTTCTATTTGCACATCCATGGACCCTTAAGTTATTGTCTATCCTACCTATTGTGATTAATAGAATGATTAGATCAGGTATTTTTATGAGATACTCAGCTTAACTTTTTCATATACTTGTCCAGGTGTGTCTATTGGTAGTCACATTTTTAATTTCTTTGGGAATATCCATATAAGGTTTTGCATAGTGGCTACATCAGTCTGCATTCCATAGACAGAAGAGAAGGCTTTCCTTGCCCACACCTTCACTAAGCAACACTTGTCATGTCTTGTTGGTTGATAATAGTTTTCCTAATGGATATGAGGTAATATCTCATAATAGGTTTGACTTACATTTCTCTGATCGTGAGTCATCTGAGACACCTTTAATTGTCTGTAGGTGAGGGCTCTCTAGTTCGAGAATTTTGCCACCAGAAAAAAAATCTCACTCCTTCGGGTGCCTAGGGTGAAGAGAGGATCTGTGCTTTCTCTAGGAGATGGAGGATTAGGATTTGAAAGTTGGACCAGACAAATTTCAAGAGCAAAGACTAGCATCCTTGATGTCAGTGTCTCCAAGGCCTAGGGATTCCATCCAGGTGAAATGATGACTTAAAAATAAAATCTTCTTTTTACAGTACCTGGAAAAGAAAGTAAATATTAGAATCATTTTAATTCACAAAAGAAAGGTCTTTCAAACCCAGACATGTACCCATAATTACAGAGAATAATCTAAATTAGATGTGTATGTGAATAACAAACTGTAAAATAAGTTTTCTTCAAAACTATTGCAGCCATTACTGATCTGAGGTGGGAGGGAAGGAGAGAGTGAAACCCTTTTTTGCTCCCACAGATGTTTGTTTTCACCTTCTTGTCTCTTAGCATGTGCATCTAGATGTGACTGCTGGAAAATCTGTCTCACAGCAGTCAAAAATGAAAACCTGCTTTGAGATGATGAAATAAATTTAACCAAAAGCATGTTTAAGCATTTCAATGTTTAATAAAAATAATCTAAAAAGGAAAGCAACCTGAACTGTCCCTCTACCACAAATATGTTGAGCCACATTGTATGTAATTAAGAATAAAATATTCATCATTTAAATTGAAATACAAGATTAGTTTTATATTAACACTATTCACAGAGCAGTGGACACCTCACAGCAAACTCACCTCACAGAAAGTAGCTATGAGCTCTAGCTCTCTGACCTGTGGCTGAAAATGCCCTGCCAAGCTTTGTCTACATCTCACTCTTATGTTCAGGTCTACAGTGACACTAGACTTCTCACCCATGTTACCATTTGTCTCCTTGGAGTAAATATATTCTAAACCAAAGAATCAATATCACTGGGTTCTGTAACACTGCCTATATCTTGTCTTAAAAAAGTATAACCTGGACCTATAAGATATTCAATGATTTTCTGGTCTATACTAATTTCACTGTGGAGTAAAAAGCAAAGTTCTTGTGAGTATTGAGGGAAATATAAGGGACTCAAAGGTATTTGAACTCACATTAAACTTCAATTACTTGTCTACTTCATTTGAAGACACACATTACAGCTCTGTTCTGTGAACTCTCTTCTTTTTCAATGTCTCAGGAATGCTGGTGTCACCACGAACCTAAGATACATGGTGAGGAAGAGATGATAGGATGTGACCCTTCGAAGTGAAAGAACACAGTCATGTTATATGGTATAGTCATGGTTATATGGTATAAGAGAAAGATGTGAAATTTGTGACTTCTGTTCAGAAAGAGTATTAGAGAGGCCAGGAATGCTGGAGAAATCGTTCTTGGATAAATTTCCCCAAGAGGAACCCAACATCCTAAAGTGGGGCCAGCAGATCTGGAAGATGCAGAGCTATACTTCTGTGCCAGCTCCTCCCTCACATCAATACTTCTAAATGTTTTCTCACCTTACAGCAGTACAGCTGAGGGAAACACCTCTGTGCTAACAGCATGCCGACCTGAACACACTCTGCATGTTGTGGATGAAAGTAGGGGATTATCACAGGACATGGAACATCCCAGCTCACCATGCTTACGGAGGAAAACTCCACAAATAAAGCATGAAGGCTTAAGATGGTAGCAATTGTTAAGATAAACCCGCATTGACCAACACAGCTCTCCTTTCTCCACACTGTATATGAAGTTAAATATCATATTTTACACATGTAATTTTATGCCATCCAAAGGAGAGTTAGTAAAGGAAAATAGTTTATTAATTTCATCACAAGGAAATTTGTTTCTACCAGTTAGGTTTCTTTCTCTAAAATAAGAGTAAATGAAAGAAAGGAAAACAAAGATTAACAGATGACAAGGACAGGATTGAAATCCAAGTATGTTGAGTAAAAGCTGTATGCTTTGGATTATAACATGCTGTCTGGTATTCCTTATTGCATAGTCCTTACTTTGTTCTTCAAGAAGTTCCCACACAGGCTTGGATAGAAGCCAGGATACATAACTTCTGCTACAAGATTAAAATGTCTAAAAGGTGGGGCAGATAAGTAACTCACTGGGTAGAGTGCTTACCTAGCATATATGAAATCCTAGATTGCATTCCCAGCTCTGTAAACCTGGTGGCGGCTCATGTGAGTAACCACAGTCTATAATCAGCACTTGAGAGGTAGAAATAGGAGAGTTAGAAGTTCTAGGTCATCTTTAGCCACATAATGAGTTTAATCCCAACCTTGGCTACATGAGACCTTGTCTCAAAAATAAAATAAACCACAAAACTGGAGTATCCGAGAGATGTCGGAAGTTGAACTGTATATAACCTAGAATACAAGGGAATGCTCCAGCCACAGATATTGATCATTGAAGTGTGACACCTTCACTTTTTCAGTGAATTTGTGTTTCTTTGATGGTTTGTTTGTTTCGTTCATTTGTCCATTACATTTGTTTGTTTCATTTGTCCACTATTGGGTACCAGGAATTTTTTCCAGTCTGCTTGTATAAAACAATTTGTGAAACTCAAAAGACAGACAAATGCAGAGTTATTTCAGGTGGCTGGACCTGTGACAAGTCCAGCATCTCCAGCCAGGAAGATAAATTATGGTGTTGCTCTGCATGTTTATAAATCCTGATTTTCTCAAAAAACAAAAAACAAAAAAAAACTTCACGTGGTTCTGGTTTTGTCTCATCCATCTCAAAAAGAATGATGAAAGAAAGAAAGAGAGAGAGAGAGAGAGAGAGAGAGAGAGAAAGAAAGGGAAACAATGGATGAGTGGAAGAAGGAAGAAAAGAAAGGAAAGAAGGAAAGAAAGAGAGAGAAAAAGAGAAAGAAAGAGCGAGAGAGAGAGAGAGAGAGAGAGAGAGAGAGAGAGAGAGAAGAACAAAGCAGACAATCTTCCCATAACACAGAAGAGAGACAATGGTGGCAGGAGACAATACTTGAAGAACATACCCCTGATGACCCCAGAAGAACAGGTGTAGTGAAAGGGGAGGTAAAAGTCACCTCTTCATAGCACAAGGCATACGGTTTATTTATTTCATATTCTGATTTTATTTATTATTAGTATTGTGTGTTTATATATGATATATGTGTGCACACATGTCAGGTGGACACACCCATGAAGATCAAAGGACACTTGTGGGTGTTGGTTCACTTCTAGGAACTAGGCTTGAACTAAGGGAGTTAACTTACGCAGATCCTGTTTTTACTGGCTGAGTCATTGTGCCTGCCCAAGGCTTCTGACTTAAAAGGACACTTTTCAAAAAGTATTGCTTTTAAGCATTTGAAGCACATTTTGAACATCTCAAGTAGAATATTCCTCCTACTCTAGCCCTCATATTGAGCCAGCTGGGGCCCGTGGCAAGCTGCTCTCCTTGTCTCTCTTCTGACTTAAACTCAGGGTCAAAGCACCTAAAATAATGATGATTATTATTATAGCAACAACAATGATAATAAGAATATAATCCTCCATCCAAGGAAGCTAGAGTGTCCTTTGACAACCATTTAAGGAAAAAAGGAGGAAAATGGGGAAAACTCACACCTCACAAAACACAAGTTACAAAGACTCACAATAAACAATCAAACAACAAACAAAAGATTTCATACACAAAAGTTAGAAAGAGCTAGGTAAGAATACTTTTAAAGAGTATTTCAACAACACAACAGCAGGATTGGAGCCTATTAATAAAAGTTAAGAAGAAAAGCAGCAAAACCAAAAAAAAAAAAAGAAAGAAAGAAAGAAAGAAAAGAAAGAAAGAAAGAAAGAAGAAGTTGACTGAAGAGACTCAAGAAAGAAATGAAAGAAAAAAATCAAAATAAATAAATACATGTGAAAGAATGAACCAACACAAATGAAAATTTAGTAAAAAAACATTTGAGAAAGACAACAAAATGCATGCAGGACTGGAAAGGGCTTAAAGAGGTAAAACCAACCAAAGGGAAGAGGCTGAACGGTAGGCAAAAGGAAGCATGGAAATGAGATGGGTTCAGAACAGCACTGGTAGTCAGACAGGGCTGGCCCCTGGGCCCCACTGTCCCACAATTCCACCACAGATACTCTGCACACACCCTGGGAGAGCTGAAGGCTGTAAGCTAAGCCTGCAGCCATTTATAAACAAGGGTATATAATCTTCTTAACGGTAGTCAAAACCATGCAATCTCAAAGATGCAAACCAGAGGGCTGAACTGAGTAAGGACAGCCCCTCTTCTCAGAACTGGTGCAGATGCTTGGAGCCAGTGTCTGGCTCTCTGGTCTCCCTCTCCTTCTGCCACACCAGGAAGCTCCTTTTGAACATCTCAAGAGTCTTCCTACCATTCTAGTCATCATAGTTAGCCAGGTGGAGCCCCTGCATAGCGCGTCTCCTTGTTTCTCTTTTAACTAATGCCCAGAGCCAAAGAAAGTCCCTCCAAACTATGAACAAGTGGGTTTTCTGCTGGGTAACCCTTTGTCTCCTTACTGTAGGTAAGGCTCTGGGCTCTCTGGGTTCCTGTTGCCGAGTGCACATCTTAACCCCCCTGCCCTGGGTAGCAGTGCCAAACCCCTTCCAGACTGATTCTTTTTCTTTTCCAGAGACCACACATGGTGATGGTGGCATCATTACTCAGACACCCAAATTCCTGATTGGTCAGGAAGGGCAAAAACTGACCTTGAAATGTCAACAGAATTTCAATCATGATACAATGTACTGGTACCGACAGGATTCAGGGAAAGGATTGAGACTGATCTACTATTCAATAACTGAAAACGATCTTCAAAAAGGCGATCTATCTGAAGGCTATGATGCGTCTCGAGAGAAGAAGTCATCTTTTTCTCTCACTGTGACATCTGCCCAGAAGAACGAGATGGCCGTTTTTCTCTGTGCCAGCAGTATAGCACAGTGGAGCACAGCTACCCCCTCTCCATGCATAAATGTGTCCAAGTCCTGCTTTCCCCACCAGGTGGCTCTTAGGTCCTCCCCAACCCCTGTACTTTCAGTTCAGGCAGGACTTGAAACAAAGTAGCTACCGACTACTGTACTTTTTGTGGAATGGTGCAAAATTCAATCCATTCATTAAATTATCTTTTAAAATTGCATACATATTCATAATACATAAATATACATCTATTAAACATACATAAGAGAAGGAGTCAGAAAGAAAAGAGAAGACAGGTGTTGATTTTTAGTACATAAAGCTTTCCTTTTTTTAGTGAACACTAGGAAGAAAAAATTATACCTTCTCTTGGAAAACCAACAAAACTGCAGTGGGGGTTGGTTGGAGACAGAGAGAAAGAGACAGAGACAGAGACATAACGAGTCATATTATGTGTGCTTCAATTAACATAATTGGAGTGCAGGAACTCCTGTAGCTGGTTTGGTCTGAGAACGTCTAGAAGGGATTCATAAGACTTAAGGTCTGTGATTAAGAGAAAAGAAATTATGAACAAACAAGACAAGTGTGAAACAGGTAATAGGATGTATGAAAGAAGAGCGATGAGATCAAATCAGGAAGGAAGGTGGACAGGTCCACACTACTTCAGATGTTGTAAGAAAGGGGGGGGGCATTTAGAAGAATAAAGTGTGTTACTTAATAATACATACATATACAAGTGGGGCCTTCATTTGGCTTCTGTGTAGGAGGAATATGTAAATCTATGTCTGGCTCTTATAAAAGTGATTTGTACTGAAGAGGAATTTCTGAGTCACTGCTGAGCAGACAGGTGGTAGACAAAACTATGCCAATGACCTTGATGTAAGTGTTCTTCCTTCATGTGTTACCATCTTATCATTGCATTAGAAAACTAATGTTAAAGTTTAGGATTATGTTTGTTTATAAATATTTATATGACCACATAGCTCTCTTTCTCAAAATATGTAACAGAGACTTCTGCTATCCACAGCATACAACTGTGATTGCTTATTGAAATGGGCTTTTAAAATGTTGAGTAGTAATGTCCAGGTTTCTGTGGTGTCTTTTAGTCTCAGAATTAGCTAATTCAGAGATTTGTAATATAGCCACAGCAGTTATATTAACTTGGGATTTCTGGAGTACCTTTCCAGCGTATACACCTTTGATTCTATACATCCCTTTTAGATTTTTTCTTCAATACTGGATTTACCTTTGAGTTTTCCTCCCAACTATAACTCAGGCAATCACACAAAGGAAAGTTTCAAGGATCTGGTATGTACTGTCTTAGGGTTTCTATTGCCATGAAGAGACATGATGACCATGACAACTTTTATAGAGAAAAGCACTTAATTGGGGCAGGTTTAATCCATTATAGTCATGGCGAGAAGCATTACAGCATGCAGGTAGACATGGTGCTGGAGAGGTAACAGAGTTCTACACCTGGATCAGCAGGTAGCAGGAATGGAGAGTGACATTGGGCCTGGCTTGAACATCTGAAACTTAAAAGTCTATAACTGGTATCACACTTCCTCCAACACAGCCACACCTACTCTTAACAAGGCCATACTTCCTAATAGTGTTACTTCCTATGAGCCTATGAGAGACCCTTTTTATTCAGACCACCACAGTTACCATTCTTGTTGCTCTAATATCATGCTACCAAGAAGCATCTTAAGGAAGAGAGATTGATTCCAGCTTAGAGGTTTGTATGGTGCAGTTCTGTGTAGGTGGAGAAGATATGACAGATGGAAAATATTGGTCTGTGGAAGTAGGGGTTATAGGACCACCTTTTCTTATGGCACCAAACAGCAAGTAGAGTGCTTGGATAAGAACTACAAACATATTGTCTTTGATGATTGCTCAAGCATCTTAACTTCTACTAGTTAGGCTTTACTCTCAAAGGTTTCATAATCTTCCCAAACAGAACTACAATGAGGCAATCAAGTGTTTAAACATATATGTCTACTGTAGGATACATTTGATATTTAACCTATAACATACCATTCTGGGCCTTAAAAGGCTAATATTTTTCCTATAATGCAAAATACATTAAGTGAAACTTCTGTAATCCACGTAATTCAAAATTTCAGCACCATCCAAATATCCAAAATCTAATGCATTCTAAGATTCTTAAGATTCAAGGCATTCTTTTACCCGTACCCCACTCTCAAACCAAACCAAAACAAGTTACACACACATCTGTTGAACAGTGGGATAGAATAAAGACTCCCATTCAGAAATTTGCTATACAGTGACACAGACTAAATACTCTCATTCACAAAAGAAGTGGAGGATAGCAAGAAAAGGACAGACCAGAGCAGTAACCAGAGATGTAATGGGCTTTGGAAGTCTAACATGAAAAGTAGTACTTTTATTCAAAATGCCCCTAAACTTGAAATATACAAGTAGCCATCAACAATGGAATGTATAAGTGGATTGAGTTATACTCAGTACATAAGGAGATTCATTTAAAAACCTGATATGATTGGAAACAAGATAGGTGATGTGGAAGAAAAGATTATAGACAAAGAAATTTGTTCTAATGATGTCTGAACCATGATTTCCTTTGGCTACTATCATCTGTTTGTCTTAGAATGGATAACAAAGACTTGGAACTCTAGACATTTTTTTATATCTTGATATATGTGGTGACTACTTGAATGTATAGATTTGGTTGAGCTTTGACTATTGTCTAAGAGCTATATGGTCTGTGATATGCATTGTATACCTCATAAGAAAGCTCAGAGGATCCCAAGGCTCAGGGACTATCTTTGAAAATGGGCAGAAAAGTTGTAAGATACAGAGTTTGTGGAGAACCGGACAGATACAGGGTCTTCTGGGCATGGGAGTACCCAGCACTCACAAACTCACAGCAGTCATGGTTGCTTAGGAGAGAGTTGTTCAAGATATTATTCAACATCTCAGCTTGGAGTGGGGAGGGATTAGCGGCCTCATAAGTGATGGTATGTCCTATGGTGGCCTCATCATGCTACAGTAATGACTTCATACCATATGTTTTGGTCAGTGCAAAATAAATTCAATGGATTATTAAGAAATAAAAGAAAAGAGGACAGAAAATTGGAAGTGGTGAGGGGTAGAAGTAGATCTTCTGTGAACATGGAAGAGTTAGGGGAAGCAGTAAAGGGTGGCTATGATCTAAATATATTGTATGGATTTATGAGATTCTCATTCTCAAAGAACTAATAAAAATGTGATTTTCAAAAGGAAAATATTTGATATAAGTGTGAGTGCTCAAAGGAGACTTTGGTCAGGTCACACCCTTAAAGGCTAGATATCACAATTATTTGAACATTTGTTATTACTTTGTAAGTTTCTATTAATACTATTTCATTAAATATAATGCTTATTTAGTAATTATTTACTATATTTAGCTTCACTGTCTTTATGATTTTTCAATAGTATTTCATGTACATAAAATGTAAAATTAATCTTAATTGGATTCTGTATGGTGTTTCAACACACACACACACACACACACACACACACACACACACACACACACTAGTGATGGTTTAATCGGATTAAACATACCTAGATCCTCAAACATTTATCATTGCTTACGGTGGAAACATTCAGAGCCTATTCTTGCAGCTTTTAAAAATATTCTCTACATTGGGCAGTAGGACACCAGAACTTCTCACTGGGGTCTAACTAAAACCTTCTTTTCTCAGCCTGTTGTAGCTAGGATCCTTTACCAAGGTTCTATGTGGTGAACCATTTAATTCTACATATGAGTGAGATGACAAAGTATTTACATTTTGTATATGTGGTTTATCTCTCACAGTAAAACTATCCCTGTTTCCACTGTACTGTTGCAGTGACAGAACACCATCTTGTGGATGAATAATATCCCATTTGAATAATTATTACTGTATAATTTTAGACTGCTTCCCTTTGTGGAGAATCTTGTGAATGATACCAGAGTAAATGTGTGTAAGTACAGATGTCTCTAACATACGTATTTCATTTCCTTTGGAGGACTTCTGGATCATATGCAATGCTATTTTTAAGTTTTGGAGGAAATTCCAAACTCTTTTGTAATGGCTCTATCAACTTATATCCCAAATAATCGAGTGCATCAAGGTTTGTTCTCCACACCTATCTCAGAATTTGTTAACATAAATATTGTAAAAAATTATTTTAAGTGTATGATTGTTTTGCCTGCACCTTATGTCTGTACACCATGTGCATGCAGTGCTTATGGAGGCCATAAGGTGGTGTAGAATCCCCTGGGAGGGCAGTTGCAGAGAGCTGTGAGGTTCCGTATAGGGGCCAAGATCAAACGAGGGTCCTTTGGAAGCACAGCCAGTGCTTACAGCGCCTAAGTCATCTCTCCAGCACTTCATCCACAGTTTCTGAGCATAGTAATTATTAGAATAAGGTAGCATCTTGTGGTGTTTTTATTTGTATTTCTTTGATTAGTGTGTTCTTAGTCTTTAAGGGAATATTTCATAAGCATTATGTAATGTCATTTTAGTCTCAAGTTTTTTTCAACTAGAATGCTCAGCCTTTTGCTTTTTAATGCATTAAAATGCTGTAATACATAATGGCTATTATACTTGGATTTATTTTCATTTTTTGCACATTTATTTCCCTACATTCTCTTTTCCCCTCATTTTATGACTTCTTTCGAGTAAGTTTATCTTTTTTCATTGTTCTTTTCTAAAAATACATGCTCTGTTCTATTTTTTGATAGTTAACTATAAAATTTTTATCACAGTAACAAAAGCTGAAATTAATCTTATTTTTATGTTTCCCTTGGAGCATATATAAACTTTACAATAACACTTTTATTCCCTTTTTGGTTCCTAATACTCTAGATGATCAGAATTTTTGGTCTGTTTGACTTTAATGGTTAGAAGTATTATCTTTTTGATAGTATATAGAGTCACTTTCCTGGATAAATAATCTATAGTCAGTATCTCCACTTTATAGCTTTTCTGTATAAATCATCTAAGGGCAGAAAGTTCATAATGCTTTGCCTCTTCCCTTTAAACATAGTACTTGGCTGCTAGCCTTTAATGCTAATGGCAAACATATTTTGAGCAAAGTTGTAGAGTCCCATCAGGGACTATCAGACCACAATACCAAGGTGTTTTTTGTTATTTGTTCTTCAATCCTGTGATCCCTGGCTCTTTATCAGTGATTCTCACAGGTTTTAAGATATTAAGTCTCTCAAATACCAAAAAACATAGACAAAGACAATGACACTGAGATATTCTAGGAAAAATAAGGAACTAAAGTACAATTTTTTGACAAAATATATGGTTTGGTCCATGGCTAATTCAGAATTGTATGGCAGCATTGGTGATAACACAAATATTATCCCAGTTTTAACTAATATGCAACCAGAAGAGAAAAACAGCTGGTATTCAGGAACAGATAATTGATTGTATAAATCAGGCCTAATCCAAGTAGAGGCAAAATTCGATTAAAACAAAACACAAAAACAAACAGTGAGTTAACATTCTCCTGTCTGACTCTGGCAAAGATGGATGGATATGTGAGGTTTCTGGCTATGAATCCTGACTGTCCCATATGTTCTCAGGAAAGCCTCTCGATGCAGGTCCCTATGGATCAGTAAGGAGAGCTGGATATTGAAAAGGGAAAACCCTGAACAATTGGGAATTTACTGATAACTTTTGTCTCTATCATTGCTGAGATTGAAATTGACCAGTTTTACAACTGAGCTATAATCATAGCCTAGCACTTTCGACCTTGTTTGTCATGGCTTCAGACCAATAGTGGCATTCAGTAAAATGATGGCAGCCATTTCCCTTGCAATCCCCCCCACCACCTTAAACAATTCCAATCAAGAACTGTATCAAGACAGAACTTCACAGAAACCTACTCCCTGCTCCTTATCTAATTTTCATTCCAAAAAATGAGGAAGATTTCTTCCTCTGATTCCGAAGGCGTCCAACCCCTTCTACCCAGAAGGCATCTCGAATAAGTCTTTCTTGCCTGTTGCAGAAAATGAGTAGTTTCCATGTGGTAGCCTTATACTGATGAGACTCAAGTCAGACATTAAAAGGAGGATGGCCACAGCAGTGGGCAACTACTCTTCAACAACTACATTAACGTAAGTGTGGGACTAATTATGTTTATAACAATAAAAGCTATTTCCATAAACACAAACAAAAATCTGACAGGTCCGTTCTTAAGTACACCTTCCTAGTGTACTTCAGCATCAGGAATGCAGGTGTTTAAATGTAATGAAAGCACAGTCAGGAGATTGTTATGTAGGGGAAAAAAAGAGTGCTTTAGGAAAAGCAACCTAACAGAAAACCCTCTAGCTCGTAGTGATTTCTGTGTGTTTTCAGTACTTACCCATTAAAAAGATTACCCCACCCAATATTAATCCAGCACACACAAAACAAAATTTCTTAAGCACCATAGGCCAGTGATTGGCCAGAAACTAGTGTGACCTCTATTATAGTAAAATATTTGTAAATTATTATCAATACCCTGTTTACATAAAGACATATGACCATAAATGAATATTGTTACAAGTAAGTTCACCGATTTTAAGAGGATTTCATGTTATATTGTTGTGGTATAATGATGATGTATTTAGAAAATAGGTGTCCTTATCAACATTGTGAAGAAACCCTGAACTTCCAGCCTAGGCACTGGCCTGGGCATTGTGGGTTAATGTGACAGTGTCAATCTGCAGTTCTAGTGGTTAACTATGATCCATGAAAGTCTTAGGGTAAGTACTTTGAGGATATTCCAATGGAAGCAAAAGATTGATTCTAATGCCTTTACCACCCAAGCATACATCATTTCCATTTAAGGAACATATTTATGAGGGTGCTCCCCCACCTACCCACCCGCCCCTGCCTCAGTGCCCAAGCATTCCCCTATGGTGGATCTTCAAGCCTCCACAAAACCAAGGGGCTCCCCTCCCATTGATGCCAGATAAGGCAATCCACTGCTACATATCCAGATGGAGCCATCAGTTCCCAAATGTGTACTCTTCGGTTGGTGGTTTAGTGCCTGGGAACTTTGTGGGGGAGGGGTGGTATCTGGTTGGTTGATACTGTCATTCTTCCTATGGTTATGCAAACCCCTTCAGCTCCTTCAGACCTGTCCCTAACTCCTCCATTGGGGTCCCCGAGCTCAGTCCGATGTTTTGTGGTGTGCATCTGCATTTTTTTGTTTCTGTTTTTTGTGTTGTTGTTGTTAGATATTTTCTTTATTTACATTTCAAATATTACCCCCTTTCCTGGTTTCCCCTCTGAAAGCCCTCTATCCCCTCCTCCTTCCCCCTGCTCACCAGCCCACCCATTCCTGCTTCCTGACCCTGGAATTCCCCTATACTGGGGCATAGAACCTTCACAAGACTAAGGGCCTCTCCTGCCATTGACTCCTATGCTACCTATGCAGCTGGAGCCATGAGTCCCACTGTATGGTTGGTGGTTTAGTCCCAGGGAGCTCTGGGTGTACTGGTTAGTTTGTATTGTTGTTTCTCCTATGGGGTTGCAAACCCCTTCCATTCCTTAGGTTCTTTCTCTGGCTCCTTCATTGAGGACCCTGTGCTCCATTCAATGAATGTCTGTGAGCATCTACTTGTGCATTTGTCAGGCACTGGCAGAGCCTCTCAAGAGACAGCCATATCAGGCTCCTGTCAGCAAGCACTTATTGGCATCCACAATAGTGTTTGGGTTTGGTGATTGTATGTGGAATGGATCAAATGGCTCAGTGGTTAAGAGTACTGACTGCTCTTCCAGAGGTCATGAGTTCAGTTCCCAGCAACCACATGGTGGCTCACAACCCCCTGTAATGGGAATCTGATGCCCTCTTCTGGGGCCTCTGAGGAGAGATACAGTGTACTCACATCTGCATTTGTATTAGTCAGGTTCTTGCAAAACCTTTCAGGGGACTGCTATAGGAAGCAGGGAGGGAGAGGTGATGGGGGTGTTGTGGAGGGGAAACTGGGAAGGGGGATAACATTTGAAATGTAAATAAATAAAATTACCAATAAAAAAAACTTGCCCAATATGGTAGAATGACTTTTATGGGTATAGAATTTTAAGGATATACTAAAGATAGTATTTGGCATATGCTTTTCTCTCTGTCCTTTTCTAACATCTCCAAAGGCTAGGATATCCTAGAAGGTGTAGGTGACAGAGTCAGAATGGTGGGGAGAGAATACATAATGAGAAAAGGAGAAGCATGCCATCAGGTGCTCTCTTCACCTGAGCCCACTCTAGCCAAAGCTAACCACTGTGAGTGACAGCGAACCAATGTCTTAAGAAGTATGTCACATGAATCCAAGCCACCAAGCTTCTCAGTGCCTTGTTCTCTCTCCAGATGACAACCCATCACATCTTAGACTAAAAGCACTTTCTTTTCCTGTTCATGTCAGTAGACGGAAAAAAGAGAGTTGTGTTTTTTATTTTATTTTATTTTATTTTATTTTATTTTATTTTATTCCTCTTTTAGTTGAAGCGCTTGCAATCCCAGATCTTGATGGGGAAGGACCAAGAGGTGAAGTTAACCTGGGCAACATAGTAAGGCTTTATCTTTTATTAAAGACAATATTACTATCCAACTAAAATGAGGAGTGGACACCAGTAGATAGAAAAATGTTAAAGTCTAGATAAGGTAACTGAAGCGGGATATTACTTGTATTCATTAGTCATGTATTGTCTGGAGGCAGATTTTTGCAGTACCTCCTCCTCATGAAAATGCAGAATACTTAAAAACATAGCAAAACAGAATTTTGTAATGACTTTAACTTCATCCAAAGCTCAAGATCATGCCTCTGCTCATATTCTTACTAAGGAATGAGTTTGAGGATCCTAGAGATGGGTTTCTCTGACACGTAGGCCGTTAAGAAAGAACCTCCAATAAGGTACTGAAAGTGGCTTCCATGTGCTCAGAGACTACTAGTCCCAGTCACACATAAACCAACTATTAAAGAAAAAAAGAAACACACTTCATCATTTCACTGGTGTAGACATCAGTGTGTTTTCTGCATTTAAAAGTCAATCAGGAAGATTCTGAGGCTACTTGAGGCATGTATGTTTCTTCAAGACTGATGTGTCACTAGCAAGGACCACCACCAGGGGCAGACTCCAGCATTCTCAGGATTAAACTGTCAAGCATTCTTTCTCTTAGAGCTGGGGAAAGGACTTGGTCAGACCTCTCTTAAGCGAAGGTGGTGTGAAGTCAACACTGAAGATGTTACTGCTTCTATTACTTCTGGGGCCTGGTATGAGCCATGCTATACCTTGAAGTTTGTCTGTGTGAGTGTGCATGTGTATGAGACTGAATGTCTGTATAAGTGTATGCGTTATCCTGAGTGAAATAGTGAAGATTCTTTGTCAATCATTTGTGCTGATCAGATGAGATGGCACATCTGGGGCCACCTAAGGTGTAATTATCAACACCATCCACGGAAAGTGAAGGACTGTGAATTCTTGAGTATCTCAGAAGATACTTGCATAAGTGCAAGGAGGATTTTCCAGGAACTTAAAGAAAAATGGAGTGAACCCAAATTTTCTGGGATTATCTTTGACTCAGGCTCATTCTACTTCTGGGGCTTCTGAAGTCTTTAATAATCCTGCCCTCTGTTTTGGCAGGCTGTGGGCTTGGAGCACTCGTCTATCAATATCCCAGAAGAACCATCTGTAAGAGTGGAACTTCCATGAGGATGGAGTGTCAAGCTGTGGGTTTTCAGGCAACTTCTGTAGCTTGGTATCGTCAATCGCCTCAAAAGACATTTGAACTGATAGCACTTTCTACTGTGAACTCAGCAATCAAATATGAACAAAATTTTACCCAGGAAAAATTTCCCATCAGTCATCCCAACTTATCCTTTTCATCTATGACAGTTTTAAATGCATATCTTGAAGACAGAGGCTTATATCTCTGTGGTGCTAGGGACACAGTGCTGGACAAGAACAACACACTTCAGCAAGAACCTTTGTGATAGCTTTCCTTCCTCACCACACAGAAACTTTAATAGGTATAAGGAAGTAAAAACCACAGCTCTTCTGGTTAAGACATCTGCGTGTACATGAGAGAGAGTGAGAGAGAGAAGGAAGAAATGGGAGGGTACCCAGGAGGGAGAGCCTTTGAAATGATGATGTCTTCCACATTCAGGGTGTGGTTTCTTATTAGGTTAAAAAAAAAAAAAACTTACAGGCAGATTAGCAGGCCAACGTAATCTATGCCCTCCACCAAGAGTCTCTCTTTCCCAAATGGTTCTAGATGGTAGTAAATTGATGTTGTGGGACAAAACTTTTTCTGGGGAAACAGACAACACAAGTCTACTCACTCCAGCTAGAGATTCCATGAAAGGCTGAAGTACGGATAACACCCAAGTCCAAATTGGTGAACCAGTGAGTTTTCTTGGGGTTACTTACAGGTCTATAGGTAAGAGGTTACTTACAGGAGCAGAAACAACTCAGACAGGTTCATTGCAAAGCCTACCTGGGAACCTGGATCATACTGCACAGCCTGCCGGCAGCTAGACAGGTTGCAGAGTGGCCTTTCTGAGGGACTCTGGTCTAGACATCTTTTAGGCTGCTAAACTACTTTCTGCTTCTTCCAGGCAGATAGTCAGGTCTCAAGAGTCTTCTTTGCAGATTTTTCTATTCTGAGAGTCTTCTTTGTAACTCGGCTGCTTTCCCTCTGAGAGGACTCTCAGCTTTTACTGCTGAGAGTAATCTGGTGTGTGTGTGTGTGTGTGTGTGGTGGTGGGGTGCTAGAGATCCTGTCAGTTTCAGGAACTTCTGAAGCTAGTTACATTCTTTCTTAAGGAGCATCCTCCTTTAGGATGGGGTACTTTAATCTAGATGGAAACTGTGATACAACGGTTGGCAATTAAACTAACCATCACATGTTCCTTGACCTTGCCCAACGTGAGACTTAACAAAATAGAGTGGAGTGCTAGTTACTTTTGTCAAGGCTATAGCCAAATACCTGACAAAGGTAACTTTAAATAAATCAAAGTCTTATTTTCATTCATGATTGCAGAATATAATCTGTCCTGTCTGTGAAAAAATGCAGGCAAGGATTTAAGCAAGATAATGACATTTCAGCCTCCCATAAGTGCTAATGCCCAGATAACTGTCCCATCTCTATCCAGTTCATGTCATGGTGCCACTCATGTTAGGGGTGCATTATCTTTCTTTAGCCAAACCTTCCAGGAAACTGTCTCATAGACTCTCCCAGGCATATGTATACACAATGATTTTAATCCAGTAACAATGAAAATTACCCATCCTTGTCACCTTGATACCCAAACACGTTACATTAACTCACAAACTTTCCACCCTTAACTCACAAAATCTCATTTTCATTTCATAATGCAAAATCAACTTAGTCCATCTTAGCAGACCCTTAAATCTTAAGGGTCATTCAAACAGCGACCAAAGCCAAAGATTATCACCGATTTCCACATGTTAGGCAATGTCTTTTACTGTGAACCAAGAAAAACCTTTCTTTCCTTAAGTTGTTCTGTCAGGGTTTCTGTCACTGCAATAAGAGAAGAATAACTAACATGGATGATAACTGTTCAATGATACATTTGCTCTGAATACATGTTAAAAATAGCTTATTGGAATAGAGAGCAGTTCACAAATAGTGTTAGGCCAAACTGCACATGGTTTAGGTACTACAATGGGTGTTTCATGTACGATGTGAAGTGTACTGTGGGAAAACATTACAAGTTATTCCCCAAACCAAGATAAAAAGATTGATCATTTAGGTATATTTGTCAGTTTCTGACTTGCTAAACACCTGCCAAACTAAATTCTTGTCCTTGTTTTGTGTCGTTTTGTTATCTATGACCAGTCACACTGATTCGGTTTTGGATTAATTTTTCTAAGAATCCAGTGTTCAAGCCAATAATGTCTGATGGCTTTTCAATTCACGTGAACAGGAAAATTCTGCAATGAAAATGGAGCCATGTGACATTTACACATTGACTCTGTTTTGCTCCTGATGCTTAGATAACACAAAAGGTTCAGTTATTTTGGATTATGCTTATTAACTCTGAAACTAAGAACTCAATTGCTTCTGCTTCTGTTTTTCCAGTTGCTTCTGCTTTTATTTTTTTTTCCAGTTGTTTCTGCCTTGATAAAATCACTAGTGTAGTACTTCTCAATATCAAATAGCACCAATGACATGGACCTTTAGAAAATATGTCTGAAGTATGGTGAGACCATGGTAACAGGGCTATTGCCCGGAGTAATTTATTTCCCTTAAATACAATGATCTGACAGCTATTTAAGTCTATCACTACAGAGAGCCACTGTGTTCAGACCTGCTGCCCACTCCAGCTGGTGACTGGAGACACAGTCTGCTGCTCCTGTGCATTGCTGAGGAGTATGGCAATACCTTTGAATATAATACAGTTTGGTTTTGTGTTCTTGAATTTCCTGAAGGAGGCTCATAGAAACTATCTTAATAACATTATGATAGTTAATGAGCTCCATTAATGAGCAAGTGTTTTTTTAAAAAAAACTTTTTATTGATTTCTTGTGTCATATCCTGAACCTCAGTCCCACCTTCATATCCCCCTTTCACCCTTGCAACTTCTCCTGCAAAATAACACACACACACACACACACACACACACACACACACACACACACAAGCAGCAACAACAAAGCACTGAAAACATCTCATAGTGGAAGCTGTACTATGTTACAGTGTGTCCCACAGTATATCCTTTGGTCTATACTTCTCTGCTTGCAAATGATCATTGCAATGAGTTGTTTCTCTGGACCAAGAACTCTGGCTTCTGTAACACCATTAATATTTTATCCTCTCCAAGACTCCTTGGATTATCCTGTTGCCATGGAGACCCTACAGCCCTGGATCAGCAGGACTGGCCCCTTCACATATCTCAATCATTTGCAGGTGATATAGACTTTGAGGTGGTCCAATTCAGAGCTCTGGATCTGGGCCTGTGTGGCAGCTGAGCTTGTCAGCATGCCTGCTTTCCCTTGTCTGCACTATCATGGCAATCTCTCCAGCACTGCTCTGTGTAGGCCATGCAAAGCCACCATTGTCAGGAGGCAGGATCAACTATTCTGCTCTCACACCCTCCTGGCAGGTTACATTGTGCCTTCACCATCAGGATCAGTTCTATTGTGTTGGCTAGGTGAGGTGCAGTCTACTCTCCCAAGTGCTACAACCAGTGAGGAGGCAGGGCTAGCTCCCCTTCTCATGACCCTAGGACCAGCTCTTGCTGCTGCTGCGGGTAGTGGTGGTGGTAGGGGACGCAGGAGGGCATCACGTTGTCACCTCATCACCTCATGCTAGATGAGTGGTAAGACAAACTCTCTCAGGCTCTCTTCCTCTGAGGCATCTGTCATGTGCCCCTTGTACCAGGGCCAGATCTACTGTGCTACCTGGAGGAGGTGCAGGGCTTTATCTCCTTAGTGCTGCAGCTGGAGAGGGTCATGGCCGGCCAGAGCACTAGCTCTCATAACCTCGGGGCCAGTTCTCCTGACTGCAGCAAGTGGTAAGAAAGAAGACACCCTTGCAACCCATATCACCTCACAGCATACAAGTGGCAGGGACAGCTCTCCCATGCTCCCACTCTCAGGGCTGCTCACCTGCACTCCCATCATCAAAGCCAGCTCTGCTGTGGTGTCCAGGCAAGGCAAGGCGAAGAGCCTGCTCTTCCAAATGCTGCACTGGTGAGGAGCAGGGATAGCTCTTCTGAACTCATGACCGCAGGTGGTGAGGGGCTGCACTTGTATCACCCCGTGGTAGATGAGATTGGGGTTAGTTTTTCCACACTAATAACCTTGAGGCTGGCTCACCCCCACCCCCACCCCAAGAGCTAGCTCCTCTGTGCTATCTGGGAGAAGCACAAGGCTCACTTTCCTGAGTGTTGCCAGTGGTGAGAGGTAGGGCCAGCTCTCCAAACCACCTCATCTAATGAGGGGCATGGCCTGCAAAACATACTGACCCCTGCAGCTGCATAGCCATGGACCCAGACATGGCTCATAGTCCCCGCTTAAGCTGGGAAGAGACCCAGATGTACACACACACACACACACACACACACACACACACACACACACACCACATCGAGAGAGAGAGAGAGAGAGAGAGAGAGAGAGAGAGAGAGAGAGAGAGAGAGAACCATGCACTGGGCTATCTTGTAATGGAGATGCTACAGGGGAATTTCAGGAGATGCTATGTGCTTTAGGACCTTCCTTTCTGTCCTGATTTGCTTTCCGTTGCTGTGCTAAAATACTGACCAAAACCAAGTTGGGGAGGAGATGGCTTATTTGGCAGACACAGGGTCCAACCATGAAGGAAGTCAGGACAAGAACTCATGCAGAAACCTAAAGACAGAGACTAAAACAGAAACCAAGAAGGAATGCTGCCTGCTGGCTTGCTTCATTTGTTTTCTTAAATGATCCAGGACTACCTGCCCATGAATAGCACTACCCTCCAATATCTGTTTTAAAATGTTCTATATATGTGTCCACTTCCATAGGCCAGGGTGATGGAGGTAATTCCTCAGTTAAGGTTTCTTCTTGGGTAACTATAATTGTGTCAAGTTCACAAAAACTAACCAGAGCAATTCCCTTGGCCATGAACAACATACTTTTATTCTAAGGTTCCATTTCTTATTCAACACCTCTTTTATGCACATGAGGTTAACTGGCATTGCCATTCAGTGCCACACAACAACACTCTTTGGCACAGTTTATGGAACTTTCACCCAATTGCTATAGCACACAGATCTCAGGTGTCTTCATTTGATTGGCTACTTCACAATTGCTAGCCACAGATACCACCCCTAGAATTCTATTTTGATTGACTAATATCTATTCTGAATACCCATAAATATTTAATGTATTTTTATCAGTAATTTACACTCTAGTTAAAAATTATCTTGTTTTTAACAAAAATTGATGTGATTAAGTTTTTACAGGTGGCCCTGGAATATCTGAAGTGCTTGACATTGTACATGTAATTCATGCCCAAAAGAATTGCTCTAGTTATTTTCTTTTTAACAAAAGTTATGAGAAAAAAATTGTAATTACTGTGAATTACTGGTTTATATTGATATGAGCCAAATATATTAAGTGGGAGTGGGGATAATGAAAGCAAAAAGAACTTTAAGAAAGATGAAAGAGCTTTTGAAAAACTGTTCAGGAAAGAAATTGTCATAATTAATGACTAGAAAGGGGCCAGTAATGAAGCTGACTCAGATAATAATTTTATTATTCAAAATATGAGAAAATGAGTTTAAAAAGATGTTTAGGACATGTTTAAAAAGATGGATCTAAAAACTTCAGAACTGATTAGGCATGAGTATCAATATATAAACAGGAGGTTTGGAAATGACTATTGCAGGTAGACGAATTAGGGAATCATGGGAAGAAGATCTGGAGTTATGTTAGGATTCATGGAGTGCAGATCCTAGGAATATGTTGAAATCATTCCAATGTACTCATCAGGCATCAGAAAATGGCTAGTAGGAGAGGCATGCATTTGTGTTATTTAGTATAGTATAGGAAAAACATGTCCCTGTCACAAAGGGTCAATAAAAAGAGCTGATATAGATGAATTTGCTATTCTGAACACTAGGAGGCGATGTAGGATTTTCTGTAAAATACTCAGTGTGGCTTGACTTACAGAGCTCATACAAAGCCTCACTTGGAAAGATTTGTCAGACTGCTTGGATGCTCCAGGGGAGATGGATCAAAAGAGTAAGCTGAGATATCTGAGAAGTTAGTGGAATAAAATATTAGATTTTGCTATCCCCAGAACATCTACTACAGATGCAAAACCTGAAATTATTTGTTCTAGTCATATATGATCAATATTTGGTCAATAATTAAGTAATTGATCAACACCATCCAAACCTTCTATTAAACATTCTTCTGATTATGCAGTTAGTGTAACAAGAAGAAAGGTGACCATGAAAAAGGAGATAAAGGAAAGAATTAGTGGGAGATGAAGTTTAAACAGACAGACAGACAGACAGACAGACAGACACACACACACACACACACACACCACATACACCCAGAGAAACACTGCACCACTAACAGCTAACTTCAGTACATTTACTGGCTATAACACAGACATAAAGGGCCTGTTTTATTTATACACACAAAACTCTTAGTATATAATAACAAACGGTTTAAATTGGAACATTTTGTAAGATTATACAGATAGAGACACCTTAGAAATATACAACAATTAATTTTTTAAAAAGAGGCAAGGGCAGGGCATGGTGGCACATGCTTTTAATCCCAGTACTTGGGAGGCAGAGGCAGGCGAATTTCTGAGTTCGAGGCTGGCCTGGTCTACAGAGTGAGTTCCAGGACAGCCAGGGCTATACAAAGAAACTCTGTCTCGAAAAACCAAAAAAAAAAAAAAAGGAAGGGCATATGGGACCAGGAACAAATACACTAGAAAATAAGCAAGATTTTAATACAAGAAATTACTTAGATTACAGAAAAATACATTTCAGAAGTCTGAAATAAGTGGAAATGTACAGTGTGGTCACAAATAAATGAGCCCGATAGTGAGATTTCCCACCCTTAGCATAATCATTTAAGTGTTTAGGACAACACTAAGTACAGTCACAAAAGGAAGCTCTCTTTTGTAAAAATTGGAGAAAACTAAAATTTAAGTGGATAAAAGAGGAGTATAGGTAAGATAACATTGAAAAACTATAAAGCAAAGTAATTTGCCCTGTGCTTTGAAAATTATTTTCAATATATAGCAAATGGAAATAGTCAAATAACAAAATAGGCATTTATAGATGAATTTAATATGTAATAGAAATGTCACTGCAGATAAAAAAGAGAGTGTTGTGGTATACTATGAACTAATCTAGAACAAGTGGTTTAGCCTACAAGAAATGATAAATTTAAACCTTTCTTCATGGGCATAAAACAAAATACATTACAAATGGATTAAGTGCTTAAATGTATACTCAAAATGTTAAGTACCTTGGTAGATAATCATGAGGTTGAATTTGGAGAATCTCTTGTAAATAATACAAGCGTGTGTATAATTAAAAAAAATGTAATTTCAACAAATGAAAACTGTAACAAAAATCATTTCTTTTTTTTATACTTTTTATTAGGTATTTTCCTCATTTACATTTCCAATGCTATCCCAAAAGTCCCCCATATCCTCCCACCCACTCCCCTACCCACCCACTCCCATTTTTTGGCCCTGGTGTTCCCCTGTACTGGGGCATATAAAGAACAAAAATCATTTCAAAGAGAGTATAAATGCAAATCATGACTTGGAAAGAATAGCAAGACCACCAAAAGGAGTAATATGCAGGAGATACAAAAATACCATGAGTGAAAAAGCTAATCAGCCAAAACCTAAGGGACAAAGGGCCACTTCTAGGACAGACAAGTAGCCTATGAATGTAAAAGATATCAATCTCTTTGTCAGACACAAATAAAAATTAAAATTTTATTTTACCATGTGGCAAAACTTTAGTTTAATAGACAAAATTAGAGAACTACTGAACATCAGTTAAGCCAGGGATGTGGCTCATTAAACACACTCATAAAGTACTGGGATAATTATTTGACTCAGTTAATCCAGCAAGGATTTTGTCATGCTGTGTAAAGTTAATGTGGCTGTGTGTATATTTCTACAGTGAGAGGAAATCTTGCCATATGTACAGTCCAGAGCCATGTACAAGACATGTAAAATATTGTTTGTAGTAGTAAAGATTCTACTTTGATGAAATTATCAAGAATGGTTAATGACCTTCAACAAATGAGTATAATAGGATGCTAAGTATGAATGGGAATGAATTGACTACGATTGTTCATACCGAAATGAATCCAAACAGAAAATAACATCCTAGACTATACAAATATACAAATAGGATAACTCTTTTGAGACAAATTTAAGTGGCATATAACATTGCATGACATAATTCAATATTCATATGTAAGTATTAAAAACCACAATGAAAACAAATAAATGACAAGTTTACTATCTGCACATAACTGAGTGTGGTGAAATCTAAGACCATTATAGACTCAAAACTTCTCAGCCATAATCTATCTCTTCAGCTCACTGTTTAAGTCTGAAAGATTCTCGAATTCCCGGCCAATGCACCAAATGAAAGATTTTCGAATTCCCGGCCAAATGAAAGACCCTCGAGGGGAGACCCTCACTCAGACACTCAAGTCCCGGGACAGCCGCGTACCCAAGAAGACACTGAGACCATACATAAAATGTAGAAGGCAAGATTTAATAAAGTAGCAACATGAAAGCACACAGACCAGAGCTCTGGGGTCGAAATAAAGCAGCAACATGAAAGCACACAGAGCTCTGGGGTCGAAACTCATACACCTTTGCACAGGGTAGAGGAGTCTCGACGACGACTCAAATTTTTCACAAGCTTTTAAAGGAAAAAACCACAAACTGGGAGGGGGAATGGGGAGGGAATAGGGGAAGTTTAACAACCACAAGTTTACTCAACCAAAGAGTCATATCCTGTGATTGGCAATACATCTGGCCTGTTGAAACATTCTGTGGTTGTTCCAGAAAATGTTTTTCTCAAGTATGTTTTCCAGATGGGAGGGGGTGGGCTCCGAGGTGAAAGTTCATGTTCTCACAAGAGGCCAGTAATTTTTCATTCTTCATTCCCCACTTCTTCTTGTAAGTAATTCTAATCTTAGAATTTCAGAAGTCTATATCTCTATGTGGAGAATACTGCATTTACTCTATCTTTAACATGGGAACAAAAACAGAATAAGGCGGATTAGTAAACAGAACTAGGCAGGGACCCTTTTAGTGAGGCTTGAGGGTCTCAGCATGACGCAGGTGTACGTAGATCAGATCTCTGGCTGGAACTGGTAAGATGTCCTTGGGGTACCCAGCTCGTTCACTGTAGCCAGTTGTGACCAGACTTTTTTCTGCACCACCTGTAAGCCTTTTAACAGTATACAGATCATTATTATAACAACATAGGTTTAAACACATTATTTAAGACAGTGATGGGCATAGGAGCCCCATAAAGGATCTTAAAAAGAGTAAAACCGAATCAAGAGTGAGTATTCTCAGTTTTAAATAGGGCAAGGGGAAGGGGCACCAAGTAAGTCTGTGCCAGTCTCTAGGATTAATTTTGTCAAGGTCTGTTTAGAGTTTTATTTATTCTTTTTTATCTTTCCTGAGCTCTGAGGTCTGTACACACAATGGAATTTTTATTTGACCTCTAAATACTTGGCCACACCCTGACTTACCTGGGCAACAAAGGCAGGACCATTATCTGACACTATTGCTTTTGGCACTCCGAACCTTGGAAAATTTTCTTTAACAATCTTCTTGATGACTATCTGATCAGTCTCGTTTTACAAGGAAAAGCTTTTATCTATCTTGAGAACGTTCACAAAAACCAGAAGGTATTTATACACATATTTTTTTTTTCAGTGAAGTCTATTTTTCAGTAGATGTCAGGTCTGTCTTCTCATGAGAGGACTAGTTTTTTTTTTCAGTTTTTACTATTTTATACAGGGTTTCTTTTACCAGTCTTAATTTGTCTATAACTTGATAGTCTTCAGACTGTCAGGATCATTGCTCTTTAGGATGCCTGGGCGGTTAGATTTGCCACCTGATTTTTTTTTTTTTAGCCACAGCATCTTAGGTCTTTCTCTGCTGATGTCAACAGCTCTCTTTGTCTGTATATTGCTCTGTACAGTGGCAAGAGCGTACCTGCTGTCAGTGTAGACTTTTCTTTTACCATTTATAGAGCTTGTATTAAAGCCACAAGTTTAGCTTTCTGGGCTGAAGTCCCTTTAGGGAGGCTGCTGGCCTAGATCACTTGCTTTCTGTCCACCACTGCACTGTTGTCCCCGCCTTCCGCTTACCCTTAACCTCGAGGCTACTGCCATCCGTGTACCAGCTCAAACTCTCAGGCCAAGGCTGATCTGATCCTTCAGATCATTTCGAGTATGAGTTCCTTCTGCCAGAATGTCAGCACAATGATGAGTAGGTGAAGTCTCAGGCAGTAGTGAGATCGAGGATAGCAGGGGGAGCGAAGGTCACTCGTTCAGTCAACAAAAAGCTCTGACAATGTGTCCATCGGTCAGGGGAACAGTTGGATAATGTTTTCAAGAGCGTTAGTCAGCCATCGGTCATGGGGGCTGAACCACACTTTCTAGGACATGTGCCAAGTTTTGTCTCAGAGTGAATTTATCTGCGTCCTTGACCAGAAGCCACTATGTGCAGACAAGCAGGCCATCCTACAGCCACCAGGTCTAATTTCTTACAAGTATGCCACAGGTCTTTTTCAGGGTTCCAATCTCTGAGTAAGAACTTCTTTTGGCAATACCTTTGTTCTCAGTCACATCTAGGAGTCTCATAGCTGGGGATAACATTAGGGCAGTCTCAAGAGCATCCAAGGCCATCTAAGATTGTTCTTTATTTTTCTATACGAAGGGCTGTTTATCTCTTTAACTCAGCAAAACCTGGAATCCACAATCTGCAAAAGCCCGCAGTGCCCAGGAACTTTTTAGCTTGTTTTGCACTGGTCGGTGGAGGAGTATGAAACACAGTCTCTTTTTTTAGCTGTTTCAACAGGTAGGCCACCGGACTCTTTTAAGGACTCAGCTTCTGTGTTAGCACCCCTTTTGTTATCTCTTAAACACATTGATCTTTAGCCAAAAAGCTTTCTTTTGTTGCCAGGTACTATCTAAGTTTTCTAGTTTTCCTGACTTTTGTGACCAGCATTTTATTTCTCTTATCTTTTTGTCTCACAGCACAGCTCTGATTCTGACTTTGGTCTCTGTCTTTGTCAGCCTCATGTTTCTTTAACTCTTTTTCTTGTCTGACTCTTATTTACTGGTTCTTCCTCTAAATATTTCTCATTCAGAGTATCTCTCTCATTTTAGACCTCTCTAATCTCTTTCATCTCTATTTTCACTTCTCTTCACTGTTAACCTATCTCTTCTGGGTCTGCTGAAGATTTGCTTTTAGCTCACTTTTTTGCAGACCTCTATCCTTCCTTTGTTTCTCCTCCTCTGCACTTTCTTATCTACTTACACTAACTTTCTTACCAACTTACCCTGTCCTTCTCTTTGCTTTTGTAACTTCCTGTTACCTTGGTCAGATTGTTGGGACTCTTTTTAGTCCCACAGAGACGAGACCCCCATCAGAGCCTGGCAGTTAGACTCACAGGTGCTCCTTACCTTGGACAGAAGCCCCAAGTGGGCGGATGCCTCCCTCACTGGAGCTTAGAACAGACTCACTGTCAGCAGCTCAGGGAGGGGTCGCCTGAGAAGAGAAAACACGTGGGGCAGGGAAGGGAGTGCAGCTCTCACAGCTGGCTGTATCGGGCCACTCATATCTCAAAGTGAAAGCAGTTTTTCTGTTAACAAGAGACGGGATGCAAGGGACAGGGGAATGAGAAGCTGCCTGGGAACCTGCAGCGCTCTTGGCCGGCTACTCGAACAGCCTCCTCTTCTTTTTTTTTTTTTTTTTCAGCAGCCACAGCATCCAGGCCACTGACTTTTCAGGGACCACCCCTCATTTGCTCCGGATTTTTGAACTCATTTTCCCCCTAGGCTCCAGGTCCATGGACGGGACCACTGTGACCCGCTGGCTGCTCTCTGGAGTTGGAGTGGGAGGCAGGGCAGCTGTTGATCTGAAAGGAAGTGGTCAGCATAGGGATCTGACAGGATTTTTAGGCTTATTTCAGAAGGCATAACTTAAAAACAGTCGTCAGTCATCAGTCCAAGTCCGAACACAAAGAGACACAAAAGACACACACAGAAACCGTAAACCACAAACAAAAACAAGATAGTAACAGACAACATAGACGACTCACAAAAACAAACGTAAACAAACAAAATTACCAAGCGACAGAACCAGAGTCAGAGAAAGGGGAGTGGACACAGATTGTCCCATTTCTAGAAAAACAGTAGTCACAACAAGAGCGGACACGAGACTAAGACAAAAAAGAAACCAGAAGAATCAGATGGCCTCTCTAAGGCCGGCCGATTGAGACCCTCTGCACGAGGTGGGACTCGAACCCACGATCCCGTGACCAGACGCGAGGTGGGACTCGAACCCACGATCTCGCAACAAAACACGAGGTGGGACTCGAACCCACGATCTCGCAACTGGGCACGAGGTGGGACTCTAACCCACGATCTCACAACCCCAAATGGTCTCTTGGCCTTCAAAGGGGTCCACCAGGCGTCCCTGATCCTCCCCTGTTCCTCCTGGGACGTCTCCCAGGGCGAACGGACGGTGGACACCTGGACACGTCTATCCTTATCCACCCCGCACTCCCTCTCGGAGTGCGGTCTCACTGAGCATCCGCAAAACTGAAACTGCGATCGCACCAAACTTAGAAACAGAACACAGACATCAGAACACAGACATCAGAACACAGACATCAGACCAAAGCAGAACAAAGAATCTTACCTCTAAGTGGGTCTAGGACCTCTGGGTGGTCGCGCTGTTTCCCGGCCAACGCACCAAATGAAAGATTCTCGAATTCCCGGCCAATGCACCAAATGAAAGATTTTCGAATTCCCGGCCAAATGAAAGACCCTCGAGGGGAGACCCTCACTCAGACACTCAAGTCCCGGGACAGCCGCGTACCCAAGAAGACACTGAGACCATACATAAAATGTAGAAGGCAAGATTTAATAAAGTAGCAACATGAAAGCACACAGACCAGAGCTCTGGGGTCGAAATAAAGCAGCAACATGAAAGCACACAGAGCTCTGGGGTCGAAACTCATACACCTTTGCACAGGGTAGAGGAGTCTCGACGACGACTCAAATTTTTCACAAGCTTTTAAAGGAAAAAACCACAAACTGGGAGGGGGAATGGGGAGGGAATAGGGGAAGTTTAACAACCACAAGTTTACTCAACCAAAGAGTCATATCCTGTGATTGGCAATACATCTGGCCTGTTGAAACATTCTGTGGTTGTTCCAGAAAATGTTTTTCTCAAGTATGTTTTCCAGATGGGAGGGGGTGGGCTCCGAGGTGAAAGTTCATGTTCTCACAAGAGGCCAGTAATTTTTCATTCTTCAAGTCAAGAACATTTGCTTTATTAGTGTTCTAACTACACTGCGTATTTGTCTAAATCATTTTGTAAATTTCAATATTCAAAATTTACATCTCTAAAGCAGCAGCTATGTGGAGTTGTTTGTGTGGCAAAAGCTATAGTGCGTATCCAGGTATTATTCAGAATCATTTCCTTCCTACAATAAAATGTAGAAATCAAATTAAGTTAAAAATAAGTAAATAATACATAAATAAACTATGAAAAATTTTATTGAGAAAAATGCACAATAGTAAGTCGCTGGAGATGAAAAATAAAAGCAGGCTGAAACTCACATCAGCTAAAACTTAGCTTCAGCTTCCCCTCCTACATCCTGCCTCTGTCTCTTGAATCTAACAACTTCGCAGTCCCTGGGAATGATTGTGTCATGAGAAGGTAGCCTAAGGGTGATGAGGAAACCTTCAGAGAAGACAGCTAGCTGATCAGCACTCTCTATGAATCAACCATGCACTGCAAACTTTTCTACTGTGTGCCCTTTTATTCTGGACATCAAGTAAGTCCCTGTTTTGAGTGGGTTGCATTCCACTTCTAGCATGTTTTCTTATATCTCTGTCAATACACTCACTTCCGGACTTATCTTCAGCTTTTAATTCCTTCCTCCACAGGCTCCATGGACTCTGGGGTTGTCCAGAATCCTAGACATCTGGTCAAAGGAAAAGAACAGAAAGCCAAAATGGATTGCACCCCCATAAACGGACATAGTTACGTTTATTGGTACTACAAGAAACCGGGAGAAGAACTCAAATTTTTGGTTTACTTTCAGAATGAAGACATCATCGACAAAATAGATATGATTGGTAAAAACATTTCAGCAAAATGCCCTGCTAAGAAACCATGTACCATAGAGATCCAGTCCAGCAAGCTAACAGATTCAGCTGTGTACTTCTGTGCTAGCAGTCAATCCACAGTGGTGACTACTGGCTTTTCTCAGAACACAAACTCTTTATAGACTCTGCTCAGGAAATAAGTGGTACATTAGTTTGTTGAAAGCTAACATAAACACAATGTGAAAGTGTATAAGCAAGAAGCAAGAGAGTGCTGATCAGCTGCCTTCTCAGAAGTTTTCCTCATCACCCTTAGGCTATCTTCTTTTCACAGTTGTTAGATCTGAGAGGTTAAGTGAGGAGAGAGAGAGAGAGAGAGAGAGACAGAGAGAGAGACAGAGAGAGACAGAGAGACAGAGAGACAGAGAGACAGAGACAAAGACACAGAGAGAGACAGACAGAGACAGAGAGAAGAAAGGGAATGATGGGGAGAGGGTAAAGAGGCCCAGTTTCCTGAATGTGCTGAGTATAGGCAAGATTAACCAAGGTCCATTGATTTGATTCTATCTATCTGTCTCTGTCTGTCTGTCTATACAGGTCATATACATAGGTAGATGATAGATAGAAGATAGATTATAAATATAGATATTCCCCAGCATTTCTTTGTTGAGGCCTTTGATATTAATAACACCTCAGTATCGATGTGCCATCTTTTACTATGTAGGTATTGCACAAGTTTTGTTAATTATTTTCTAAATATATTTTAGTTTATTGATACAGAATCTCATTATTTAGCTTATTCTGGTTTGAATTCTCAGTCATCCTGCCTGAACTTCCTGAGTTCTGGGGTTCCTAATAGGTCAGCTACTATAGTAGGTCAGCTACTGCATACACCGTCTAAACTTATTTTAGCAAACTTATGAATTATTTTATAATATCCATCAGAAACTTATATATTAAATCATTTTTATACAAAAATGTTATCAGATTAAATCACTATAGTCTTTACATGTCTCAACTGATACTCCAGCATATTACATAAAATTCTTCCAAGTTATAGAGTTAACAATGTGATTAAAATATATTTAATACATCTATGAAACTTTTAAAATAAAACCCATAAATTCATGTAATGGATGCACATAAAGAAATATCTTCTACAATGTCAGTCATTTCAAGAAAACCTAGGTGAATTCTTTATATCATCTTTTTTCACATGAAACAACTATTAGCTGTTCTGTTTTAAGATAGACAATGCTCTTTTTAACCTGTAAAAAAAAAAAAAAAACTTGTAAAACTTATACAGTGTGCTCACTAAGAAGTATATTTTTTTCCAAGCAAAACAATAAACTTCCAAGAATAAAGGGAACCCATATGGGTAAACATATGATATGGTGTGGAGAACTTCGGTGTTGTATCTTGGCTAGTCCAGTCTACACATTGCCATGGCCACATTCATGATGCCTGCAGTCTTATAACACAGATGTCCACAGTAAAGAGCCTAGACAGTAGTTCTCAGAAGCAATAGTCTTCCCTTACCCACTGGTTTTGCTGAAAACTTAACATTTTCTAAAAATAGTTTATTAATTTAATGGTATGTAAGCATTCAGATGAATAACTAGCACAAAGAGGTAGAGGTATCAGTTGGTAAATGTAAAGCTTATAATAATGAATTAATCTGATTTCAATTCTTTTGCAGAAATAATTTGCTAAATAAATGTCTTATGTACACAGAATTTAGTGGCATAACCTTCCTCACTATTTACCCCTTTGAGTTATCTTTAAAGTATTATACTTCCTAACAGAGAATACAACAAAGATCTGTTCCCAGTAGAACTATCTACATTTCTCTCACTAATGTGTACATTAACATATCATATCACTGAATTGTGAGGCAGATTTGGAATTATTTGCACACATTACTGCAAAGAATTTTAAAAGGACAATGTCTCATTGTGTAATCCTGGCTATCCTAGAACTCCCTCTGTAGGCAAGGCTATCCCTAAAAACCACAGAGACCCTTCTGCCTCTGCCTCCTGATGCTAGAATTCCAAGCAAATAGTTTAAAAATATGCAGTGTATATATCTTTCAGTGATTCTGATTAGGATTTTTTTCCTGATTATAGGATTTCTTAGAACAAATTTGAATCTTGCATTTCTGAGGGTACCTGCCATCGTATTACAGTGGTGCTTCTTGGGAATCACATACATATGAGGAGGAGGATGGGGATGATAATGACACAGGTAATGAGATGTGTGGCTGGCAGCAAATATACCGTGTAGAAGAAGTGATTATGCAAATTTTCTTCACTTTCCCAAGACAGGGATACAATTTTAATAAATGTTTGTTCTATTTTAAGTATCAGTGTCAATATAAAAAATTGATAGTGTTATCCTTTGAAATCAGTAGGAATTATACGGGTGTACAAAGGGTTTTAGAAGCTATGCAAGCTTTCTAACGTTTTCCATGCATGGCTTCAAGAGTAAAGCATATTCTTTCCTAAAGCAGAAGTGTTTAACCTATGATCTCCAGGCCTCTTGGAACTGCACAGATAAAATTTAAAGAATACACAGATTTAAATGGAAAAATACATCTATATTTTCATTGTCTAATTAAAACACACCATTTATTTCACAATAAAAATAGTGAATTAAAAAGTAACAGTTTTGGTTATATCTGTAACCAACTTGATAATGTAAATCACATTCATTTTCATTTGCATATATTGCATACATTACAGGGATTTGAAAGTCAATTTTGTCATATTGTATTACATAGCGTAAATACCATTTGTCTTTACCATGGTTTTGAAATCATGGTAGTTTTCTAATTAATCAGCATGTAGTTTATTCATTTGACTTTGAGGTTGTCTATACATTAATATCATAATAAAATGTAAGTAGTATTTTAATATCAGCATTAGAAAAGACAGTTTTATCTGTAATATTATGAATTTCATTTTATACCTTTAGATATACTCAAGAGGGGTCTTTGGGGTTTGTCAGACTGACAAAAGTGAAGAGGCCCTTATAAGGGACGAGGCCCCCACCTCTGTGGTGTGACTGAAATGCAAAAGCCAAGTTGTAGACACTTAAAGCAGCCACAGATCTCCTCTTAGTACCTACTTCTGTTCTTCTTTCGTTCTCCCCCCTCCCCCACTTCCAACCCCTTTCCTTTTCTTTGTTATCATGGTTTCTCTGACTTCCCCTTTACTTTCATCAGTGGTCACAAACAACTACAAAACCTTTGTATTTCAACCATGAGATTATTATAAAACATTATACCTGAAGTGTTACAGACGACCCAGGATGAAGTATACAATAACATTTGTTTAGCAGATGAGCAGCATCTTTACGACATGATTAATGTCCTTTCCATTTACCTAAGATTTTATACAATAAATGTATTCTTGTGGAAATTATAATTCAAATCCAGTGATGAGAAATAATTTTCATTAGCAGGTGAAATTCCATGTCAATACACATCTGATGTCTCTTGACATGGTATTAAATTATTAATGTTTTTATTAGAATATCAGATGCTAAAATTAATGATAGCAAACATACACATAGTGTTTGATTTGGGCTAAGAACTGCTCTAAATTCTCTGTTATTCTGAGAAAGATACTCATCATGGCATGTTACAGAAGAGAAAATTAAATCAAAGAGAGGTCAATATTAGCAGGGATGCTTAGCTGAAAATGGCAGTACTAGGATTTGAGCCTCCCTTACCTCCTAGTCCTGTGCTCTAAACTATCGTGTAAAGCTTTGTGACTTCTGTGGTTGGGAAGCTTCTAGGAGCAGTCTCATCACATTCACCACATTAATTACTTATGGTAAAGATAGGTAATGGATAAAAAGAGTTATTTGAAAGAAACAATAGATCATCTGAGCTACCTCTTATGTGTGGATTTTTTTCATATTAGCAATAAAGTGGGAATGAAAGGAATCAACAGAGTCTGAAACTTACAGGAGTTTACCTTCCCAGCTCTAACTATAGCCAATGCACCTTCACCCCCAACACACACACACCATTCTGAATGTGACTTTGGCCACAAAATCATCCCATTTGGTTAGCTTGCTTTTCATTTATAATGGATATACACAGCTTTCAGAAGCAGAAAAGAAGTGCAAGAGCCTGGAACTTCAACCCTTGTCTTACCATCAGAAAGAATAAATTGACGATTGTCATGTGTCAATGATGATGAATTCTACACATTTTGCTGTGTGGGACACTTGCCTTCCAATTTCTGAGAGCCTATGATGGAGCTATAGAGATTTTTTTTTCACTGAAACTGAGAATTTTATGATTTGCCTTGTGATATTTTGTCTCTATGACTAGGTAAATCTGAGTTTAACACACAGAAAATTCCTTTCCCAGGTTTGCCAGATCCCTGTTCTACACCTACTTCTCTCAACAGCATCAGGCTCACTTCTGAGCACAATCCTCAGTCCTTGTTCATTTTGCCCACAGGATCGATGAATAGTACGGTCTTTCAGATCAATTTCTATTCAGTGGAACTTGACAGGACTAACTCTGCGTTGACAACTGAATTGGTATATAATGCTATGTACTGGTACCAGCAGGGCCTAGAGAAAGGACTGAAATGGAATTATTGTTCAGCAGTTGAAAAGGATGCTCAGAGGGAAGATGTGTGGATAAAGTGTCTTTCTCAAAGAGAGGAGTGTCTTTCCCTCACCATGTAGTTGACCTGCCCTAGCCAAATGGCATTGGACCTCTGTTCTGGTAGTGTACCTCAGTAGCACAGGTCAATCCCCTTTGTACATCAACTTCTCCATGCCTGCTCTCCTCACATATCCTCATTTACTTTATTTCTTCCACTAGCTATTATTTCCTACTCGCCTTTCTGAATTCTCATGAAACACTCATGAAAACAGTTAAACCAGATACACTTTTGTTCTTGAAAATTTTCTCTGTCATGCTACTTTTCAAATACTGAGGGCTAGCTGAATAGTAAACACATTAATCCACAGAGCTAATTATCCAAAGAGTACATAATCATAAGGGAATTTAGCAGGCCTGAATGTATTATGGTAGTAAATCAGACTCTAATTGGACTTGCTTGGGAGGTCAGGGCACATTCCCTAATTTTTTTCCAGTGGAACAGAAGATGCTAAAAGGAGGCCATATCTGATTAAACTGGTCTCAAGCGAATATGAATGGTAAGAGGAAAAACTTCTTGAGAATTTTTCGAAGAAAGCAACATGTGGAAAGCAATTATTAAAGAGGAATCTAGCACACTATGTTCAACTGGACCAGTTTGGGAAAGTAAACTGATTATTTCTTTCTAAGTTCAGTTTTTGACCCTGTGGATATGAATGCATATCTTCCTATTGGGTTCCTCCAATAGAGACAGGCTATTAACACAACTATTTTAGATTTTCTCTCTGTGACACTGGTTCTCTACAAAGACCACAATTTACAATGAAATAGAATCTTATCAAGAATAGTGATTCTCTTTTGGGATAAAAGGCGCTCAATCAAGTTTATAGGACACTGGGTGAAAACCTAGACTAGACCAAGAAGTATCCCAATGTGAAATAAAGATTCAGTGTAGCTGGCATGTGGTTTTCATTCAGCAGAACTCATTTTATAAAAGATTAATTTTCTTGATCCTGAGAACTTTTCAAAAATATAAATATAGACAGCAGAAAAAAAATCCCTGCAAATACAAGCTATAGTTTTCTGTTGATTTGGGGCAATTAAAATGACCTAAGGGCTGGGAATAATTATGGTGTAAAATAAAAGGTCAAAGGAAGACAAACAAATGTTTGATATATCTAATAAAGTGAGAAAAGAAAAAACTAGAGAGTTTCCAGAGTCAGGAACACACACACACACACACACACACACACACACACACACACACACACACACACGGGGGGGGGGGCAGTAAAGCTCAATGAAAGCACAAGAATCAGTTTCCATAGACTGACCAGACATAATACTTGAACTTGAACTTGAACTTGAACTTGAACTTGAACTTGAACTTGAACTTGGGGGTATGGACATGCTGAGAGGCATGAGAAGAGGAAGTGATTAGAAACACACCTTTCCTAAGTAGTTACTTCATAGAATGCAGGTATACACATTTCAGGTTTTTAAAAGTTGAACATGTTTTAATCAGAAAATCTTTAGAAAAGTGTATGTATTTCTCTTCTCTGTAGAAAAGAAGATGTAAAATGTATATGATCCCAGGGGAAAAATGATCATAATGTACTGGTTTGAAATTTTTATATGGAGTGAAAGAAAATTCATTGTTTTTATCCATTTAAAAGTTTTTAAAATGAAAATGTGTATATTGATATTTACTTTTTACTACTGCATACTAATTGTAAAAAAAAAAAAAAAACAGGGAATTTCATTAGGACGTTTTGACCTATGTAGATAAGGTGCTTTGATCACTTACCCTTATTATTTATACTTCGCTTCTGATTGGTTGTCTTTATATTTCCTATTGTGTAAGTTGACCACATTAAACATGGTTATGTGGGGTGTGAAAGTATTGACATATAAAAGAAAATATACAACATGTTCTAAATCTTTCTGAATCTGGATAATATCAATTAACAGGGAACTTCTGGATCTATAAAATTTTCTTTTAAACAACATGATTTCACTCTTTTTTAAAATATATATATATATCTTTTTTATTACGTATTTTCCTCAATTACATTTCCAATGCTATCCCAAAAGTCCCTCATACCCTCCCCCCCCACTCCCCTACCCACCCATTCCCACTTTTTGGCCCTGGCGTTCCCCTGTACTGGGGCATATAAAGTTTGCTTGTCCAATGGGCCTCTCTTTCCAGTGATGGCCTAGTAGGCCATCTTTTGATACATGTGCAGCTATAGTCAAGAGCTCCGGGGTACTGGTTAGTTCATATTGTTGTTGCACATACAGGGTTGCAGATCTCTTTAGCTCCTTGGGTACTTTCTCTAGCTCCTTCATTGGGGGTCCTGTGATCCATCCAATAGCTGACTGTGAGCATCCACTTATGTGTTTGCTAGGCCCCGGCCTAGTCTCACAAGAGACAGCTATAATGTCTATATTACACTCTATTGCATATATGCTACATTTCTTAATCTATTCCCTGATGGAAATCTGCATGAATTTCATAAATTTGCTATTGTGTAACTTGGCCACATTAAACATGGTGGATGCAGGATATTCCTTCTTCATGTAAACTTTGTTTCCTTTGACTATACAACCAGTAGGGGTATAGCTGGATCATGTGGTAATTTTATTCTTACTCTTTTGAGCAACTTTTATATTGAATTCCATAGTGGCAGCACTAGGAATTGAATCCAGTAAATATATTTTAAATGCCAGTTTTCTTAAATTAATTTATCTAATGTAATCAAGTAATCAAAATATGAATAGGTTTTCTTTACAATTTTATAAGCTAAGCCTTTAGATTACATGGAGACATAAAGGGTTACCAACAGCCAGGGAACTCTTGGAATAAAAGAAGAACATAGGAGGGATGAGTTTGACAAAGATAACAGTAGTGGAAATTATGGCAAGCAGCAATGGTGACATAAACAGATCAATGGAAAAATCTTGTATATCCATGAACAATAGTGAAAATGCAGGAGATGAATAATAGAATTTTCTACAAATGATAGTGAAAAATTGCACGTATGAATATACAAAAATGCAACTGGACCATCAATCACAGCACAGCCATCATCAATCCAGTTGTAAAATAATGCACCTAGTGAAATCATGAAGTTCCCTTAAGGCAAAATACTCGTACTGTTTGAGGCTCTCAAGACAAGGAAGTATTTAGTATCTCCTTCATTATTAGAGATTGATTAAAATGGACATATCAAAATTGAGATAGTTCTCAAAGTTAATCATTAAGAGCACACTAATAGTTATGTGCTAAGGTACAGGTATATATCTATATTTCATCCACAAAAAATTAGTTATTTCTATCAATATTTACATACTCAAGAAAGGCTAGTGCAGAGAACTTCTAAAAGTACTTACAAATTCATTTCCTTAGAAATCAATAAAAAAATACATGTAAAAATTAAGCAAAATGCCTAATGAGTATCTTACAAGCTAAGAACTTGGATAAACTGTAAATATCACTAAAATTTACAATTATTCAGAAGAAATACAATCAAGAATCTGTATACAAACAGGAATGACTAAGAACGAGATACATATAAAACATAGTCAGGGCTAGACTTCAATACCAATTTAGAAAGTGAAGGAACCTTCAATTGAATGAGAAAGGAAAATTTCATGGAAATGCATACTTCAGGCTGTTATCTTATTTCTATAGATTGAAAATAGGAATGAGGGAGAGTAAAATAAAGACAAAACTGTCAACAACAACAACAAAAAAAAGATTGTATAACCTAAAACAGTGATTGAAAATGCAGGCAAGAAAAAGCGAGGTTAGCAAAAACAAACACTAGCAAATGAATAAGCTGAAAGACAGTAAAAAAATAGCTACAGGATTAAACATTTTTGAAGCAGTGATCAGTCATAAAGTTATGAAACAGCAGTGATAACAGGGACCAGTAACACAAAGTTAATTAGATGACAAATAGCCTGAAACAATGTCCATCTGTGAGATCGAAACCTATGCATAAGTTAATGAGAAAGGTTCCTTAGGAGAAAATAGAGAAACACTGAAGATAAATTAAATGGTTCATAAGATGAAATATGGTAACAAGGAAGGATAATAATTAGCTAAAAGGAGTCATAAAGGAGCAATTAAAGACCATTTAGTAAAACATAATGTGAAATACTATATATGCACATGTATGAAAATAAGCATGCTTATACACTCACATATATTCTAATGGAAAGAAGACTTAGAAAGAAAATTTCAGAGATTATTACTAAAGCACAAACAGTCTGGTCATTGTCTAGTAGCCGTAAGATGCTTTGTGCAGTGCCTTTTTTGTTTTTAGCTATCTAAAATACATATGTGTTGTTTTTATTAAAAAAGAAAGACAGAAAGAAAACCAAATTTATTTACTTGTTAAAATTTTCCTTCCATACTGTAAAATATGTCAGCAACAACATGCATATATCATGATGGCCATGAATCTGAAAAGGGATCTATCTAGTCATAGAAAAACTGTAGATGAGGTCTGATGTCTCCTTTTGCTAGTCAATGCAATCATGAGCATGTGGCTTCTCTGGTATGTAGCCCTTTATCTCCTAGTAGCAGGTGAGTCTTTGTTCTGGGATTCTTGACAATAGCTCCAAGCCTTCTTTTGTTTGTCAGGATCCTTCTTGGGACACTTGGGCTTTTTAATATTTTCTGTTTTCTTAACTTCTAGGCTCTTTGGATTGCCAAGTTATCCAGACTCCATGACGTCTTTTCAAAGGCAAAGGACAGAAAGCAAAAATGAGCTGTATCCCAGAAAAGGGACATTCTTTTGTTTATTGGTACCAACAGAAGCAGAAAGAAGAGTTAAAGTTTTTTTATTTTTTTTTCAACATCAAGAAGCTCATGACAGAACAGACTTGTTCAAGAAGTGACTCTTAGCTAAGTGTCCCTTAAGCTCACCCTGCAGCTTGGAAATCAGTTCCTCTGAGGCTGGAGACTCAGTGTTATACCTCTGTGCCAGCAGTTGTCCACAGCATTGAAATGTGTGTTGTCTTTAGCACACAAACTCTCCATGGAGCCAACTCAAGAAGCAGGTGATACTCTGGGTTGGAAAAAGTAAGAGAAATTAACTGGAGCCAGTGCAAACCACAGCAGATTTCACAAAAGATTAGAAGGTACCTAGAAGTGGAGCGACAGCTTGACAATTCTGAAAGACTTTGGAGCCAGACCTGGGAAGAATGACCTTCCTATGGTGTTTTCCTCCTCTTTCTGTGCCTTCTGTGTTTCTGTTTGTGTCTACTACTTGTTTTTTTTTTTTTCAATGTGGTACTCATGATGAAAATAAGCTGGTCACCAAAGAGCTCAAACTCAATATCACCATTTTCCCATGCTGATAAGGATCAAGATGGCTCTTTCAAAGTCTGAATTTTAAATGATCTCAAGAGAATAGATTTGCGATGATCTATCATTCCCTTCCCAGGGAACACCTAACACAAGCCCTCTGTGTATGCGTTTTAAGTTATGTGTTGGTTTTTTTTTTTTTTTAATGGATGCTACCTAGATTTTCACTTTGCTCCCAAGGTCAAAGTGAGTGAAATACTCCATATTTCTGTGTGTCATTCACACATGCACTTTTTCCAGAAAAGTATTTCAAGTTTTCTGTAAGCACTAAAGACTTACTGCATCTCACAGTCTGTTATTGTCAATGTGTGGTGTATGTTCAGAGATGTGATTATGGAGAAATGAAGACATATTACTTTCCATATCTGTAAATTATGAAAGGATTCTAGAGACTTATTTTGGATCCATTCTTAATGTAGAATTTCAAAGCCTTTCTCCCAAACCCCATATCTGCCTATGATGTGTCCAACTGACCTACGGTGACCAGTTAAACAGTGCCATGTAGAGATTCTACATTCTTTTCTTTGGATACTACCAGTTTTAACATAAAGTTGAAGAGGGTTATTTTAGAAACACGAAGTCAATACTTCAATACAAAAGGGCAAGGGGAAGAAAGAAGAGAAGAAAGGTTCAGTGGTAGATAGTGCCTGGGGTCCAAGAAAGCAGAAAGCAGGAAGGATTCAAGTGTGAGGCCAGTTATACAATATAATGTAAGTTTTATAACATCTTGATTTAAGATCTTGGATATATATATATATATATATATATATATATATATATATATAGAGAGAGAGAGAGAGAGAGAGAGAGATAGAGAGAGAGACAGAAACAGAGACAGACAGAGAGACAGACAGAGAGACAGACAGAGAGACAGAGAGAGACAGAGAGAGACAGAGACAGAGAGGGAGACAGAGAGAGAGAATGACAATGACAGAGAGAAAGACAGAGACAGAATGAGGCAAAGACAGAGAGACAAAAAGAAGCTAATAAATTAATAATATTAGCACTGTCCAAAAGTAATAAGAGATATTAATTTGGATATTATATTTATCTTATGAATTCTCAAAATATAGATGTGTAGCTTATATTAATGAAACAATACAAGATAGTTCTGAAAGAGTGAAATATCATTAGGTTTTATTTAGTGGCGCAATGAAAGACTATCCTGTCACCACAAATTGCTTTGGTGGTACCGAAACAATAATGTAACAATTGCATCTGTAAAGGGATCCATTCACAGGAAGGTTGCACATGAAGCCTTTAGTGGCTTCCTATGATTATTTTTCTCTTCTTTTGTCCACCTCTTGCTTTTCTCTCTCAGCCTACTTTCCTTCTCATTGATACAGTTTCATGCGGAGAATAAGACAGTCACTAAAGATAACATGTTCCAATAGTCTCATTAAACATTAACACAGTTCCTTATGAGCTTAGTTTTGAAATCTCGAGACAAAAGGAATTTTGAAGATCCAGGCAAGACCGTGTCATAGACAAACCACTGTAGACACATACGTATCTATTTTGACACAGCATAACTGGTCATTTTATTAATGATACAAATCTGATACTTAGATCGCTATCCTTCCTTATCTGAAATGGATTGAAACACCATGTGTGTATGCACAACGCCTATCTGTTTTTTTTTTAATCATAGCTACATACTATTCCCTCCATATCCATTTGTTCCAGGAGATAAATTAAGTTTTTTTCTAGCTTACTGACAGAATTGAAACACCTGGACTGAACCTGTCATGAGCTTTTATAATCTTCAAGAGCACCGTGAGAAACATGAGGGTTGAGACATGGACTATTACATATATAGCTCGCTTTACACATCTTAAAAGTTACTCTTTATCTCCAGAAACATATATCAGAGCACAGCATTTCTTCCATGTCCTCATATCTGTTCCTGACACAACCCAGTGAATAGCCAGAGCTAATCTAGAAGTGATAGTAGGTTTAGTAGATTCCACATTTTTTCACTTTCTCAGATCTGTTTTATGATTAAAATGCAGATGGATAATTTAAGAATAAATAAAATCAAGCCAGATGTGGTGGTGCACTCCTTTAATCCCAGCACTGGGGAGGCAGAAGCAGGCAGATTTCTGAGTTCGAGGCCAGCTTGGTCTACAAAGTGAGTTCCAGGACAGCCAGGGCTATAAAGAGAAACCCTGTCTCGAAAAACAAAAACAAAAACAAAAACAAAAACAAAAAAGAATAAATAAAATCAACAACTCAACAAGAAAGCAGAAGGGCCGAGAAAGAAATCTATTTCCTGTATATAGAGGAGGCAGTACATTGTTGTGGTGGCTCAGGCTTATAATTGATGGGCTACACAGCTGATTTTGACAGAAAGAGAAGGAGAGAATGAGAAAACTCTAAAATACCATTATACCATAAAGACTATAGTTAATGGATTAAAGGTATAAGAATTACCTGACAGTAGTATGAGCCTTTAAATTTGGTATTTTCTTTACTTTATAGCTTTTTAAAATATAGATGTATTGTTATGATAGTAAAGTAATTGGAAAATTTTTTAGATGAATAAAACTTTAACAAATTATATTTAGTAGTTACAGAAAAGCTCCTTTTTTCTTTTTTTATTGACTATTTTATTTATTTACATTTCAAATGTTATCTCATTTCCCGATTTCCGTCCTATCCCATCCCCCTTCCTGCTTCTATGAGGGTGTGCCCCCACCCAGTCCGGACTTCCTGCCCTCACAGTCCCCTACGTTGGGGCATTGAGCCTTTATGGAACCAAGGGCCTCTTCTCCCATTGATGCCCAACAAGGCGATCCTCTGCTACATATATGGCTTGAGCCATGGGTCCCTCCATGTGTACTCCTTGGTTGGTGGTTTAGACGCTGGAAGCTCTGGTTGGTTGATATTGTTGTTCTTTGTATGGGGTTACAAATCCCTTCAGCTCCTTCAGTCCTTTCTCTAATTTCTCCATTGGGGACCCTGTGCTTAGTCCAATGGTTAGCTTCGAGCATCTGCCTCTGTATATGTCAGGCTCTGGCAGAGAAAAGCTCTTTTAATACTGTGAACTGCTTTGGTGGTGACACAAAGCCATAATGTAAGAACTGAATTTACCAAGGGATGATGTCACAGGAAGGATACTGATAAAACAAGAAGACACCACATCCTTTGCCGCTCCAGTGGGGCCATGGGTGCACGGCTCATTTGCTATGTAGCACTTTGCCTCCTGGGGGCAGGTGAGACCTAAGCTTGCAAGATAGATTCAAACACACCCAAATAATTTTCCTTGCTGGAGTCTCTCCTGGCCGGTGTAAATATGCTTTATTTTTTAATTTTCTTCCAGGCTCTTTTGATGCTGCAGTTACACAGAAGCCAAGATATTTGATCAAAATGAAAGGCCAGGAAGCAGAGATGAAATGTATCCCTGAAAAGGGGCACACTGCTGTTTTCTGGTATCAACAAAAGCAGAGCAAAGAATTAAAGTTCCTGATTTACTTTCAGAATCAACAGCCTCTTGATCAAATAGACATGGTCAAGGAGAGATTCTCAGCTGTGTGCCCCTCCAGCTCACTCTGCAGCCTGGGAATCAGAACGTGCGAAGCAGAAGACTCAGCACTGTACTTGTGCTCCAGCAGTCAATCCACAGCGCTGAAGTGTGCACTCCCCCTGCACACAAACTCACCCGGGAGCCACTTGGGGAGCAGGTGAGGTTGGAAGGAAGGAAGAGAAATTAATGAGCCAGTGCAAACCACAACAAATTTCACACAGGAGAGAGTTTAGAAGAGACACTTCTAAAACAGCACACCCAGACCAAGTCAGCTCTTCATATTGCTTCTCTCTCTTCTTTATTTTATTTTTTTTCTGTTTTTTTTCTGACCCTTCTTGCTATGAATTTTCTTTCACGTGGTCTTCATGGTAATCAGATGATTACCAATATCATAAAGTTAGTTGGTATTATTTTGCCAAACTGTTAAGTTTGGTTACTTTGAAACCTATATCTTAAGGGGAAATAGGTTTGTAATGATTTGACCATGGTTTTCTTGGTGAACATTCAAGTCTGCACACATCTGTAGTATCTTAATCACATAGTACAATACTGCTGCTTGTAACTCCCGTGACCTCAACTTGAGTGAAGCACTTCATGTTTCTGTGTGTTCATCTAATCTGTCCCTTCTAAATGAAAGAGTGTATTCAAAATCGACTTTTGCCAGAAAGGAAATACATTGTCCACAGCTTCCTTACAAAATTGAAACCCAGGTACTTATATACATAGACAATTACAATAACTTTGCAGTATTTCATGCCCTGCCATATGAGAGTTGAAATATGAAGCATATGTTCTGTGTGTGTTTTATTTTACATATGTACATATTACCAAATGATTATTCATAATTAATGTGTGCTCCAGTCCCATTGTGAAACACACAAGCCTTTCTCTTGTATTCTCATCTCTCCCACTGACATTATCCAGTGACCAGACCAAGCCATTTTTTGCACTGCCAGTAGCTTGACTATCTCCCACAATCCCATGTTGTTCTGTCCCAAAACATCATCAATTCCATGATAGAGATACAGACAAAAAATAATAAATAAATAAATAATATCACTAATTTATTAGGGGACAATAACGGAAGAGATTTTGGCCAATGATATGTGCAGAGATGAATGGGAGAGAAAGCTGCTGTGGTGGTTCCAGCCTATGACAACAGTGGGGTGGCTGAGAGGAAGAACCACTAATATATTAAGGAAATAGAAGGGAGACTTGTTGGGAAGAAGGTTGATTGGGAAGGGAAGAAAATTAGTGGAGACAATGGCAAGAATATGATCAAAGTAATATGTGCATATATAATGAGTATGTATATAACACAACTGTAAGAGAATAAAATACAGAACATGTACTGTAAACACCGTCCAGTGGTAGCACATTTTGATCTGATATTATCATTTCATGACTTCACAAAAACTCAAGTGCATTGGTTATGTTAGTCAAATACACATACAACTGTTTTTGAATGAATATAAGAGTCAATGAGCTATCTCTAACAAAGGTGAGGAAAAGCTTTCTTTCTGATACTAAGAACTTTCTCATTCTCACTGGTCACAGAAAGCAGTAATATGATAGTGGAGTTGGCAAAAGATCACGTCACAGGAAGACTGCAGATGACAACATGAAAACACTGCATCCTCTGCTGGCCTAGTGTGATCATGGGTGCAAGACTGCTCTGCTGTGTAGCACTTTGTCTGCTTGGGGCAGGTAAGAACTGAGTCAAAAGGGAAAGGACTTGTCCTCACACTCCACACTACAGTTCCCAATGTTTTTCCCTTTCAGAGTCCCTCCTGTCCTGTTCTCATTTTCTGTTTCCCCCTCTTCCAGGCTCTTTTGTTGCTGGAGTAACCCAGACTCCACGATACCTGGTCAAAGAGAAAGGACAGAAAGCACACATGAGTTGTAGTCCTGAAAAAGGGCACACTGCCTTTTACTGGTATCAACAGAACCAGAAACAAGAACTTACATTTTTGATTAACTTTCGAAATGAAGAAATTATGGAACAAACAGACTTGGTCAAGAAGAGATTCTCAGCTAAGTGTTCCTCGAACTCACAGTGCATCCTGGAAATCCTATCCTCTGAAGAAGACGACTCAGCACTGTAGCTCTGTGCCAGCAGTCTGTACACAGCGCTGAAATGTACGTTGCCCTCTATGCATAAAACCATTGTGGACACAATTCAGGAAGCAGGTGAGACCAGAAACGGGAAGGCGGTCACAGAAACTTCCTAGATCTGGCACCAACTGCAGCAGATTTCACACAGGACTGGAGGTTATTTAGAGGCCCATGAGAAACAGGCCAGGTCTGAGATAGCTATTCTTCATACCACTTTCTTATCCTTTTTGGCTTGTCTCTTGTTTGTCTGTACCTATCCACCATCACTCTTCCTTCACACTGTGCTCATGGCTGAAAGATGTTAGAGATATACGGATCATAACTTCTGATTGCATCCTTCCATAACACTGATGTTGATTAGCATCAGTGTTTGAGATTTTGTTTTACAAAACTAGTTAAGTGTGTGTGTGTGTGTGTGTGTATTGTGTGTGTGTGCGTGTACACATGTGCATATGCATAAATGTGTGCATATCTATGTGCAGATGGCCATGGAGTTCAGAAGAGGGGTATATCTTTTGGAGCTTGAGTTGCAGACACTTGTGAGTCACTGGATTAAGTACTAGGCTCTGAATTCCTGCCATCTCCTAGATCCAGATGCCCTTAACTGCTGACCACCTTTCTAGCCTCCTGATTTTATGCTTAATTCTTTTTTTTTTGGACATATTTTTTAATTAGGTATTTTCTTCATTTACATTTCCAATGCTATTCCAAAAGTCCCCCCATAACCCCCCCCACTCCCACTTCTTGGCCCTGGCGTTCCCCTGTACTGAGGCATATAAAGTTTGCAAGACCGATGGGCCTCTCTTTCCAATGATGGCCGACTAGGCCATCTTCTGATACATATGCAGCTAGAAACATGAGCTGGGGGGGGGGGCGGGTACTGGTTAGTTCATATTGTTGTTCCACCTATAGGGTTGCAGACCCCGTTAGCTCCTTGGATACTTTCTCTAGCTCCTCCATTGGGGGCCCTGTGTTCCATCCAATAGCTGACTGTGAGCTTCCACTTCTGTGTTTGCTAGGCCCCGGCAAAGCCTCACAAGAGACAGCTATATCTGGGGATGACATAGTAATTGTCTTCCTGAAGAGAACCCTACTCTAGCCACATTTGTAAATGTTGAAAGTCATGCAAATGTCATTTTATTATGGATGCAGTTCTGGCACTCAGATTCTCTCCTGAGCTTGAAGTGAGCAAAACCATGTTTCTGTGAGTCAAGCAGCTTCTTCCTTCTAATGACCTACGGCACACTGTATCCCCTTTCTCTGGAAAGGAAAACTGTTTTTGTCCAGTCTTCTACCAGCATTGTAAACACTCATATGGAGAATTCCATGCAGTTGTCATGTGCCTTTTAAATCACATTATGGTATTATTTTCCCAGAATAATGATTATAGACACATGGAGCATGTCTTAGGGTTTTACTGCTGTGAACAGATACCATGACCAAAGCAACTCTTATAAGGACCACATTTAATTGGGGCTGGCTTACAGCTTCAGATGTTCAGTCTGTTATCATCAAGGCAGGAACATGGCAGCATCCAGGCAGGCATGGTCCAGAAGAAGCTGATACATCTTCATCTGAAGGCTGCTAGAAGAATACTGGCTTCTAGGCAGCTAGGATGAGGGTCTTAAAGCCCACACCCACACTGACACACCTACTCCAACAGGGCCACAACTTCTAATAGTGCCACTCACTGGGCCGAGCATATACAAACTATAACAGAGGGCTATTTTATTTTATTTTATTTGTTGACATAGCATCAAAGAATGTTTGAAAATCACTATATACTGTACAGTCTAACTTTAACATACACAAGAGACTTCCATTATCCTCATATCAACTCAGGAAATTCTCTAGTTATTTAGTCAAGGAAGTTTTACAATGTCTATACATTAAGAAATACCAGCCTTTTGCCATTTCTTAAGACATCACTGGTTTTTAATCATAAAATGAAGATGATAGCTTAAGATACAATAAGTAAAGTTTTTAATAGAAAAAAATACACAAATAAAAGAAAATCCTGAAGTGTGGTATTCAGTGCCTATAATTCCTCAGTGAGAATGGGGATGACTGAGGATCACAATTTAGAATCTAGGATGCCATATATTGCAGAACTAAGAGAGAGAGAGAGGGAGAGGGAGAGGGAGAGGGAGAGGGAGAGGGAGAGGGAGAGGGAGAGGGAGAGGGAGAGGGAGAGGGAGAGGGAGAGAGAGAGAGAGAGAGAGAGAGAGAGAGAGTATCACCAATGATTACATTGTTAGTAGTATGCTGTTTTTATTATGATAGTTATTGTTTAAATAGAATATGTGTTATTGTACATTTTGATGTACAATACAATGCAGGTAACATACTTTCTTTTTAAAATTTATTTTATTTTATTATTTAAATATTTTCTTTATTTACATTTCAAATGCTATCCCAAAAGTTCACTATACCCTCCCCCCTGCCCTGCTCCCCTACCCACCTACTCCCACTTCTTGGCCCTGGCATTCCCCTGTACTGGGGCATATAAAGTTTGCAAGACTTCGGGGCCTCTCTTTCCAATGATGGCCAATTGGGCCATCTTCTGCCACATTTGCAGCTAGAGACATGAGCTTTGGGGGTACTGGTTAGTTTATATTGTTGTCCCACCTATAGGGTTGCAGACCCCTGTAGCTCCTTGGGTACTTTCTCTAGCTCCTCCATTGGGGGCCCTGTGTTCCATCCTATAGATGACTATGAGCATCCACTTCTATATTTGCCAGGGACTGGCATAGCCTCATACGAGACAGCTATATCAGGGTCCCTTCAGCAAAATCTTGCTGGCATATGCAATAGTGTCTGGGTTTGGTGGCTGATTATGGGATGGATCCCCTGGTGAGATAGTCTCTGGATAGTCCATCTTTCATCTTAGCTCCAAACTTTGTCTCTGTAATGTCTTTCATGGGTATTTTGTTCCCCCTATTCTAAGGAGGAATGAAGTATCCACCTGTTGGTATTCCTTCTTCTTGATTTTCTTGTGTTTTGCACATTGTATTTTGGGTATTCTAAGTTTCTGGGCTAATTTCCACTTATAATTAATACTTTCAAAGTTTAAGATATGCAGCCAAATTTGCTAACTTACTATAAATGATCAGCGACATCACAATTATGAGTCTGAAGTGATCACTTCGCAGGAAAACTTGATACAAAGTGTGAGAACCTCATCCTTTTCCTAGTTCTAAGCCATCCTAGCTTCAAGGCTCTTCTACTGCATAGCTTTCTGTTTACTGGAGCAGATGAGTCCTCAGGGAAAAAGAACAATTCTTGCCCAGAGATTGCTAGTTATACATCCTTGTTTTACTTTGTTGATGCCCCTTTTGGTATGCATTCCGTCTTCTGTTTCTTTTCCATTTTCTTTTGATGACAGAGTTATCCAGACTCACATTCAGACTCATCTGGCAAAGAGGAAAGGACAAAGAGCAAAGATGAGCTGATAGTCCTATGTGGCATATTACTGGTTTTTGGTATCACAGGAACAGAAGAAAGAGTTTAGGGTTCTTTTGTATTTACAGAATCAAGAAGCTATTCAACAAATAGGTTCAGAAGTGATCCAGAGCAGAATGTTTCCCAATCTCATCCTTCATCTTGGAAATGCAGTCCTCAGAAGCAGGAGATTCTACATTGCACTTCTGTGCCAGCAGCTCTGAAATATGAACTCTACTTTGTGCACAATCCCTATATGTAGTCAGTTCAGGAAGAAGGTGATGCTCTTGGTTAGAAGGAAGTAACAGAGTTAACAAGAGTTAATGTAAGCTGCAAAGAACTTTGTTTCTCACAAGGCTTCATGGTATCTAAAAATCATGGAATGATATCCTGAAAATTCTATTATAACTCTTCCCTCTTAAGGTGAGTCTAGATTAAGGCAGTGATTTTTTTATATCACCTTTCCCAACCTTTCTTTACATTCCTTATTGTTTGATTTTTCTACCTATAAACTTTCTTCTTTAATTCAGTACTTATGGAGATGATGAGCTGATAGTCCTAATAGTTCATCAAGATCACAAATAAAACAAACATTACTCTACCCTGTTGATAAATATCAGGTTGCCAACAAAAGAGATGTGCAGATCAATTAATAGAATGGAGCATTAAAAAAAATCTCATCCATTTATAGTCTTCTAATGTTTGAAGGAGACATAAGAATTATGCACAGAAAAGGAAATATGCCTTTTAATAAATAGTGCATGTAGAACTGAATGCCACATATAGAATACTAGAATAAGGTGCACATATCTTCTTCTGCACAAAAATCTATTCAAAATGAATCAAAGATTTCAATTATTTAAGACCTGGAACTCTTAAAAAATCGGGAGAAAAGAAATAGAGTTAAAATACCTAAAGATATAAATATAGGGAAGGTCTTTCAGAAAAGAATTCAAACAGTGTAAGAAATAATTCTGTGGATGTCATGAAATTTGAAATCTTCACACAGTAAAGAAAATAATCTCTAAAGAGATGACCTGCATAATGGAATAAAGTCCTCTCGCTGTGTATCTGAAAGGAAATTTTTATCTATAATATATGAAAAGTTGCAGAAGTTAAACATTGCCTCACATAAATCATCTAGTCAATACAATACATGAATACATATATTAAATAGAATTCTCAAACTATAGAAACAGGTGCTAATGTAAATTGAAAAGGTGTTCAATACACATAGTCTTCAGGAAAGTACAAACAAAATCCACATTGAAATATGTTCATAGTGGCTATGACCAAGAGGATAGACAGCAAGAGATAACTGCTGATAAGATTGTGGAAGTTGAATCCTTTCATGTTGTTGAGGGGAATGTAAACTGTTATAGCTAGAGAAAAACAGGTATGGAGAGATCCAAAAATTAAAAATGAATGTATCATGATCCATTTATGCTTTATGCTATGTGGGTAAATCCATTGGATTTATACTAGTATACTACAGAGATATTTGTGCACCTTTATTTTTTTTTTACTATACTGTTCACAAAGGCAGCATATAGAAAACAGCTAGCACTCCATCAACAGATGAAGGAAAAGACCCGTATACTGCATATATGCGGTAGAATTATGTTCAGTTGTAAATAAGAATGAAAAGTATTTAAAACTAGAAATCATTATGGGAAAATACTATCAGAAAGAAAATATGAAATATGTTTTTACTTATACACAGAAAAATATTCTCTCACATGTAGAATTGCCATGAAAGCAGTCAAAAGAATATGAGATGACAGGAAAGGGCAGTGGAAAGCATGAGAATGTTATGGGATATGTACAACAAGAAAGTAAGAGGAAGTGTTGGTAGGAGGAAGGGGTGAGAATATGGAGGACAAGAAACGGGACAGGGGAGTTTCAAATAAGAACAACATTTAATGTTGCACATACATGTAAGGGAAAAGTGTCATTCTGAAACATGTTTTTGTATACTAATTTTATTTTAATTAAAAAGTAAGCTTGGCCTTTTCTAAGTCTGGCTGAAAACCTCAAGATCACAAATGCCTTATCATAATTTAGCTATAATTTTCTCTGTGAGGCACCTTGTGTACATAAAATAACTCAGATGTTCCTCTACTCTGAATGAATTTCTGTCTCTTACACTTTACCCCTGAGCTCAAGGAAGTGAAATACCTCATGTTTGTTTGCTTACCTTGTCTAGTCCTCATAAATGATGCATAGTACTTCCTCCATATCTATATATCCAGTAAAGAAACCAATTTTTACTCAAGTCCCCTACCAGCATTGAACAACACTTGAAATATTATAATTTATTCATAGCATTGTATAAACAGAAACGTGATGGTTGAGACATAGATGTTTACATGCTTGCTTCCTTATACATAACTCCATATTAACAGAATAGTACACAAAAATACCCTTTATCTCCAGTTACACATAAAGATGCACAGGCCTTTCTCTTATGTCTTCATTCACTAACTGGATTGAGCCAGTCTAGCTGTGACAGTAAATTCAGTCTACCCCATAATGTCTTACTATGTCCTAAAACATCACCAGTCTTATGATATGGAAGCGAATAGTTTAAGAAATAAAAAAGGTAATAATGTAATTAAAATGAGAATGGGGAGAGAGTTAAAGATATATTAATATATAAAGAGAGATGTACATGATGTGTTTGTGTGTGTGTGTGTAAGAGAGATTGTGAGGGAAGAGACAGAGAGGGAGGGAGGGGGAGGGAGAGAGCGAAGAGAGAGAGAGAGAGAGAGAGAGAGAGAGAGAGAGAGAGAGAGAGAGAGAGAGAGAGAGAGCGCCATTGCAGGAAGGGGACTCTTGGGAAGAGGAAAGGGTTTTGTAAGGGAGAAAAGAAGGCAATAGGTGCCAATGGGAGAAAATATGACCATAACTCATTGTTCATATATAGCTGAACAGGCAAGGAACATAAGAAAATGAAATTAAGCTTCTGAGGCCCAATCCTATGCTGAGGAGCTACTGGTAAATTATGCCTGCCAGGGCAGGGAGATCCCCTTTCCTTTGGTAGGTCACAATTAGTAGGATGCCCATACCCTACTGAATGACCTTATGTGTATGGATTACACTAACTGAACTCAATGGGTTAAAACTAACTAACTAACTAACTAACTAACTAACTAACTAATTAAATTAAGAGGAATACATGCTGACATGTTCTGGAAGGATGTTGGGGAAAAAAAAGGAAGGAATGAGGGTGGACACAGTGAAGACACATTGTCCACAAGCACAAAATTTTCAAAGTGTAAATTTAAAATATTATTAAAAAAGAAAATACTAATGTATTACCTAGCAATAATACAATATGTTAACTCTACTATTTGTTGATTTTAGGACTTCTTGAAATATAACTGTACTGTTTATGATAGAAAAATAGTTATAAAATACTTTTTGTGGATAAAATAGAATTTGTGATCTTTAGCTACCAGCTTATTTCTGCTCTGAATACTGTATGAAAAGAGAAAGATGCTGAGCATGGAGAGAATACCACATTGCAGACAAAGGAAGGAAAAAATGTGGTACAGATATCAATCTTCCCACACTGGGCTGTGGCTATATTAAAGCTGCCATCCCTTGACTGCTGAACACACTCTGGACAGAGGAGAGCAGGCTGTAGCTCACACTGACTCCAGTTAACAACTGTTCTTCACTTCCAACTCATATGGTACCTGCTTCCTGGTTTGAGTCTGGGACTGGTTTGTGCACTAAAGAAAACGCACATTTCCCTGCTGTAGACAGACTGTTTGCACAGAGGTTCACTGTCCTGTTAAAGATCAGCCTGAGTCTTTCTTTGAGTCTTGGATTTTAAATCTCAAGGGGCAGGATCAATTTGTGATGAGCTCTCTGTGGACTTCTGGGGAGTTTCCAGCTCTGGTCACATTTATATATGTTTAAAGTCACATAAAGGTTATTTTGTTATGGATACAACTTTGCACCTTGGATTCTCCAAGATAAATGAAGCATCCTGTGTTTCTACATACACATTGCTCTATATTGGTATCTGGTTTTCCATATCCATTTCCTCTAGAAATGAAAAAAATCTTTCAATCTCTTGCCAACAATCAAAGTATTTGTACCAAAAATTTTATACAGTTGACCATATACTTTTATAATCACTCTATATTATCAGATACCCAGAATTGTGACTATTGAGGCATGGTATGCTATGCATATTTTTTGTCTTATGTATTTCTCCATTTATTACTAGGTATATAATCAAAATGTATAGGCTATTGGCAATGTGGAGTGCCAAGATGCTTATTATATGAGGATCTGAAATTGAAATCCAGAATCCACATTAAAAAAAAAAAGCCTGAAACAGGATATATACTTTTAATCACTATGCTGGTGAGGTAAGGACAGTTATATTCCTACAACATGCTAGTCAGCTTTCTTAGAAGAATCTTTGAGCTCCTGGTAAAAGTCAGAGTCTTTGTCTCTCTCCAACATCCCTTCTCAAAGATAACAAAACAAACAAACAAACAAAACAAAAGGTGTAGGAAAGATAATGATTGCTACTGTATGAAGATCTTCTTTTTCCATTCCTGGACCTATGTAGTGGAAAGGGAAAACTGACTCTTGGAAATTGTCCTTTGACTTTCTCATATATATAAGTCCCAACCCCCACACAAAATAAAAAAATAAATGCAAGTAATGTAAAATCTTTTTTATAAATAGATGCAGGATTGAGGAAGTTATTTGGTGTTGACCTCTGCCCGCACATGCATGCATACTCAATGCATACTCAATGCACACATACACATGAATACATACATACATACATAGATACACACACACACACCGTTACTGAGCACAGCAGGCTTCCTCCTTTATCCTTTGTAACGTCTCTTCACCTTATCCTGCAATGTAGATCAAGACAGTCTAAGAAAGGCTATATTAAGAGGTACTAATATCTTGTTTTCTCCTAGTCACTGGTTTTTATCATAAAACACAGATAATAACATAAATATCCAGTATAATAAAATATTTAATAAGACAATTGTCTTGTAAGGATAGAGATGCTGAGGGGAATGAGAAGAGCCTGGCTGCTGTGCATAATCCTGAAATTTCCAACAACTGGGATATGGAGGACTAAGGATGAGAACAATGAATTTGGTTTGGATTTTGGTATTTTATTGTGCTATCATTATAAACACATTTATAAATATGGGATACTGTTTAACTTATTGGAAAGAGTTACAAAACATTTTTGGAAATCCTGGGTATTGAACTTAGGCCTCATACATTGAAGGCAAGCACTTTACCACTGAACTACATACAGCCTTATCCTTATGAAGTAAATTTAAATATATGAAATATCACCCGGTCTGTTTTCAGTCTTAGGGTACAGGATTTTCTACTGTTTCAGGGACTACATTGGAAAGTAACATGAATTAGCAATACAACAGCTATGAATCTGTAGGTGTCACGTCAGTGTCACGCCCCAGGAAGTGTAATGAGGAAGATTGAGAACACTTCAACCTTTTCGTACTTCTAAGCCACCATGGCTACAAGGCTCCTCTGTTACACAGTACTTTGTCTCCTGGGTGCAAGTAAGTCCTAAGGACAAAAAGACAGTCTTTGACCTGGAGATTGCCAACCCATATCTAAGTATTTTTCCTTGTCAAGGCCCCTTCTTGTCTGTATTTACATCTTTTGTTTTCTTCTCTTCTAGGAATTTTGAATTCAAAAGTCATTCAGACTCCAAGATATCTGGTGAAAGGGCAAGGACAAAAAGCAAAGATGAGGTGTATCCCTGAAAAGGGACATCCAGTTGTATTCTGGTATCAACAAAATAAGAACAATGAGTTTAAATTTTTGATTAACTTTCAGAATCAAGAAGTTCTTCAGCAAATAGACATGACTGAAAAACGATTCTCTGCTGAGTGTCCTTCAAACTCACCTTGCAGCCTAGAAATTCAGTCCTCTGAGGCAGGAGACTCAGCACTGTACCTCTGTGCCAGCAGTCTGTCCACAGCATTGAAATGTGCATTCTCTCCAGTGCATAAACCCACCATGGACTTGTCTAAGGAAGCAGGTGATGCTCTGGGTTGAAAGGAAGTAGCAGAAACTAACTGAAACCTGTATCAACCACAGCAGATTTCATGCTAGGCTAGTGAGCATTTTACAGTTGAGGAGTGATATTCTGATATAGCTCCCTCTGGGTCAGGTCGAGGTGAGTGGCTTATGAGCTCTAATTTTTTCTTTCTTTGTCTGCTTTATATTTTTCTCATTTTGCACACTTCCTTTCTCCTCTTGTATTCATGGCAAAAATAATACTGACATCAAACATCACATTTCCAGTTAGCTCCATATTACCACACTGATAATGATAAAAGTACAAGGAAAAACAGACTAGTCTTGTATAATAGAATAAAGTCACAGTTATAGCCACTTAATCTTTTACAAAGGTTTCAAAATATACTTTTGAGAAAAGACAGCCTACTCAAGAAGTGATATTGGGAGAAGTAACCAACTGCTTTCTGATCAAAGTTAAAGGCTGCTGCTCATCAAAGTAAAACCCATGCTAGTTACTGAATATCTGGCCCACTATCGTAGTAGACTCTAACATAGAACCTACTTCTATTTTAATTAATGAGCATAGTGTCAAACTGCCCTTAATATAATGATCTCTACACGCATAGATTAGTGCAGTTCTCAACTCTCATGTCTTCATGTAATTGACATAGTTAATACAGACTCACAACTGGCCAGTATGTCCAGATTAAGTGTCTGTGTAGTGCTCAGCCATAAATGGGTCATTTATAATATGTGTATTTCGAGCTAAGACTCAGGAGAAAGATTTTTAAGAAGAGTATGGAGAGGACTGGGGAGAAATAGTGTCTTCTGGGCTTGACTGGGTCATTCTGCTCATGACATCATGGCAGCTTTGATTACCTGTACAAGACCTGCCCAAAATCATGCCAGTCAACATTTCAACACAAATCGAGGAGATGCTCGTGAACTTTACTGAATTGCTACTTCTAGTTGATGGCTCCTGGGCAGGGCTAGGATGAGAAAGCTGGTTTTCTTTAGGTGTGTGGACCCAGGTTGAGTGACCATGGCTCCACATGCATGAGTAGGTGAGCAACACTTATTAACTCAATAGCTTAGAGACCACTATAAAAAAAAAAAAGAACTAAAAATAGGTAGGATAGGAACCTGGGAGACTGAAATGGTGGGAAGTAGGAGGAGTGATGGGGAGGTAAATATAATCAAACTACCTGTGTGTATGAATAAATAAATATATTTTTAAAATTATTTTTTTATGCTCCGTATTTTCTGGCTGTTCCACATCCCATACCTTCCCCCGACCCCCGTCTCCACATGGATGTCTCATTTCTTAATGATTTTGGAAAAATTGGATAACTACAATATCCAAACCTCTCACTCTGTCACATGATATGAACTCACTGATAAATGGATGTTAGCCCAACAACTTAGAATATCCAAGATAAAATTTGCAAAATACATGAAACTCAAGAAGGAAGATCAAAGTGTGGATACTTCAATCCTTGGAATGGGGAACAAGATACCTGTGGAAGGAGTAACAGAGACAAAGTTCTGAGTTGAGATGGAAGGAAGTACCATCCAGAGACTGCCCCAACTGGGGATCCATCCCATATACAACCACCAAAACCAGACACTATTGCATATGTCAGAAAGATTTTGCTGACAGGACCCTGATATAGCTCTCCCTTGTGAGGCTATGCCAGTGCCTGACAAATACAGAAGTGGATGCTCAGAGTCATCTATTGGATGGAACACAGGGCCCCTAATGAAGGAGCTAGAGAAAGTACTCAAGGAGCTAAAGGAGTCTGCAACACTATAGGAGGAATAACAATATGAACTAACTAGTATCCCCCCAGAGCTGTGTCTCTAGTTGCATATGTAGCAGAGGCTGGCCTAGTCAGCCATCTGACTGGGTGAGAGGCCCTTGGTCATGCAAAGATTATATACCCCAGTACAGGACAATGCCAGGACTGGAAGCAGGAGTGGGTGGGTTGGGGAGCAGGGTGGGGGGAGGGTATAGGGGCCTTTGGGGATATAATTTGAAATGTAAATGAAGAAAATATCTAATAAAAAGAAAAAAATCAGTGACTTTCATAGAAGACCTTAGACTAGAAAGTTCAGGTTACATATATATATATATATATATATATATATATATATATATATATATATATATATATATATATATGTGTATGTATATATATATATAATATGTAATATATCTTATATATCAGATATATAAGATATATGTTATAAATACATATATATATATATATATATATATACATATATGTGTGTATGCATATATATATATGGTAAAATTAAGATTTTAAATCACTGTTCCATAGACTTGAACATCCATGTTTATACTTTCATTATTCACTATAACCAAGATATAGAATCAGTGTAAATATCTATCCAGAGATGAATAGAGCATTAAAATATGCCACATAGATACCATTAAGCATTATTTATTTCCAGAGAAGAATGAAATTATGGCATTTAAATAAATCTGGGTTAAACCATACACTGATATGTAGAGTGAAATAATCCTGAATGGTAAAGACAAATATTATATCTTCTCTCATATATATAATCTTAATTTAAGTTTATATATACTTGAGCATGCACACACAAACACATGTATGCGTGTGTATTTAAAATTATAGAGCTATTCATGAGGGAAAGAAAAAGCTCTCAAGTGGGGAGAGAATAAGAGGGAGTAATAGATCTATGTGACATGATAGCAGATGGAGAGACTATTTAGAGGGAGGACGTGGGTACAGCCAGTGAGGCATATATGAACAAAGCATATTGATATCTTACAGAAAATGAGAATGTCAGTCTTTAAGAGGGGTTATGTGGTAAAGTCACTTTCCACCCTAACTTTCCTGATAACCTTAGTTTGATCTCCAGGATCTATAGAATGGAAGAAGAGAAACATTTTTTTAAAAAAACTCCCAGAGTTTTTGTTTGTTTGGTTGGTTTTATTGTTGTCATTATTGAGTTTTTTTGTTTTTTGTTTTTGTTTTTGTGGTTCCTGGATGGAAACAATTCATTTGGTGTTTACCTGGATCTTTCTAAAGAAACTTGAGATCATGAATCATGCTTAATCAAAAGTATAAGTCACTGGGCTCCATAATTTGGTATATATTTTAACATATTAAATAGATATTAAACTTGGAGGAGAATATTAGTGTTCCCTTCTTGCTCTTTCAACACTGTTTACCTACAGAGTTAAACCTTGTTTCTTTTTATTGTGAAGGGCTGTGGTATTTACTTTATACTTATAATTAATCTTTTTGTCTGCTGATATTTTTTTGGTAATAACTATTTCACCTTGCATGGAATTTGTGAAGATTTGTACCTTAGCTAGCATAGAGTACTTTGAGATTTTTATTGTTATTATTTTTAAATTGTTTGTATTGCTTAAAGTTGCTTGCTTTTATATCTCCCTCTCTTCTCTATTTCTTCTTTCTTTCATTTTTCTTTCTATTGATGTCTCTTCTGTCTGTGTCTCCTCTCTCTCCCACTTTCCTTGTTCTCTTTTAATTCTCTTTTTCTCTTCCTTTTTCTCTTTTTACTGTTTTCTCTCTCCCCCTCTCTCCTTTCTCCCTCCTATCTCTCTATTTTCTGTTTCACTCTCCATATGTATCACTAGTGTTATAATCACAATGTAAATAATAGTCTAATTAGAGAAAACTCCAAGCTTGTAAGAATTGATTTGGAGTATGAAAATGGGAGAAAATTTATCTATCTACATCTGCATTACTCTCATTACCTAGTTTTTAGTACTTAATCTTATGATGATGCTTCCTCTAGATTTCTGTTCTCAAATGGTTCACTTATATCATTAGACTGTTTCTTATTAAGGGTTCTGTATTTTTAACAATTTTTGTAGGAATTTCTGATATGTACTAGATAATCAGTCTTCTGTCTGTCTGTCTCTCTCTCTCTCTCTCTCTCTCTGTCTCTATGTATGTGTTTGTTTGTATCATCTAGAACAATTGGTTTAGAAACAGAATTTTCCATATCAAAGAGATTCCTGCATTCAAATTGACATTGTTTCTGGCCACAACACTTCAGAAAGACAGCAGTTTTCACTCACTGCTGTTTGGGTTCCATTAGATTCAGAGCACAATTCTAGTGACCACATGTGATATGAAAAAAAAAAAGGTATGTGGAAATTGTTACAATATAGTAGAATATTTTTCTGTTCCTCAAACTGGCACAATCTGGGGATTACAATCAGATATATGACTATGTTTCAGTAACCTAGCTACCCACCTCATGGATTCAAACATCTCACATGTTTCAGATGTTGATGTAAATATCTTTAGTTGTGTTCTCTTAGTTTGCCACTCCAAACAGTGAGGGTAGACTATGGACATGGAGATTGGCATAATCTGAGACCTAAAATGCTGTGAAGGTATAGGGAAAACATCAACAAAACAAAAAACAAAAAACAAAAAACAAAAAACAAAAAACAAAAAACACCTGCTCTTGAGGAACTGTGAATACAGAACACAACTAAAAATGACAGAAATAAACAGTATTTTTCTTCATCCATATGAAGCCTCTTCTAAATCCTGGAAACAGACCATTGAGGTTTGAGATGACCTACAAACTGACCATATCAAAAATCACTTTTATAGGATTTGAAAACCCAATGATCTTATAAGAGAAAACATGGACACAAAAATGAAATTCAGTACCTAAATTTCTTTGACGAACTAATAAAGATGGAACAGAAAGGGGAAATAGGTCAGGTTTTTGAAGATTAACTCTTCCCTGAGGAGACGATACAATCTGGCTGAGGTATATAAGGTTCTTCATATTTTTCAAGATGCCACTTGTGAATAGATCCATCAGCAAGACCTGCTGAGATCATGCTGTACAGAGTCCAAGGCATCCAGGCAAAAATAGCCTCTACAGTCTATCACATCTCAGCTTTTATATTTCAAGAGAATATGTCTAGTTCAAAACTCGAATAATGTTGACACTAAGAAAAGTATTAACTATGGTAAAATGGGAAACTATAACCATACATAGGAACCAAAAATAATCAATAGAAAAAATCATGAAATAGCACAGAACTTGGAAGTTTCATTCCACTATGATCCAAAGAAGTTAGAGGGTGATGTTCTCATAATCTGATTAACCAATAACATTTGTTGACCCTAGAAATGAAGACAAGGGAGCAAAGATGCAAGCTACCATGCCACACAGACAAGATGGAATTTCTTTATAGCTAAAACAGACATTAAAACAATAATAGAATTTCATAAACAAGCATATGCCAATTAATTCTACATAGATGAAAGCATTATTGGAGAAGCAGAACTTAAAAACAAATGTTGGAATTTGTGAAGAACTGCATGTATAAGAAATTGAATTATTTAACAAAAGTATTTTTTAAAGAAAACTACAAACCCATATTCCATTCCATAAACCCCATCACAGCATAAAACCAAATAAAACCAAGCAAGTTAAAAAAAATACAGATTTGGGAGGGGCTGGGAAGACCTCTCCTCTGGCTGAGAAGCTCTAGGCAGTGATGGTGGCTGGGAAACAGAGTAATTTTACTTCAGGGATTTCTCATTAGGAGGTTTCCCATGAGGAAGTTAATGATCCTCCAATCATACAGTATTGAACACAATGAGATGTGAAGGGAAAAGAAAGGGAGAGAGGATGTTGGGGAGAGGAAAGGTCTATTGGAGCTCAGAGGAGTAGAAGGGAGGGAAGCATGGAGGAATTAGGGGAAGGACTGAAGGAGCTCAATGGGTTTGCAACCCCATAGAAAGAACAACAATATCAACCAACCAGAGTCTCCAGAACTCCCAGGAACTAAACCACAAACCACAGAGTACACACGGAGGGACCAATGGCTCTAGCTACATATGTAGCAGAGAATTGCCTTATCTGGCATCAGTGGGAAGGGAGGCCCTTGGTCCTGTGAAGGCTTGATGCCCCAGCATAGGGGAATGCTAGGGTGGTGAGGTGGGAGTGGGTGGGTGGGAATGGGAACACTCTCATAGAAGCAGGGGGAGAAGGAGTGGGATGGGGGATAGAGAGTTTGCGGAGGGGGAACCAGGAAGGTTGGTAACATTTGAAATGTAAATAAATAAAATAACCAGTAAATTTTTAAAAGAAAACAAAAGGATTGTGATGTGTTGTATTCTCTAAGTTTGCCACTCTAAACTGCTAGAGTAGGCTATTGCCACAGAAACTATTTTCAGTAAAAATAAAATATAAAAATAAAAATAAGATAACATGATATTGATAGAAAGACACATTAGAAAAGTACTGGGGAAGTTGAAGAGAGATATAGAAAGTAGATATCATCATAAGGTATTATATATATATATGTATAAATTCATCAAAAATAAATACTTTTTATTTTCAATAATAGCAATTTATACCAACTTCACATAAATTTCTTCAAAGCCAGGAGAAAAACACTTCAGACAACATTACTTAAAGACAATAAAATCTAATGACAAAATGTGGCAAAAGTATTTTAGAATGACACTTATGACCACAAAATTCTTCACATTTAGAAGTCAAAATCAGCTATGTTAATGTGTGTTGTACACACACAGATGAACATATAGAGGAAATAGAATGTGATCAACACTTCAGTGAAAACACTGTTTTAGAAGTCATAAAAATGTATCTACCATATCAACTGATGGTCAGGCCATTTTAAAATTCAGAGAAAATATATTTTTAAATCTGGTATTCATTTAAAACAAATGTTCTAAGAAAAGTAGTAACAAATATAAACTTTCCCAAAATGACAGAAGTTATAGACAAAAAATTTATGAGTAACATGCTTTCAATAGTTATAGAAATGTTTTTATATAATATGGAATAGGTTACTATATTTTCTGTCTACTCTTGATCAAATCTTAACTAAAATGAATTACAAGGCAACAAATATGATATTAAAATAAAACAAAACCCCAATATTTTGCAGAATACAAAATTCTTTAAGTGAAAAAGGCCCAAAGAATCAATAAACAAGTAGAAACATTAGTAAATTTAGTAAGATCATAGGGTATAGATCAATATAAATATCAAATGTTGAATTTACTGTTTCAAAGACTATGAAAGTGAATTCCAGAAAATAATAATGTGTCTTTAACATGTCCGGGATCACAGGTGAGGAGGCCACAACATCTGCCTCAACACCCATAGTAACTGTGTCCCCTCAGGATGTTGCACAGCTTATGGTCTGAGCCTGTGCCCTGAGTAGACCTTAGTAGACCACAACACCCAGAGGAAGCTCGACTCCCAGATGTTCTAACATGCCTAGGATCACAGTTGAGGAGGCAACACCTATAGTAACTGGATCCCCCAGGATCCAGGGGTGCAGGAACCCCTGACTAGCCAGTGGCACAGGTTCCTTCCAGTCTGAACTTGCACCTGGAGCAGACCTGGGGTGCTGGTACTGTATCCACTCTTAAAACACCCAGAGGGAGTCCAATTCCCTGGTGCCCTGAAACACCCAGGATCACAGGATCTCAGGATCACAGAGCAAGCTCAACTCCCAGGAGATCAGTCACATCTAGGAGCACTGGAGCTATGACACACTCAAGATCACAGCTGAGGCCACAACATCTGGGACCCCCATAGGAACCAGTGATACATAAACCCCCACCCAGCCAGAAACACGACTTTCTTCTAGCTTGCACCTGTGCCCAGGGCAAACCCAGGGCTCTGGCTCCCCACCCACCTCTGCAACACCCAGAGAAAGCTTGACTCCCAGGAGCTCTGACACAACAGGATCTCAGGAGCTTGGTCATACTAGAATTTCAGGATCCCAGAGGCAGCTTGAGTCCCAGGAGCTCTGACACACCTAGAATCTCAGAATTGCAGGATCCCAGAATCAGAGAATCACAGGATCAAATAGAAAGCTGGACTCTGAAGAGTTCTGACAAAACCAGGATCACAGGAGGGACAAGCTCCAGTTAGAGATAGCAAGGGCAAGTAGCACTAGAGATAACCAGATGGCAAGAGGCAAGACTATAAGCAACAGAAACCAAGGCTATTTATCATCATTAGAACCCAGTTTTCCCACTACAGCAAATTCTGGATACCCCATCACTGTGTAAAAGCAAAATTTGGATTTAAAATCACATCTCCTGATGATGATGATAAAGGAATTTAAGAAAAAACAAAAATAAATCCCATAAAGAAATACAGGAGAACACAGGTAAACAGGTAGAAACCTTTAAAGGGGAAACACAAAAATCCTTTAAAGAATTATAGAAAAACACAAGCAAAAGAAAGATAAAGGAATTGAACAAAACCATCTAGGATCTAAAAATGAAAATAGAAACAATAAAGAAATCACAAAGGGAGACAACTCTGGAGATTAAAAACCTAAGAAAGAGATCAGGAGTCATAGTCACCAACAGAATACAAGAGATAAAGACAGAATCTCAGGTGCAGAAGATACCATAAAAAACATTGACACAACAGTCAAAGAAAATTCAAAATGCAAAATGCTCCTATCCCAAAACATCCAGGAAATACAGGACACAGTGAGAAGACAAAACCTAAGGATATAGAAGAGAGCAAATAATAAGGTATAGAAGAGAGCAAAGATTCCCAACTTAAAAAGCGAGTAAATATCTTCAACAAAAAGATAGAAGAAAACTTCCCTAACATAAAAAAAGAGATGCCCACGAACATGCAAAAAGCCTACAGAATTCCAAATAAACTGAGCCTGAAAAGAAATTCCTTCTGTCACATAGTAATCAAAACACCAAATGCACAAAACAAAGAAAGAATATTAAAAAGCAGTAAGGGGAAAAGGTCAAGTAACATATGAAGTCAAACCTATCAGAATTCCACCAGACTTCTTGCCAGAGACATTAAAAGCCAGAAGATCCTGGGCAGATATCATACAGACCCTAAGAGAACACAAATGCCAGCCCAGGCTACTACACTCAGCAAAACTCTCAATTACCATAGATGGAGAAACCAAGATATTCCATGACAAAAACAAATTTACATAGCATTTTCCCACAACTTCAGCCATATAAAGGATAATAGATGGAAAATAACAACACAGGGAGGGAAACTACACCCTAGAAAAAGCACTTTTGGGTTTCTTTCAACAAACCCAAAAGAAGATATCCATGCAAACATAATTCCACCACTACAACAAAAATAACAGGAAGAAACAATCACTTTTCTTTAATATCTCTTAACATCAACGGACTCATTTCCCCAATAAAGATATAGACTAACAGACTTGATACATAAATAGGATCCACCATTTTGCTGCATGCAGGAAATTCACCTCAGTGACAAAGATAGACACTATCTCAGAGTAAAAGGCTGGAAAACAATTTTCCAAGCAAATGGGACTATAAACAAATCTGTAGTAGTCATTCTAATATTGAATAATATTGACATTCAACCTAAAGTTATCAAAAAAGATAAGGAAGGACATTTCATACCTGTCCAAAAAAAAAAAAATCTTCCAAGATGAACTATCAGTTCTGAATATCTATGCTTCAAATGCAAGGGCACTGACAGTCATAAACAAAACTTTACTAAAGCTGAAAGCACATATTGCACTTCACACAATAATAATGGGAAACTTCAACACCCCAGTCTCAGCAATGGACAGATCATGGAAACAGAAAGTAAACAGAGATGCAGTGTAACTAACAGAAGTTACGGACCAAACAGATTTAACAGATTTAACAAAACATTTTATCCTAAAACAAAGGAATATACCTTCTTCTCAGCACTCATGGTACCTTCTCCAAAATTGACCATATAATTGGTCACAAAACAAGTCTTGTATCAAGAGATACAAGAAGATTGAAATAATCTCATTCATCCTATGATATCACCACAGATTAAGGCTAGTCTTCCATAACAAGAAAAACAATGGAAAACCCACAAACACATGGAAGCTGAACAATGCTCCACTCAATGGTAACTTGGTCAAGGAAGAAATAAAGAAAGAAATTAAAGTCTTTTTAGAATTTCAAGAAAAGGAAGGCACATCACACCAAAACTTATGGCACACAATGAAAACAATGCTAAGAAGAAAACTCAACTCTGAGTCCCTCCAAAAAGAATCTGGAGAGAGTATATATTAACAGCTTGACAACACATCTGAAAGCTCTAGAACAAAAGGAAGTAAATACACCCAAGAGGAGTAGACAGCAGGAAATAATCAAAGTCAGGGCTGAAATCAACCTAGTAGAAACAAAAATAGCTATAAAAAGGAGCAACCAGGGGCCTAGTGAGATGGCTCAGTAGTTAAGAGCTCTAACTGCTCTTCCAAAGGTCCCAAGTTCAAATCCCAGCAACCACATGGTGGCTCACAACCATCCATAACGAAATCTGATGCCCTCTTTTGGAGTGTCTGAAGTGTACTTACATATAATAAATAAATAAATCTAAAAAAAAAAAAAAAAAAAAAGGAGCAACCAAACCAGGAGTTGTTTCTTTGAGAAAATCAACAATATAGATAAACCGTTAGCCAGACTAACCAGAGGTCACAGCAACAGTATCCAAAATATCAAAAATGAAAGGGGAGACATAACAACAGAAACTGAAGAAATAAAAAAAAATCATCATACCCTACTACAAAAGCCTATACTCAACAAAACTGGAAAATCTGGATGAAGTGAACAATTTTTTAGACAGATACCAGGTACCAAAGTTAAATCAGGATCAGATAAACCATCTAAACAGTCCCATAATCCCTAAAGAAATAGCATCAGTCATTAATAGTCTCCCAACCAAAAAAAAAAAAAAAAAAAAAAGCCCAGGATCAGATGGATTTAGTGCAGAATTCTATCAGACCTTTAAAGAAGACCTAATACCAATACTCTTTAAACTATTCCCCAAAATAGAAACGGAAGGGATACTACTCAATTCATTCTATGAAGCCACAATTATACTTATACTTAAACCACACAAACACCCAACAAAGAAAGAGAACTTCAGAACAATCTCTCTTATGAATATTGATGCAAAAATACTAAACAAAATTCTCGCAAACCAAGTATAAGAACTCATCAAAATGATCATTCACCATGATAAAGTAGGCTTCATGCCAGGGATACAGGGATGGTTCAATATGTGGAAACCTATCAATGTAATCCACTATATAAACAAACCCAACAACAACAAAAAAACCCACATGATCATCTCATTAGATATTGAAAAAGCATTTGATAAAATTCAACATCCCTTCATGGGAAAAGTTTTGGAAAGATCAGGAATTCAAGACCCATATCTAAACATAGTAAAAGCAATATGCAGCAAAGCAGCAGACAAAATCAAAGTAAATATGGAGAAACTTGAAGCAATGCCACTAAAATCAGGAACTAGACAAGCCTGCCCACACTCTCCCTACCTATTCAATATAGTACTTGAAGTTCTAGCCAGAGCAATTCGACAACAAAAGGAGATCAAAGGGATACAATCTGGAAAGGAAGAAGTCACAATATCACTATTTGCCAATAATATAATAGTATATATACGTGACCCCAAAAATTCTACAGAGAATTCATAAACCTGATAAACAACTTCAGCAAAGTGGGGCATATAAAATTAACTCAACCAAATCAGTAACCTTCCTCTACTCAAAGTACGAATAGGCTGAGAAAAAAATTTAAGGAAATGACATCCATCAATGTAGGCGTAAATAATACAATGTACCTTGGTGTTACTCTAACCCAGAAGTTGAAAGATCTTCATGATAAGCACTTCAAGTCTCCGAAGAAAGAAATTGAAGAAGATCTCAGAAGATGGAAATATCTCCATGTTCACGGATTGGCAGGATTAATATAGTCAAAATGGCTGTCTTGCCGAAAGCAATCTACAGATTCAATGCAATCTCCATCAAAATTCCAATTCAATTTCTCATAGAGTTAAAAAGAGCAATTTGCAAATTCATTTGGAATTAAAAAAAAACAGGATATGGAAAACTATTCTCAACAATAAAAGAACTTCTGGTGAAATCACCATTCCTAAGCTCAAGCCATATAACAGATCAGTAGTCATAAACAGTGTATGATATTGGTAAATAGACAGGCAGGTAGATCGATGGAATAGAATTCAAGACCCAGAAATGAACCTGTATACCTATGATCTCTTGATCTTTGACAAGAAACTAAAAACGCCCAGTGGAAAAAAGACACCACTTTCAACAAATGATGGTGGTTCAACTGCTTGTCAGCATGGTAGAAGAATGCAAATTGATCCATTCCTATCTCCTTTTACAAAGCTCCTGTTGAACTACTTCCCTTGAAGTAGTTCAAGTACCTTCACATAAAACCAGATATACTGAAACTAACAGAAGAGAAAGTGGGAAAAATACTCCAACACAAGGGCACAGGTGAAAATTTCTTGAACAGAACACCAATGGCTTGTGCTCTAAGATCAAGAATTGACAAATGGGATCTTATAAAATTGAAAATCTTCTGTAAGGCAAAGGACACTGTCAACAGGATTAAACATAAATGAACAGATTGGGAAAAAATATTTACCAGTCCTATATCCAATCAGTCTGGTGGTTCCTTAGAAAATTGGACATAGTATTATACAAGAACACAGCTATACCACTCAGGCATATACCCAAAAGTTGCTCCAACATATAACAAGGAAACGTGCTCCACTATGTTCATAGCAGCCTATATATAATAGCCAGAAGCTGGAAAAACCCAAATGTTCTTCAACAGAGGAATGGATACAGAAATTGTGGTACATTTACAGAGTGGAACACTAAGCTATTAAAAACAATGACTATATGAAATTATTAGGCAAATGGATAGAATTAGAAAATAACAACCTGAGTGAGGTAACCCAATCACAAAAGAACACACATGGTATGCACTCTGACAAGTGGATATTAGCCCAAAAGCTCAGAATACCCAAGATAAAATTCACAGACCACAGGAAGCTCAAGAAGAAGGAAGACCAAAGTGTGGGTGCTTAGGTTCTTCTTAGAAGGGGATACAAAATACTCACAGGAGGAAATACAGATACAAAGTGTGGAGCAGATACTTAAGGAAAGGCCATCCAGAGACTGTCCCACCTGGTGATTCATCCAATATACAGTCTCCAAACAAGGCGGCTATTTTGGATGCTTGGAAGTGCTTGCTAGCAGGAGCCTGATATTGCTGTCTTCTGAGAGGCTCTGCCAAAGCCTGACAAATACAAAGTCATATGCTCTCAGCCAATCTTTGGACTGAGCACAGGATCCTCAATGGAGGAATTAGAAAAAGGAATGTAGAAGCTGAAAGGGTTTGCAATCTATAGGAAGAACAACAATATCAACCAACCAGACCACCAGAGCTCCCAGGGACTAAACCACCAACCAAAGAGTACACATGGAGGAATCCATGGCTCTAGCTGCAGACAACCTTGTTGGGCATCAGTCGGCAGAGAAGCCCTTGATCTGGTGAAGGCTTGATGCCCCAGTGTTGGGGAATGTCGGGGGTGGGGGGGAAGGCTGGAGTGGGTGGATGGATGGATGAACACCCTCATAGAAGCAGGAGGAGGGGGTGTGTGATAGGGGTTTTCTGGAGGAAACCGGGAAAGGGGATAACATATGTAAATAAATAAATAAATAAATAAATAAATAAATAAATAAATGTAAACAAAGAAAATATCCAATAAAAATGAAATAATATCGTTTAGAATAATATCAATTACAAGTGACTTATGAAAAACTTAGTAAAATGCATTGAATAAAAACTACAGAAATTTTTAGGGAAAATTAAAGAAAACTTCAAGAAAAGCAATCTATGTCATGCTTGTGGATTGCATTCTTCAATTCATTAAGGTAGCACAACTTATGTTGGAACAACCATACAAAAATTGAATCTGCGCTGCTACCAACACCATAATGAAAATTAATGAGATGCAACATAGACACAATTTATAAAATGAAACTTGAATTTCTAGAATAATTGCAAAGAAAACTTCTGCAAATGGAGAACATACACAATTTTCTTCTTTAGATGCCATGTGCCAGAATTTGTATCTTATACATATGAAAAATAATTCACAACTAGGAAGAGAATGTTCAGCAATCCTTCAGAACTGAGGATTACCAGGATTCGGGCATCTAAATGCAGGTCATGTGGGTGGTATGCAAATGAGCCTGAATTGTATACACTATGCCTATTACAGAGGCCAATTCAGATGAAAAGTGAATCATACAAGTATGACTTAAGGTAGATGTGCTGATCAAGAGTAGGAAATATAGACCCACACCATTAGGAACCCTATCAGTTATCTAGAAATTGTGTTGCTTTTTAAGTATCTTCTCCATTCATTCCTCTGATAATAATTCCTCACCCATCTTTTGCTATAGATACTTCTCCTGAAATGATTTCTGTTTCTTTTCTCTTCTCCACACATGTAAAGATTTCTGTCAACCTTGACCTTATAATCACAGGACCAAAGTTCTGTGTTTTCAACTGGTTTGGTATCCCAAGACAGTTTATATTCTCCCTAATATCACCTCTGCCCACTGACTCTATAGAATGGGGCAGCAGAAAAGCATATTTGCTTTAGGAATCTCACATCAGGGTAATGATATGTACATATATATGTACATATCATATTTTCATTATGATATATATCATATCGTTATTATATATATAGATATATAGATATAATTACCAGGAGCTGGTAATTAGAAAAGTTGAGTAATTTAGAGATATATTGGCTAATTATCATATCATATTCACAGAAGCCGTTGGCCATGGAAATCTTACTGTCAGGTATGGAATACTAACCTGTGAGTTATTGGTCAAATAGGCTGTTGGGAGCCACCCCCACATTCGCCGTCACAAGATGGCGCTGACATCCTGTGTTCTAAGTGGTAAACAAATAATCTGCGCATGTGCCAAGGGTATTTTATGACTACTTGTACTCTACCTTTCCCGTGAACGTCAGCTCGGCCATGGGCTGCAGCCAATCAGGGAGTGATGCGTCCTAGGCGAAATATAACGCTCCTAAAAAAGGGGACGGGGTTTCCGCCATTCTCTCTCGCTGGCATCTCTCTGGCTCTGCGCGCCCTGCGCTCTCTCGCTGCCTAAAGATGTAAACAATAGAGCGCACTCTGCGCCCCGGCGCGCCGGAGCTCTGGCTCCTAAAGATGTAGATTGAAGGGGCTTTCGTTTTTGGGGCTGGGCGCTGGGCGCTTGCCCTCCTGGCTCCCAAAGATGTAAGCAATAAAGTTTTGCCGCAGAAGATTTTGGTTTGTTGCGTCTTTCCTGGCCGGGCGTGAGAACGCGATTAAGAATTGGTGCCGAAACCCGGGACGAGAAATTCCGGGACGAGAAAAAATCCGGGAAGAAAAAACCCGGGAGGAAACTCGGGACGGGAGTTTCACCGGCGCAGGGAAGATCCCTCATTCCAGAACCAGAACTGCGGGTCGCGGTAATAAAGGTTCCCGTAAAGCAGACTGTTAAGAAGGATTCAACTGCATGAATTCAGAACTTTTCAGCTGGGGAACGGCGGTAACCCGTAAGTATAGCTTTACGAGGTAAGCCTGGCCTTGAACTTTCTAAGGAAATTCAAGACAGTCTATCAGAAGTAAAGTAGAAAATAGCTTTATAAGGTATGTTTGGCCTTGAACTTTCTCTAGTGTTAGAAGCCCTTTTGTTCCTTTTCACATGTTATCAAGTGGTTAAGGCAGGGCGGATTCTGGATGAAGTTCAGGACAATCTATCAGAAGTAAAGCGGGGAGAGAGAATAGGAGCAAAGAAAAAATATGGTTCACAAAATAAGTATACAGGCCTTTCCAAGGGTCTTGAACCCGAGGAAAAGTTTAGGTCAGGTAAGAATACCTGGGGAGAGATTAGAAGGAAGGAGAAGGAAAAAGAAAAGAAAAAAGATCAATTAGAGAAGCCAGTTCTTAGTAGTTCTGAATCAGATGAAAAGGCTATTAGGGCCTGGAAGGCGCTCTCCCGAGCAGGTGAAGCCACTGGACAATAATGACAGAGGCAGGCTCTTGCAGCCTACAAGGTCTTATTGTCCACCCTGGAGTTGTAGATCAGGATTGTAAAGGGGAACTTCAGGTTCTCTGTTCTTGTCCTCAAGTTGTCTTTTCTATATCACAAGGGGACAGAATAGCTCAACTAATAATTTTGCCAAGCCTACATGGCTGTTTTTTCTTCCTCTGGTATTCCTAGAGCTGCCAGAGAGATTGGTTCTACTAGAAATGATTCTGATTACTTAATAATGCCTTTAGATTGTTGTCAAATTTTATCTACTCACGTAGGGGTAAACCCTCGTGGCGTCAGGCCATTACAGGTCTGACAAATGGATGTCACGCATATTTCCTCCTTTGAGAGAAATCAATATTTACATGTTTAGAAGAAACCCACTTAAAAATGGGATTGTGGTATATACTGATGGATCAAAAACTGGCATAGGTGCCTATGTGGCTAATGGTAAAGTGGTATCCAAACAATATAATGAAAATTCACCTCAAGTGGTAGAATGTTTAGTGGTTTTAGAAGTTTTAAAAACCTTTTTAGAACCCCTTAATATTGTGTCAGATTCCTGTTATGTGGTTAATGCAGTAAATCTTTTAGAAGTGGCTGGAGTGATTAAGCCTTCCAGTAGAGTTGCCAATATTTTTCAGCAGATACAATTAGTTTTGTTATCTAGAAGATTTCCTGTTTATATTACTCATGTTAGAGCCCATTCAGGCCTACCTGGCCCCATGGCTCTGGGAAATGATTTGGCAGATAAGGCCACTAAAGTGGTGGCTGCTGCCCTATCATCCCCGGTAGAGGCTGCAAGAAATTTTCATAACAATTTTCATGTGACGGCTGAAACATTACGCAGTCGTTTCTCCTTGACAAGAAAAGAAGCCCGTGACATTGTTACTCAATGTCAAAGCTGCTGTGAGTTCTTGCCAGTTCCTCATGTGGGAATTAACCCACGCGGTATTCGACCTCTACAGGTCTGGCAAATGGATGTTACACATGTTTCTTCCTTTGGAAAACTTCAATATCTCCATGTGTCCATTGACACATGTTCTGGCATCATGTTTGCTTCTCCGTTAACCGGAGAAAAAGCCTCACATGTGATTCAACATTGCCTTGAGGCATGGAGTGCTTGGGGGAAACCCAGACTCCTTAAGACTGATAATGGACCAGCTTATACGTCTCAAAAATTCCAACAGTTCTGCCGTCAGATGGACGTGACCCACCTGACTGGACTTCCATACAACCCTCAAGGACAGGGTATTGTTGAGCGTGCGCATCGCACCCTCAAAACCTATCTTATAAAACAGAAGAGGGGAACTTTTGAGGAGACTGTACCCCGAGCACCAAGAGTGTCTGTGTCTTTGGCACTCTTTACACTCAATTTTTTAAATATTGATGCTCATGGCCATACTGCGGCTGAACGTCATTGTACAGAGCCAGATAGGCCCAATGAGATGGTTAAATGGAAAAATGTCCTTGATAATAAATGGTATGGCCCGGATCCTATTTTGATAAGATCCAGGGGAGCTATCTGTGTTTTCCCACAGAATGAAGACAACCCATTTTGGATACCAGAAAGACTCACCCGAAAAATCCAGACTGACCAAGGGAATACTGATGTCCCTCGTCTTGGTGATGTCCAGGGCGTCAATAATAAAAAGAGAGCAGCGTTGGGGGATAATGTCGACATTTCCACTCCCAATGACGGTGATGTATAATGCTCAAGTATTCTCCTGCTTTTTTACCACTAACTGGGAACTGGGTTTGGCCTTAATTCAGACAGCCTTGGCTCTGTCTGGACAGGTCCAGACGACTGACACCATTAACACTTTGTCAGCCTCAGTGACTACAGTCATAGATGAACAGGCCTCAGCTAATGTCAAGATACAGAGAGGTCTCATGCTGGTTAATCAACTCATAGATCTTGTCCAGATACAACTAGATGTATTATGACAAATAACTCAGCAGGGATGTGAACAAAAGTTTCCGGGATTGTGTGTTATTTCCATTCAGTATGTTAAATTTACTAGGGCAGCTAATTTGTCAAAAAGTCTTTTTCAGTATATGTTACAGAATTGGATGGCTGAATTTGAACAGATCCTTCGGGAATTGAGACTTCAGGTCAACTCCACGCGCTTGGACCTGTCCCTGACCAAAGGATTACCCAATTGGATCTCCTCAGCATTTTCCTTCTTTAAAGAATGGGTGGGATTAATATTATTTGGAGATACACTTTGCTGTGGATTAGTGTTGCTTCTTTGATTGGTCTGTAAGCTTAAGGCCTAAACTAGGAGAGACAAGGTGGTTATTGCCCAGGCGCTTGCAGCTCTAGAACATGGTGCTCCCCCTGATATATGGTTATCTATGCTTAGGCAATAGGTCGCTGGCCACTCAGCTCTTATATCCCACGAGGCTAGTCTCATTGCACGGGATAGAGTGAGTGTGCTTCAGTAGCCCGAGAGAGTTGCACGGCTAAGCACTGCAGTAGAAAGGCTCTGCGGCATATATGAGCCTATTCTAGGGAGACATGTCATCTTTCAAGAAGGTTGAGTGTCCAAGTGTCCTTCTCTCCAGGCAAAACGACACGGGAGCAGGTCAGGGTTGCTCTGGGTAAAAGCCTGTGAGCCTAAGAGCTAATCCTGTACATGGCTCCTTTACCTACACACTGGGGATTTGACCTCTATCTCCACTCTCATTAGTTGGGTGGCCTATTTGCTCTTATTAAAAGGAAAGGGGGAGATGTTGGGAGCCGCCCCCACATTCGCTGTCACAAGATGGCGCTGACATCCTGTGTTCTAAGTGGTAAACAAATAATCTGCGCATGTGCCAAGGGTATTTTATGACTACTTGTACTCTACCTTTCCCGTGAACGTCAGCTCGGCCATGGGCTGCAGCCAATCAGGGAGTGATGCGTCCTAGGCGAAATATAACGCTCCTAAAAAAGGGGACGGGGTTTCCGCCATTCTCTCTCGCTGGCATCTCTCTGGCTCTGCGCGCCCTGCGCTCTCTCGCTGCCTAAAGATGTAAACAATAGAGCGCACTCTGCGCCCCGGCGCGCCGGAGCTCTGGCTCCTAAAGATGTAGATTGAAGGGGCTTTCGTTTTTGGGGCTGGGCGCTGGGCGCTTGCCCTCCTGGCTCCCAAAGATGTAAGCAATAAAGTTTTGCCGCAGAAGATTTTGGTTTGTTGCGTCTTTCCTGGCCGGGCGTGAGAACGCGATTAAGAATAGGCTCCAGAGATCACCCAAACAATACAGGCTATTGTAATTGCTCTTCATTTCCCACTAGAACTTGATAGTAAGACCCTATTGCTGAAGACACAACACACAGTGCTAATGGGACATAGGACATATATATGTGGCCTTCTTCTTCCAGAATATCTTTCTTATTCCAGAGAGTGCAGGATGGTGAGAGAACAAAGTCATAAAAATTCATATCCTGTTCTGAATCCTGTAAGCACTAATAATGACTAGCAAGGCAGGATATGTCTTCTGGTGCAATAGTGGCAAAACTGTTAGTGGGTTAAGCAGTCATTTTCCAATTGGATTTGAGACCTGATCTACAGAAAAGAACTTATAATTGGTTCTGTAAATCTGATCAAGTCTGTGGTTATACAAGTCATTGGCCCTAAAAATAATTACTAATGCTACATTGCTAAATGGTCATGCTCTTCAACTGCCTTCTAGATACTCACGTTTATTTACATAGATTAGTGATAATTTTAACCTTCAGGAGAAGAGTTTCTTCAGTATGGTTATTGCAGAAATCCATATCTTGCCAAAATACTGAAAATAAAAAATATTAGAAATGCTCAACCCTAACATCTATAGCTATAACAATCCGAGCTCTTAGGGATCATTGTGGAAGTGGAGGCAGACAGAATGTAAGAGCCAAAGGATGTGTAGCTATGTAGCAAAAGTATGTCATCTGAACATAATACAGAATTACACTCACAAACTTACTGTGGTCATGTTCATCTTAATAAGACTGTATATGATTGGGCCATCTACATTTTATCATATTTGGGGCATGGGTTCATAATACAGTCCCATGAAGGACTACTGGGAAGTAACAGTAATTAGAGGAGGGGTGCCATTTTCTTCGGTGGTGTAGTTACTGTTATGCTGCCCTTGTTTTAAGAAATAAGCTCTCACCATGCTCAGGCAAAACAAAACAAAACAAAACAAAACAAAACAAAACAAAACAAAACAAAACAAAACTTAAATTCAGTGGTTCACAAACATAAGAAGTGGAACTTGTTGGAAAGATGGTTATTAATGGAAGAAGGAAGATAAAGGAGGGGAATAAAAATGAAAATGACTATAACTCATTATATAAATTTATGAAGCTATCAAATAAATTATTTTAAAAGAACATGGTGATGAGAAAATATTAGTTAACGTACACATTGTTAAAACTAGACAGAAGAATGCATTCTTGTGTGTTATACACAACAGGATGATTATGATTAAAAATAAAAGATTTTGAATGTACTCACCTTTTGCAAATGATAAAAGTTGAGGTGAAAGATATGGTAATTGCCCTGCATTGATCATTACTCAATGTCTCTGTGAATCAGGATAGTTCCTGGAACTTCATAAATATGAATGGGGACTATTTGCTAGAATTAATTAATTTCATTCAAAATATAAAAAAATAAGTAAAAACTTAAAAGAATGCTACCAAATTGATGTGTAATAAGACTGATTAATATATATGAGGGTACATATCTGTGTTTGTGGCAAAGCTGGGTGAAGCATAGGGCCTGAAGTAGCAAGGGGGCCAACTGTTTATTCTAGCAAACAAGGTTTTACACAATAACTGTAGTGCTTGGGTGCTTGCCATTTAATGCATTGAATTGCTACACGCTTTCTCTCTGAAGTTAGGTATAATTTGATGTGATAAAAATCATATTTTTAATAGCTTATTTCCAGTTATCTGAAAACATGAGTGGATACACTATTTCCTAGAAATGTACACTCATAAACTGAACAGCTCTTTCAGTGAAACAATATTTCCAGTAACTATCTCCACTCAGAAACTGTTGACTAAATATGCAGGAGTCAGGGGGAAAAAAAGGAAATTTGGAATGGTCAGTCAGTCAGTCGTTATGACCTCCTTAAAACAAATGAAAGTCTAAATTTTAGAGAACATGTTCCATTTGTAGAATTTACCTTGAAATGTTAGAATCCATTTTTTAAAATGGAGAGAAAAGCTACAGTAGCCTAACATGATGGGGAACTCAGATTCTTCAACTTGAAAGTATTCTACTCCACACAATGAACAACATGGACTTTACTATGACTATACCTAAATACCCAAGTAATTCCCATTATTTGTGTATTATAGCTATACATTTTTTCATGGTATTTTTTAAAAAAATTATTAATTTTTTTACACTCCATATTTTATCTCCGCCCCCATCCACCCTCCGATTGTTCCACATCCCATACCTCCTCCCCACACCCTTGTCTCCAGGTGAATGCCCCCCTCCCACCTGACCTCTAAATTCCCTGGGGCCTCCAGTCTCTTGAGGGTTAGGTGCATCATCTCTGAATGAACACAGACCCAGAAGTCCTCTACTATATGTGTGTTAGGGGCCTCATATCAGCTGGTGTATGCTGTCTGTTTGGTGATCCAGTGTTGAGAAATCTCAGGGTTCCAGATGAATTGAGAGTGCCAGTTCTCCTACAGGATCAACCTTCTCCTCAGCTTCTTTCAGCATTCCATAATTCAACAGGGGTCAGCTGCTTCTGTCCAGTGGTTAGGTGCAAATATCTGCATCTGACTCTTTCAGCTGCTTGTTGGGTCTTTCAGAGGGCAGTAGATCCCTTTTTGTAAGTGCTCCATACCTTCAGTAATAGTGTCACACCTTGGGAACCCCCCTGATCTGGATCCCACTTTGGGCCTCTTCAGATTGTATAAATCTTTCGCCTTTTATTTGAGAATTTTGTATCCCTTTCCTCAAAGTTCAGGGATCCTTTTAGGAAATGGGTCAGAAAGACTGTAAGATCCAGAAGTGGGAGATAGCTTCAAGGATACAGTATTTTCCAGACACAGCAGGCCAGAAGCACAAGAGTACTCACAGCAATATGACAGTATGAACAAGGTAAAGCCATACAAAAGTCAACATGGAAGGCCCATCCTTAGCTGAGGATTTCCTGGAATTTGATTGCTGCCGAGAGAAAAAGAGTCCATTTTCTCTTAGGGTGAAGAGCTCTTGTGTTGTGCGTTCAAGAGGATGGTGTTCTCTTGAGTAAATGAAACAGCCCATGGAAGATAAAGAAAATCAACCCTGGTAACTGTCAATAAAAAGCAAAGAAAAAAGAATGAAGTGGATCGCCTCTGCTTACCAAGAGTATTTACAAGCCAGAATGTCTACTTCCTGCTGAGTCATACAGAGGTACAAAGGTTCCTGCTATAGGATTTTGTCTGCAACCATCTCTCAGCTCCAGTAAAGAGGAGGGATCTACTTTGAGCTTGAAAACTTCCTTTTTCCTATTTTCTTGTCTTAACTCCCCAAATATTTAGACCTGGAAACAGCTTCATCCTGCCTCTCTTGGCATGAGCTCCATGTTATTCTGGTGTGTGTGTGTGTGTGTGTGTGTGTGTGTGTGTGTGTGTGTGTGTCTGTGTGTGTGTGTGTGTCTGTGTGTTGTTTTCTGAAAACAGTAAGGTAGAAAATAAATGGAGAAACCTGAATTTTTCCTGCTGAGAATAAGCTTCTCCCTAGAGACTGTACAATAAAGACCTTCCTCAACTCTCTTTGCACTACTGTCTTGTTTCTTGAAAAGGGTCTATGAATTCAGCTACTAATCAGATCCTATAGAACAACATCATATAGTCAGAAGAGTCTTATTATGGGATGCTCCCATAAGGAGAATTATGTCTAAATGTATGGGTATCAGCTAGACTCGGGATAAAGGTTACAGCTGATCTGCCATTCCCTTTATATCAATGACATTAACAAAGGAGAGCTCTCTTGTGTGTACAATGTCTCTAAGAAGGAGCAAGATAATTATTTTTGCTGTCTTTAAGGAATGTGACTCCTAATCAGACCTTTATACCTGTGCATACTCTATGCCACCTGCTCACTACACAGAAAGATAGGCAGATGAGTGAGGAATTTTCTCAGTTTAGAAGCCTTCCTTATTGTGAGGTGTGGGATACTTAGGTTGTTGGATGTCCTATTTGAGTGAGTCACATCTAAGTGTGACTTTGGGTCAAGGTCTGTAGAAAATACTGTGATTCAGAAATCCCAATGCTTTCCAGAGTGGTTGTACAAGCTTACAATTCCACCAACAATGGAGGAGTGTTCCCCTTTCTCCACATCCTCGCCAACATCTGCTGTCACCTGAGTTTTTGATCTTAGCCATTCTGACTGGAGTGAAGTGGAATCTCAGTGTTGTTTTGATTTGCATTTCCCTGATGATTAAGGATGTTGAACATTTTTTCAGGTGTTTCTCTGCCATTCGGTATTCCTCAGGTGAGAATTCTTTGTTCAGCTCTGAGCCCCATTTTTTAATGGGGTTATTTGATTTTCTGGAGTCCACCTTCTTGAGTTCTTTATATATATTGGATATTAGTCCCCTATCCCATTTGGGATAGGTAAAGATCCTTTCCCAATCTGTTGGTGGCCTTTTTGTCTTATTGACGGTGTCTTTTGCTTTGCAGAAGCTTTGCAATTTTATGAGGTCCCATTTATCAATTCTTGATCTTACAGCACAAGCCATTGCTGTTCTATTCAGGAATTTTCCCCCTGTACCCATATCTTCGAGGCTTTTCCCTACTTTCTCCTCTATAAGTTTCAGTGTCTCTGGTTTTATGTGGAGTTCCTTAATCCACTTAGATTTGACCTTCGTACAAGGAGATAGAAATGGATCAATTTGCATTCTTCTACATGATAACCGCCAGTTGTGCCAGCACCATTTGTTGAAAATGCTGTCTTTTTTCCACTGGATGGTTTTAGCTCCCTTGTCAAAGATCAAGTGACCATAGGTGTGTGGGTTCATCTCTGGGTCTTCAATTCTGTTCCATTGGTCTACCTGTCTGTGACTATACCAGTACCATGCAGTTTTGATCACAATTGCTCTGTAGTACAGTTTTAGGTCCGGCATGGTGATTCTACCAGAGGTTCTTTTATCCTTGAGAAGAGTTTTTGCTAGCCTCGGTTTTTTGTTATTCCAGATGAATCTGCCGATTGCCCTTTCTAATTCGTTGAAGAATTGAGTTGGAATTTTGATGGGGATTGCATGTACAACCACTCTGGAAATCAGTCTGGCGGTTCCTCAGAAAATTGGACATAGTACTACCAGAGGATCCCGCAATACCTCTCCTGGGCATATATCCAGAAGATGTCCCAACCAGTAAGAAGAACACATGCTCCACTATGTTCATAGCAGCCTTGTTTATAATAGCCAGAAGCTGGAAAGAACCCAGATGCCACTCAACAGAGGAATGGATACAGAAAATGTGGTACATTTACACAATGGAATACTACTCAGCTATTAAAAAAAATGAATTTATGAAATTCCTAGGCAAATGGATGGACCTGGAGGGTATCATCCTGAGTGAAGTAACCCAATCACAAAGGAACTTGCACAATATGTACTCACTGATAAGTGGATATTAGCCCAGAAACTTAGGATACCCAAGATATAAGATACAACTTGCCAAACGCATGAAATTCAAGAAGAACGAAGACCAAAGTGTGGACACTTTACCCTTTCTTAGAAATGGGAACAAAACACCCATAGAAGGAGTTACAGAGACAACATTTGGAGCTGTGATGAAAGGATGGACCATCTAGTGACTGCCATATGCAGGGATCCATCCCATAATTAGCTTCCAAATGCTGACACCATTGCATACACTAGCAAGATTTCACTGAAAGGACCCAGATATAGCTGTCTCTTGTGAGACTATGCTGGGGCCTAGCAAACACAGAAGTGGATGCTCACAGTCAGCTATTGGATGGGTCACACGGCCCCCAATGGAGGAGCTAGAGAAAGTACCCAAGGAGCTATAGGGAACTGCAACCCTATAGGTGGAACAACAATATGAACTAACCAGTACCCCGGATCTCTTGACTCTAGCTGCATATGTATCAAAAGATGGCCTAGTCGGCCATCACTGCAAAGAGAGGCCCATTGGACTTGCAAACTTTATATGCCCCAGTACAGGGGAACGCCAGGGCCAAAAAGGGGGAGTGGGTGGGTAGGGGATTGGGGGGTGGGTATGGGGGACCTTTGGGATAGCATTGAAAATGTAAATGAGGAAAATACCTAATTAAAAAAAAAAAGAAAAGGAGGAAGTGAAAAGGAAAGTGGAGATGTGGCAGAAAGAACTAAATTCCCGAGAGGAAGCCTGGGAACGAATATGCGGCGAGAGAGACCCTTTCATCTTGTGCAGTTTGATGTGGTCTTGGGTTGAGCAACTGAAAGAGCCTGTAATCACCAAAGAGGATGTGGACATGCTGGTCGACAGACAAGCAGATACTGCCGAAGCCCTGTTTTTACTAGAGAAGGGGCAGTACCAGACCATCCTCTGTGTGCTGCACTGCATAGTGAGCCTGCAGACGCTTCCCATGGGGGTGGAGGAAGCTTGCCTTTCACATGCCATTAAAGCTTTCACCAAGGTTAATTTTGATTCTGAAAACGGACCAATAGTTTACGACACCTTGAGAAAAATATTTAAGCACACGTTGGAAGAAAAGAGGAAAATGGCAAAAGACAGCCTCTCCTGAGGCTTTCTTCTCTGGACAAGCATCCAACCTGAGCATCCACCCCTCCTGAGGGTGGCGCTTCTGCTCCCCGCCCCGAGGACCAGTGCTGGCCGCGCTTCCTGCCTCAGTCCATTGTCAGTGCCGCCTCCCTGGGCTGAGGATGACGGCTCCTCTTTTAGTTATTTATTTTAAAAATATCTTTGAACTGTGTCTTGAAAAATTGCCATGAAGTTGGTGCCACTTTATTTACTCACTGACTTGATGTTGTTGTGTTGGCATATTAAGTATGTTGTATCTGTGCCCTTACTCTTGTTGACATTTTAGAGGAAAAAAATAACCCTTTCAAAACAGTTATTTTTTTGACAAAACTCTTTGTGGAGTTTTTACCAAATAGATCATTTTAGTAGTAAAACCTTACTATGTATCCTTCCCAAGACATGTGTCCCCTCCCTCAGAAATATGACCTAAGATAGTCACAAAAAAAAGAAAAAAAAAAAAAAGAAATCCCAATGCTTTCTTTCTGTCTGAGGATAAGGTTCAAAGTGTACTTCCAGGAAAAGCTAAGATGATCTAACCACAGTCTTTCAGGATAATGAGCTCAAATATTTACCAGCATCTAATGATTTTTTTTCAAGTAAGATTTAAAAAATGAACAAAGGAATTGAAAATAAAAACTTACAACGAGAAGGAAAAGAACCCAAAGAAAAAGCACATGAAACAGAGGTCAACTCATTTGCCCACTTGGAACTCTATAAAAACACTAAACTGGAAGTCAAAATATATTTAAAAAGTATGGGATTCAGAACTCTTCCGATCCAGGGCATGCTGCCTCGGTCTCTGTGAGGTCATATGTGCATGAGTTATGTTCATTTAGACAGCTTTGTCTTCTTTGTGTCCTTTCTCCACCACTGGCTCTTACAGTATATCTGCCTTCTCTTCCATGAGGTTCACTGATCCCTGAGAAGAAGGATTCGGTGAAGGCATCCTATTGAAGTCTGACTGTTTCAAAGTCTCTCCTTCTGTGCATGATATCTGGATATGGGTCTATGCATTTCTTCCCATCTGCTTTAAGAAGAAGCTTCTCCAATGGAGACAAAGTAAGGCACTGATCTACTTCTCTGGCTTAAATAAATTAATGACTTTTCAAGAATATTTCTTATCGGTTCAAATACACTGTGGTTTTTTTTTTAAACAGGTCTTTGTTTGGCTTCCATCTATTTTTGCACAGTCTACTACTGCACTCTCTCCTGACTAACAATCCCTATAGTCTATGTCAGAAACAGTCCTAGTTTCTCTGAGCTCAACCTCACCCTTTATCTTTATACCCACTTAACTGTATATGAGAACATGCTGTCTTGATTTTAAGTTTTAAGTTTATTATTATACTTAGCTCAGAAGTTTAAAATAGTAGAGAATTTGATCTACAAAAAATAATTATTCATCTAGGGTTATGCATTCTGAGCTGTGCCAAGAACAATTTAGAGCAGATCAATCTTGGAATTATCTAGATATTCTAAATTAAAAATATCAAAATACAACTAGGGGGTAGATAAGACAGTAGAGATGCCCCTTTCAGTATTGTCACTGGATCAATCCCATGATTCTTCTGTAGCAGGCACTCATCTAGAAACTAGTGAGTAATAGGAACAACAGTATTTAATCAAGACCTTCTAGAGTCTCAGAATCATTTTAAAAGCTTCCACATGGACTTTGTCATCTTTCCCAATTAGTCTCAATCACAGCAAAAATCCACTGGTTTTATGGCTGCTCAGAAAGAGAGGAGCCAGCAGGTTTTGTCTTCTACATGTTTTCATTCTCATTCTTATTCTTAAAAGAATGCCACTCTCAATTTTCAGTCTCTTTTGAGTGCTCTGTATCATTTAATTGATCTCTTTAAAGTATTTTTTCATGAGCTTTGTTCTTTCTTACTAGGTAAACTTCAATAGTAATTCCATATGTAACTAAAAGTCTCTCATATAAGCTACTATGTAATTTCCCACTTTATTCAATTATTTTTTGCCTGTTACATTTTCCCTTCACGTTTGCCACCCATAGTCACTGCATCTTCTATGTTTCTTGTTGACAAAATTAGCTGTGAGTGAACAGTGCAAGCTCGCTTCCTCACAGGCAACTCAAACTCAAGGAATTTATTCCTGAATTTGTTGCCTCCTCAACCTGCCCCCATTCTGGGCACACTGTATTTCCATCTCAGTGATTGTAATGATTGTGAAATCCCATTCTCAATTACATTAGTTTCTAAATCTCTTTGTTTCCTGTCCCCACAATGTCATGAATTAAATTCTCACAGGAAGATATATAGTTGCTGGAAATGCCCTGACAGTCAGCATGGCTGCATGGGGGGATGTGTTTGGACAGGAAAGGATCTGGGCTTGGGGATAATTTCAACATAGGACTTTTATGACTCCTCAAGGAAGTTTGGAGCTGGACTTCATCTGGCATAATCCTAATGTGAAGGCTACAGGATTCATGTCCTCTTTTCATGTAAACAAATCATTGGACATGACTGTGCTAAGACCTGACAAGGAACTGGGAAGCAATGAGAAAGAGCCTTCACTAGCTTAGACAATTCACCAAGAAGATAGTTATTGTCATTATTCGTAGAGCAAACATGTTCATCAGATTCAATTTTCCCTCTCTATTTCTGATCTAGTGTACGCTTTCACTGTCCTCTTCCTAGAAAAATAATACAAAGCTCTCATTCCTGGTCTCCCAGCTTGTACCCATAATTTAACATCATGTACATAGGGTGTCCATGTTTAACTTTCTAAATTTATGCAGTACACAAAGCCTTTCATAAACATTTCTGTGCACACACACACACACACAAAATCTGTCCAAGTGTTCTAAATTCACTCTAGCACTTTGAATTTAAGCCTAGTTGAACATGTTGTATTTCCTTAAATAGATCGTGTTGAATTGGGACAGCTGTACCTTTTAAAAGCTCTCTCCTGAGTCTATTTCTTTACCTCTTATACATTATCCCATTCTTCAGCCAGGGAAGACCTATCCACAAAAGCTTTTCTGACCTTTACAGAAAAGAAAAGCAACTTCTCTCCTGTGAAACGATTGCTAGGCGCAGTGATGGGTTTTTATGATTCTTTCCATCTAGAGTCATTATAAGACTTTATAGATAGGAGTGGTATCTTGAGAGCTTTACATGCCTGGTACTGTGGATAATTCCTGGAAGATAGCATGCAGGGAGGAAGAAGGAAGTGGGGAAGGGACAAAAGTAGGCTCAAATGAGTCTTCAAGTAGTTCCTCAAGATTCTTTTGAAGAACATATTTTCTGACTTCTGGTTAATGTCTATTTAAATTCTCTACACCCCTCACATCCAAGTCCTTTTAAAAATAAAACATGTTTGCTTCTAAGAAGATTGGTTCAGAGAAGTTTAAAAATAGACTGTTTCACTGGACCAAAAAATGTGTATATATACACATATATTTCTCACAATTAGATCTGATGGTGATATATAATTGAGATCTAGGAAAAAGCAAATATGAAAGAATGGCATGGAGAAACAGCAGCTCTCTTCTTTAAGGGACTCTTCATTTTGAAACAGAAGATACACAAGGAAATGTTTATGTGTGCATCTAAATATGAATCATGTTTTAATTTATCAGTGTTACTAAATTGTGTGCCAGGCAGAAGTAAAAATTAGAATGTTCTGATCGCTCAGTGTTTGAAGCTACTTCTAAGAGAAAGGTGAACCTAAAATCATTGTAGGGGGAGTCTAACTCAATAAAACCCTAACAAGTCAGTGACGACAGGGTTGAGATGGTTGACTGATGACCACTCAGTCACTCTATGCTTTCTGGGAAATCAGTGATTGCCAGTTGTTGCTCCACATTCTTAACATATTTGTTATATAAATAGATGGTTGATTTACTGCTCACAGCTGCCCCATTGCTGGTTTGATGTAGCAACTCCTGGCTCTTCCTATTGAAGAATCCTCCCTTTCAGATTGTCAGAGTCCATTTATTCTTCAGAGCTCACACAACATTGCTTCCTTTCCACCCTTTATAATTAGATCACATTCCGTTATTACAGACTTTGAAAGCTCTGAAGTGTATTCATCTCCAAACCTTGCAAAATAGTTGCAGTTGAAGGTTTCCTAAGACTAGGATAGAATTAGAATAAATAACCAGAGTGCCAAACCTACTTTGGATGAGGAAATTAAACAAAAATACTTTTCCTTTGATGTGAAAAGCAATATAGATGAATCTGTATTGAATAGGATCATTATGAAACCCTGAACAGTTGACAGGGTTATGCCATAATACACTAACTTCTAGAAGAACCCAATCTCTGCCCCATGACCTAAAACTCCTGCTTTAGCCCAGCCTGTCCCATGACTGCCAAGTTCATGCATTGTCTGGCCTTTAATAATCTGGGAGCAGGTAAGATGCAGAATTTTCAAACTCAGGAAGGAAAATTTTCCTTTGTGTGTGTGTGTGTTTTCCTTATCATTCTGTCCTCAAATCCCACCCTGGACTTTGCTGCCAAAAGTTGTCTCAGCCTGCAGGCCTATTGGATGCTATTATCTCCAAAACTCCAAAGTACTCTATTATGGGGACTGGAAAGAAAATTATTCTGGAAAGTTCTCAAACCATGCCCTGTGACAAAATGTATTGGTATCAGCAAGACCCAGGCATGGAACTATGGCTGCGCCATTGTTCATATGGCATTAATAATACAGAGAAATTAGAGCTTTCCTTTGAGTGTAATATTCAGAGAATGAATCCTACCTCATGTTAAGCACATTTTTCATACACAGCCCTCCACACTCCTGCCTCTTTCCAACCCTAATCTCTATTACTATGGCTTCAGCATCTATTTCTGTGACTTTGTACCTTGAACAATGAAGGACCTCAATTGATGTCCTCTCTCAACATCCTTGCAAGATACCTCCTTATGGGACTTTTGGCTTTAAATATCTGGTCTTTTGCTTCCAATGTGATATGCTGGCTGGGAAGATTTCTTCACAGCACTCATTGTGCAACATCATGAGAACTTAGATTTCTGAAACCTATATAAAATCTAGATGCAGCTATATACACCTATAACTCCATTCCTGTGAGGAGGAGAGTTGAAGATAGAAAGATCCTTATTGGCCGGCCCATCCGTGTTCTAAAGTATTTCAATAACTTCTTATATTCTTAGTGTGGAAAATGGTTGCATCCTGTGGACATGCTTTTCCATCCACTTGTTAAATGCACATTCGATCCATTTCAGTTTTAAATTTTTTATGAATAATGCAGATATAAAGCTTTATTTGTGAAAAAATGGATTTTCTGGAAGTGTATTTGCCAAGCATTAGTGAAATTTTATATTAAAAAAATTTAAGATATTTGAATAGAAGCCTTTGCAAAATGTTTTCATAGATTTAACCAATTCTCAGTCTTATCATCCTCTGTTAGCCAAAATAATGGCTCCAAAAATATCTACCTCCTATTACTCAGTAACTATGAATACATTACTTTATATAGAAAAAGAGAATGAAGTGTGGAGGTGTAATTAAGTGTTCAGCTAACTCAATACAACAAGATTATTGTTTGGATTGTATAGCTGGACTCAGCCTAAACATTCATGTCTTTAACAGTGACTATGGTTAGTGTGATGTTGCTTTCTTTGAAGATAAATAAGAGCAACCAGAGAAAGGCAGTGGTCTCTAAAGGTAAGGGGACAGATTATCCCATGGATACTCAAATCAAAAGATAATCCTTCCTGCCTCTTGATATAAATCCAACAAGAATTATACTTAATTTCTAATCTGTAGTATTCTACATGGTTATCCCGAGCTAGTATCTCGCCAGCAAGAATTCACTCAGACAACTGGATTCTTCTACGGCAAAGCTTTATTGCTTCATCTGAAGGAAGACCCCGAACAAGGAAACTGGTGCTGCTTATATACCCCTCCGTGTGACGTGTCAACTTCTGATTAGCTGCTCACTCATCACCCCACTACTACACCCCGGAATGGGCAGTGACTTGGCACGAATTTACTCTTGCACCTGCGCACATTACTTGTTTACCAGTTAGGCACAGCGGAGGCTCATGATGGCGATTGCTCACGGCTCTCCACACATGGTAGCTTTGTGATTAGTGTTTTATGATATTAATTTTACAGTGATTTATTACACCAGCCATAGAAAAGCATTTCACAACCCCATTTCCAAGCAAGCAAAAGAAGGCAAGGCTATGCTAGGAAGTAGTCCAAGGAAAGGCAAAGAGATAAACTAGGGTTTTCATCAGATAATGCCACTTCTAAGAGCAAATTTAATTTATTGCTATAGCTTGTTCCATTCCTGAAAATATTTCATTACAGATCAAATTTACATTTCATCAAGTGTCTTTCTAGTCATTTTTACCTCAGAGAGGGGCTGTTCTCATAGGAAGAATTCTTTCTTCCATTCTTGTTGGCTGTAGCTAGCAGAGAATGTGTTGGCCTTTGCTAGGTAGCTGCTACCCAGCAAGGCAAGAATATTTTTACAGAGGACAGAAGTAATCTTCTGAGTGTCAAATGATTAGAATGTGATTTGTCCTTGTAACTATGAGTTTCAAAAGAAAACTGACTCACTGTCCCACTCACACAAACAGAAATTCACCTTGTATGAGAAAGTAGCATAAAATCTCTCAAGAATACTACATGATGTTTCTGTAGCAAACATTTAGGAAAAATAGATGGTTAAAGTAGAAGATGAACAATTCCAAATTGTACACAATAATGATAAAGTTACAGTAAATAGAAACTTGTATTTATTTGGACTAAAGGTGTCAACCTTTTACAATACATATTAGGTTGTCAAAACAAAATGAAATAAAACTCCTGCTGTTTTTTTAAAAGCAAAACAAAAGAAAACTAGAAAATTGAAAGGCAGCAGGCACTCATTTCAAAGCTGATTCTGGGATCACACTTAGGCTGTCAGAAGAGCCAGCCCTGCTGGAGAGACCCATTCTCATAGTCCATAACTTATAGAAAACCAGACGAAGATACCACTGAACACATGGGAATGAAATGTGACAAGGAACAAGGCATCAAAGGAGATATATTAGGTATGTTTTAGGTGTTGAAATAGAGTCAATGTGGAAACATTTCCTATAGGGAGAAATAGGCCAGATTGCTTTAAAAATCAGAGATTTATTGCTCACCCAACCTAAGTGTTTAAGTAGGGATACTGAAATATTCAAAACCTGTGGTTGAATGCAGCATCCATAATCAAGCAAAGCTGGCCACTTCATAACTTCAGGAATGCAGTTGCCCCTCTCAGGTTCCAGTTTCGCATCTATAAAATGAAGTAGCTGACATATGCATCTCAGAACTGAGGAGAAATTTCAAAGAAAGCAATATGTGAATAATTTAACACTGGATCCTCACTGAAATAACATTTCAAAAATATCGTTGGAAAAGTAGCGGTGAGATGGCACTATGCGAATATATGATCATCAAAGCTTGGACCTCTTTACTCATTCACTCATTTCATCATCATTGCCTTAACATGCCCTTCAAGTCAGTATTCTTTGTATTTCCATTGTTGCAGGATGAGACGTACCTGTCTGCTGTACTTACTTGATGAAGTCTAAAACCAATGCTTCACAGAACTAGTTACTTGGAGATAGTATCTTCAAAGCTGTAATTAAGTAAAATGAAGTCACATGGGTGACACCCAGTGTGCAAAATGATCAGGCTGCAGATACAGGGAGGAAAGACCTTAAGGGAAAGGATGTCCATCTACAAATCAAGAAGATAAGCCTCTGGGGACACTGTGTCAGCGAACACCTTCAACTCGCCATCAGAAATGGGAGGAAAATTAACATCTGCCATTTAGAGCAGTATGCAGTACTTTGTTATGGCGATGCTAGTAAACAAACAACACCCAGTTACAAAAACTTGACCACACATTGCATAAGTAACTTGCCCCAAGAATGGGATTCAAGTTTAAACACATAAAAATTTGTCTCCCTTACTATAGTAGGAGCTGTGCTTATCTTAAAGAATACATGGCTTGGCAAACAAAGGATATGTCAGAAAAGGTGCACAAATATGACAGGAAATGTGGAATAGAAGGTTTTTTTTCAGAACTGAATTAGCCTAAGAAATACATACCTAGAAGAAGTTCTGTTAAGAGAAGAACTAGATGAGAGGTCAGAGTTGAGGACTCTGGTTTGTGTAGCCTCCAGAGTTAGGAATGTTCAATTCAGGGTCCCAGAGTCTCAACCCATGGATTGTTGCCTTCATATAGGCTTCCTAGTGGGCTTTCCGGTTGGTTTCTACACTGTTCTAACACAGGCCTCCTAGACTTCAACGTAGACTTCAACAAAACATAGGCACTGAGAACCTAGCTCAGAGAAGCTGTAAGTATTCTGTACCGGGATGTTTTCAGAGTATCAAATCAAATTGGATATCCAGGTAAACAGATCCAGGATAAAGCATAAAGTTTATTCATTATTTCTCTGAAGTTGACACCTTTGAAAATGATGCCCTGGGTGAGTATAATATTTCTCACAAAACCAGTGAGGTCTTGGAGTGTAAGTCAGTGGCAAAGCATTTACCCAGAGTGCATGAGGCCCTACGTTCAGACTACCTACCACCACAACAAAGAAAAAGAATTATCACCCCAGACATTTTAATCTTCCAACCTTAAGAAGGCTCTTAGATTTCTCTGTGCTAGCTTATCAATGTAGCCAATCTTTTCTGTACAAAATGTACAAGTCCAAGTTCACAGTGCCCATCTAAGTGCCTAACTCAGAGAAGCCACCCACATACGAGGACCTTCCTGGTCCTCAATTATCCTCCTTCTCTGTCTTCTCCCCATCTTAATCATATCCTACTCCCAGTTTTCTTGCCTTCCTGATCATACCAACTTTTGTTGACATAATATAAATTAATATACAGCTTGGGTCTTAAAATGACACAATCCCAACCTATTCCACACCTGACTGAAATTGGGTAGGAGGAATGCTACATTCCTTTCTGAAAGATTGAGGGAAAAATCCACACTCCATCCATCTGACCCTCTTCTGTATAGCTAAGGAAGGGTCTATGCTTTTAAGGACCTGTGTGATCAGATTTGGACCACCTGGATGTCAAGGATGTTCTCCCTATACCAAGATCTGCTTATCAACAGCCTCAGTGACTTCTGCAAACTTAAGTCCCCTTGCCTGTTTAATTAAGTATATTCACAGATTACACAATTTAGGTTTTAACTTGGTTCAAGTGACGTTCACTATGATACTCCACTAGAGGGCAGTAACAGATTCTGTAATAAATACATCACGTTGCAAATAATAATGTGAGAGTGTGACAAAATTCAATATATATGCACACGTATTTTGAAAACACACAGATTTAATTTGTATTCTCAGGGTCTGGTGGTAGAGAACAAAGTGATATAAGGTAGAGTATACCTTTCAAACTGAAATAGCTTAAGTGTAAAGTGAGTTGGGACTACAATTATGATGATAATTTTGTTAGTCCATACCTGGGCTCAAAATCATACAAAAGTAAAGATAGCCATGTAGCTGAAGTGCAAAACACATGTTCTTGTACAGCTGTTTAATAAATAGCCCCTCCACTGAGGATAAGATACAAGCTTAGAGTTTTGTGAAGATATTTTTACCCAGTGTGGGTAGACAAGAAACAAGGCCTAGAGTTATGCCTTGAAGAAGGGAGAAGATAACAGATACATATGGCAAAATTGAAAAGTGAAAGAAGAACAGGGAAGACAAGACAGTGTACCTAACATTAGAGTGCAAAAGGGAGAAAAAGATTCCTATTTTCTTTTAGGTCTTATTGTTAAAGGCATAAAATTCTTCCTTGTACTGAAAGTGGAACTGTTCCCTCAAACTTTTAAATATGTTGAGCTTGGGCAGAAGAGATCAAAGGGAAGGTCATACAAAGAGTAGGAAGTAGACAACTTCCTCCTGTCATAAAGGTACCAGGACTCAAGCCAACAGCAGCATCTCAGTGCCTTGATTAATACAGAAAAGGAAAGATACAAGTGAAGCTTCAGGGTTGAAGGCAAAGGGCAGGGAAGGCATGTGTCTGGGGGACTAACTTAACTGGAACAGGACGAGAAGGCAGAACTGGCTACTATCTGGTTGTTTCATTTTGTCTTTTATTTTCCATACTGATATGAAAAGTACTTAAGGAGAAGTGATAAAATTGGAAGTGTAACCATATTCTCTATAGAAGTCGAATCATTGTAAACACAGGAAAAGCCTGATAAATTAGGGTTTAATATGATGTGTACGGGTACAGGGCCAGATTTCTCACCGTAAAACGTGGGTGTCAGAGTTTTCGATAATATTAAATTACGTTCTTCAGTATACTTTTGAGGTTAGTAACTACTTTCCTTTTATTAGGAACATCTAAGCTACATGGAGGATTTCTAAGGCAATACAAACACTTCTGTCGGAAGCTAAATCAAACTTGTTCTCCATGCTTTCTTCCAAAAGAGATTGTAGACAAGAAAAGAAAAACTATTCCTTAGATATGATATGACAACAACCATTCTTCTCTCAATATGCGGAATAAAAACTGATGGGCCTGCCCTTTCTACCACGAAGGAGTGTGGGAACAAAAGTCATAGCCATGAGAACTGGAATGAAGGCCTCCAACTTTCCTGGAGTTGAAAATAATGCAGTAAAATTCTAGAAACCCCAGAGAAGCTCTGGCTGTGGGTGGAAGCCTTGGGAAGGATGGAGGATTCTCTTGTATTTCTTCTCATCCCCAAAATACTTTGTTTCCAACACAGCATAAAAGAAGCTTAAAAGCACACTATTAGCAAAAGAGCACATTTTGCTGCAGACCCTCTGTGTCTCTGGTCTGCGAGGAACGGGATTTCTTAGGCAGATGGGCAAAAGAGTCGGATGAAGTGACAATCAGGCACACACAAGAGAGGTGTTGAATCTGAATGTAATGTTCTGGTTGAGCTTCAGACTTATATTACAACGAATTATCAAAGGATACAAATCACAAAAGACAAGATACACTGAAATTCACCAGTTACAGCAGAAAGGAATTTGCAGGGACTAATTAAATGTTTACATTAGGGATAACAAGCCCTGCCTAGGATCAGCCTAATGCCAGGCAAGAATTTCACACTTTAAGGTTAAAAGCATCAGGGGGTTGTTAACTCTTGACAGGCCTTAAGAGTAATGTGTTATCACAGAGCTCTAAATTCTTAGGTCTAGTAAAACTTATCCTGTCTGGAGAGTTCTCCCTTATCAGGGTAGTATATCAACTTATACTTGATATGGAATGTAGCCTGTAGTAAAAGATTTCTATCTCAGTGAGACTTTTAGTCTCTTTCTGCAAAGAGCTGAGTTAATGGCAAGTGCTTTATTGTTTTATGGTAGAGCTTAATTAGTTACTGAATAGGTTAAACTCCTTGCTGCTATCTGCATTCTAAGAACACTGGGAAAAGGCTTTAGCTATGTTAGAATACAATCTTAAAAGGCATTTACTATAAGGTAATACTATATAGAGTGCACGTGGATCCATACACTAGACTAATGTGGATTTGGAAAATTAATTTTATGGGTTAGGGGAATAGCCAAAGATCTGGGAGTAAGTTTCCTTGAAACTCTTTCCTCATGAGAAAGCTTTCAGACTTTCATCTGAAAAGCTGACTCCACCGGAGTCCCGTGACATTTCATACTATAAATACATGCAACCTTTCTTTCCTGGATCTAGGAATTTGACTTATATTGATTATACATAGAAATTAGCATAAGTATATTTTATGTAAGTATATGTGCTTGATCATACTCCTCTCGGCCATCATTTTTTGTAAATATATAATCTTACCCATTAGATATAATTTAATTAATTAATTAATTATTATTCCAAATCTCTCTCTCTCTCTCTCTCTCTCTCTCTCTCTCTCTCTCTCTCTCTCTCTCTCTCTCTCTCTCCTCCTCCTCCTCCTCCTCCTCCTCCTCCTCCTCCTCCTCCTCTCCCCCCCCCCCCGTGGTGTGTGTGTGTGTGTGTGTGTGTGTGTGTGTGTGTGTTCACCACATGGCTGCCTGGTGGCAGTGGTAGATAGAAGATGTCATCAGGTTCGTTAGTACAAGAGTTTCACAGAATTGTGAGTTGTCTTGTGGGCAACTCTGGAACATCATCAACTCTGCTCTTCACAACCAAGCCATCTTTCAAACTCCTATAGTTTTTTTTTCAAACTCCTATAGTTTAATTAGAAGAAGTGGAGGAGGAAGAGGAGGAGGAGGAAGAGGAAGAGGAGGAAGAGCAAAACTCAAACATGCTATGCATTCCGCTAGACTCTTCTGGGAAAGGAGAGGGAAAAAGAACGTCAAGAAGCATATAATAAACACTAGGCAAGCAGGCTCTGGCAAGAACAACTAACTCTCATCTGCTAAAGATCAGGGGATAGGTGTTCTAAGATTTTAAAGGGGATACATGATGGCAAAATAATCTGTGGTGTGAACTGACTGAGCTTTTACACCTTTGCATCTTTTGAAAGCCAGTGACTAAGGAAACCCGTCAGTGAGTAGGCTAAGGAAGATACTTGGAATCTTTTCTGCAGTATAAAAATAGCTTCTAAAAATAAAACACTGTTTTGATAGCAGAGTAAGCTTTCTGTTCTCACATTTCTAGGTGATAGTCACACGTTATCGTGAGGATCTAGAATACACAAATATTTGAAAATTTTACAAGAGTGTGCTAATACAAAAACGTGGCACACGCGTACAGACACATTGCCTTAAAGAAACTGAGGAAATGACATGAATCACAAGAGCTGTTTCAATGCCTGTGAACTCACCAAATAGCTGCAGAAAAGGGAGCAGCTTTCCTATCTCAAATGTTTCTGGCACCCAAGTACTTAAAAGAGGGAGAAACCTCACTATACTATTTGCAGCCTTGAGGCTATCTAGCTGAGGCAGGGGTTTTATTCTGCTATTGCCATGGTCACCAGTCTCTCAAGATGTGTGGTCCTTTATTTTCTATGAACAGGTGAGTTCTGAAACACATGAGTGACCTGTGGCTACAGCTTGTAGACCAAAGCTCAGATCTTATCCTAGAAGGCTTCACCAGTATCTCTTTTCATTCAACTGGCTGTCTCAACCTCTATCTTCTTCAATCGTAGTCTCCACAGAAGCCCAAGTCATCCAAATCGCAAGACACCTCATCATAGATAGTGGGAAGAAGTTGAAAATAACTTGCTCTCAGAATATGAGTCATGACTCTGTTTTGCCATAGATGAGACTCATGTCTGTAATCTAAAGCTGGCTTATTACTCAATTAATGTTGATATTATCAACAAGGAAAAAGTCTCTGATAGATATATCATCTTTAGAAAATCTTCCAGCATCGACCAGGCATGTGTGCACCTCTGTGCCATGAGTGAATGCAGCACTGCACACCCAGCTGCTGTTTACATAAAAAGAACACCCAAAAGGAACAAGAAGTCTCTTCCCTCGGTAGGCCCTACTCCAGCCCAGAGAAAGGAACACCTTTCCCCAATGCCAACAGCCATGAAGCCCTCTATCACTCCCCAGTCTCAAAGGTTCTCAGCAATGCACTTCCCTTCTCTGCTCCAGTTCTTTTTTTTTATTATTATGTATTTTCCTCAATGACATTTCCAATGCTATCCCAAAAGTCCCCCATACCCTCCTCCCCCACTTCCCTACCCACCCATTCTCATTTTTTTGGCCCTGGCGTTCCCCTGTACTGGGGCATATAAAGTTTGTGTGTCCAATGGGCCTCTCTTTCCAGTGATGGCTGACTAGGCCACCTTTTGATACATATGTAGCTAGAGTCAAGAGCTCCGGGGTACTGGTTAGTTCATAATGTTGTTGCACCTACAGGGTTGCAGATCTCTTTAGCTCCTTAAATACTTTCTCTAGCTCCTCCATTGGGGGCCCTGTGATCCATCCAATAGCTGACTGTGAGCATCCACTTATGTGTTTGCTAGGCCTCTGCCTAGTCTCACAAGAGACAGCTATATCTGGGTCCTTTCAGCAAAATCTTGCTAGTGTATGCAGTGGTGTCATCATTTGGAAGCTGATTATGGGGTGGATCCCTAGATAAGGCAGTCTAACTTTCTATACCACAGAGCCTTCCAAAACTCAGACAGAGCAAGTTCCTCCCATTAGGTCTAGAGTGCCATTGTACGACTGTGTACCTTTCTTCCTCTGGGGCTTTGATCTTCAGATACAATGAAGCTGCTTCTCAAGCAGCTCCGAATAAATTACAGGCTTTCATATTGCTAGTTTTATTATTGATATTTTTGTCAGTTTTTTCTGAGTGTGAGTAGGAATGTCACATTCTGAGTTGCTTATGAAATCAAACTGTTATCCACTAGCGTGCAAGCTCACAGTGTAACTGTGCTCTACCATCTGATGACCTTCCACACCAAATCCATAGCCACATTTTACACACTTCTAAGTATTAATTTCATTGTAACATTTACTAATTTTCTCTATCCTTGCTATTGTAGTACAACCTCTCACCTGGATTCCTCTGATCACCATCCATCTAGTCACCCAGACTGCCAGCTTGGCAGCTGTTCCTGCCAGTAAGTCTTCCCTGAGCTGAAAACCCTACAGTTTCTTTATTGAACTATTTTGTGTGAATTATTTTGTGAACTCGTAAGTCTACATCCCTTTTTCTGATTATATTTCTGCTTTCCTTTAGCTGCTCTGACTGCCTGCCTTCTCATACAGAAATTTCTTCCTCCCCAGCCCCAAGGTGTACACTATGCTAATTCCTCTCTCTTCATCGATGATGCCCTTCTATCAGATCTTCTCTCTAAGTGAGGATTTCCTCATGTAATATTAGACACATACTTGCCTCCAAGAATACTCCTCTTGGCATCCTGATGGGTTTAGTGATCTTCTAACTGCCTGGTGAGTTTTCTGTTGAGTATTCTTATTGCAACCTGAGCAAAGTTAGCATAAATGCCCGACACCATCATGAGCTTACCCACAATGGACGGCCATAGTATGCTCTGTTATGTAGCCTTTGTCTTCTTAAAATAGGTAAGTCAGGGCTGGTGAGATGGCTCAGTGGGTAAGAGCACCCGACTGCTCTTCCGAAGGTCAGGAGTTCAAATCCCAGCAACCACATGGTGGCTCACAACCATCTGTAACGAGATCTGACTCCCTCTTCTGGAGTGTCTGAGGACAGCTACAGTGTACTTACATATAATAAATAAATAAATAAATAAATAAATAAATCTTAAAAAAAAAATAGGTAAGTCAGAGGCATGGGTATGACTGCACTTGGTAGGCCAGACTCTATATTTGCTAGCTCTTACACATATATATTACTGTCCTTCCTACATCGTCTGTATTTTGCCCATAATATCTATGTTCACAGTTTCACTGGGGCACTTGTTAGATATTGTCATCAAGACAGATGATGAGTCTGTGATGCAACTAGAATATGTACATTGGCCTGGATTCTGATATTTTACCTATTATTTGCTTGGCTCCTGGAGGGCTAAGTGCAAGCCTTTAAGAGCTATGGGTTTTCTTAAAATAAGACTTAAGTTTTCCTCTCATACTCTAAATGTGTAGATCCTCTTCTCTCTATCATCAGTTAGACCACAATCCTGAAAGTCACATCCTCAATGCACAAAAATGGTTGTCACCAAGGGAAGAGGTGACTCTTACTTCTGAGCCCTGACTTTACTATGGGAAAATGCTGTCCCCACAGAAAGGAAGCACCCAGAAGCATTATTGCACAGGAGCATATTTGAGGTCTCATGTGAAGATCCAGCTATAACACTACTGAGCATATTCCTAAAAGATGCTCCAACATATAACAAGGACTCATGCTCCATTATGTTTGTAGAAGCCTTATTTATAATAGCCAGGAGCTGGAAACAACCCAGATGTCCATCAACAGAAGAATGGATATAGAAAATGTGGTATACTTACACAGTGGAGTACAACTCAGCTAGTAAAAACAATGAGTTCATGAAATTCACAGGCAAATGGATAGAATTAGAAAGTAACAACCTGAGTGAGGTAACTCAGACACAAAAGAACACACATGGTATGTACTCACTGATAAATGGATATTAGCCCCAAAGTTCAGAATACCCACTATACAACCCACAAAACATATGAAGCTTGAAAATGAAGACCAAAGTGTAGATGCTTCAATCTTACTTAGAAGGGGAAGCAAAATAATCACAGGAGGTAGAAGGAGGCAGGGACCTGGGAGGGAGAGAGAGAAGAAGGGGAGAGAAAAGTGGGAGGGGGCAGGATCAGGTAGGGAAAGGGGCAGGAGAGAAATACAGAGGGTTGGGAAATTGAATAGAAATATGTAGCCATGGGGGGTTGGGAAATGGAGAGAGCCACTAGAAAGTCCCAGAAGTCAGGAGATCGAGAAGCTCCAAGGACCCATTAGCCACTGAAATTATGAATAACATTAGCCAAAATACCCTACAAAGGGAAGATAGAACCTGTAGAGACAACCTCTAGTAGATAGGCATGGCCTCTAGTTGAGGGATTTGGTCGCCTAACCATCTCAAAACTTTTAACCCAGAATTGTTTTTATCTAAAGGAAATGTAGGGACAAAAGAAAAAAAAATGGAACCGAGACTGAAGGAAAGGCCATCTAGAGACCACCTCCCCTAGGGATCCATTCCATCTGCAGATACCAAACCTCAACACTATTGCCAAGAAACACTTGCTGACAGAATTCTGCTATGGTTGTCCCATGAGAGGCTCTGCCAGCACCTCATTAATACAGATGCAGATACAGCCAACTATCTGACTGAGCCTGGAAACCCCAATAAAGCTAGGGCAAGGACTGAAGGAGCTGAAGGTGATTGCAACCCCATAGAAAGAACAATATCAACTAACTGGATTGCCCAGAGCTCACAGGGACTAAACCACCAACCAAAGAGAATACATTAAAGGATCCATGGCTCCAGCTGCATATGTAGCAGAGGATGGCCTTATCTGGCATCAATGGGAGGGGAGGCCTTTGGTAGTATGCAAGCTTGATGCCCCAGCACAGGGGGATTGCTAGAGTGGTGAAGCAGGAGTGGGTGAGTAGGTGGAGGACCACCCTCATAGAGGCAAAGGGGATGGGAATGGGATGGGGGTGTTGCAGAGCTGACAACATTTGAAATATAAATAAATGAATTAACCACTAAAAACAACAGATTATTTGCCTATAACTCATACTTTTTTGCTTACCCATGAGTATACTTGTGGTGCACCACTGTCCCCATCAGCCCTTTTGTCAAACTTTTAAATGATATTTACACCATTGCTGTCACCACCACCAATGGAACATAAAGAAAACAAATATTTTGGTGAGAGGAATTAGCTAATTGCATATTAAAAGACATCAATGAAAATTGCCTCTATCTATGGATTCAGAATGGCAAAAATTGGAAGTATCTAAAAATGAATACTTTCAGAAGACTAAACTGGTGAGCTCCCAGACACACACAGTATCATTCCATATACATGTACGTAAAAGTGCACATACACAGAGATACTTCCATGATAACCTCTTTCTTCTCTTGACACCTCCACATGTTTTAATCTACATGCAGGAAGAGAGTCATGGGTGTAGTCAAAGACAGTGACATCATAAGCACTCAATATAGAGCAACAAAAGGATCCACACTTTCCTCAAAACCACCATGAGAGTTAGGCTCATCTCTGCTGTGGTGCTGTGTTTCCTAGGAACAGGTGAGTGGTGGAAATTGGTATGTCTTTGGCAATGAGGACAAACTGTATACTATTACTTCTGTGCCTTGCCTAACAAGATTTTCTAGTATCAGGTTGCTTGATGGTCTTGTCTTCACTTCCTCTTCTTCACCACAGGCCTTGTGGACATGAAAGTAACCCAGATGCCAAGATACCTGATCAAAAGAATGGGAGAGAATGTTTTGCTGGAATGTGGACAGGACATGAGCCATGAAACAATGTACTGGTATCGACAAGACCCTGGTCTGGGGCTACAGCTGATTTATATCTCATACGATGTTGATAGTAACAGCGAAGGAGACATCCCTAAAGGATACAGGGTCTCACGGAAGAAGCGGGAGCATTTCTCCCTGATTCTGGATTCTGCTAAAACAAACCAGACATCTGTGTACTTCTGTGCTAGCAGTTTATCCACAGCTCTACACAGCCACATCCTTTCTACACAAAAATAGTAGATGGGAAGGATATGATTTTCCCTCATGCCTAATGCTGGCTTTCATGTCACACTTACGCCACTTAGAAATAGGTGGCCAGGAAAGAGGACTCTCCATGCACTCACACATTAGAAAAAAGAAAAAGAAAAAAGACAAAGCACAGGATATTCTCACTCCTTCATAACCCAAAAGACTAAAAGACAGTGTGAACTTATCCTGCCACAAAGTATCAGCTATCCCTAAACTAAATTCATGAGCCTGCTACACCGTACCAGGAGAAGTCCTCTTTCATAGTCACACTACGTACAGCTCTGTCTGTCATTTTAATAATTTCACCCTTTTGGTTTTTAACCCTCCATCCCTTTCACTAAGCTTTGTTTACTTTGCACTTTGTCACCAGGGGGCACTCACACCTTTCAGCTCTTTACATCTACTTTACTGTCTGTCCTTATCCAAAGGTTTATGAAGTTTGGATTTTATTTATCCCATTAAAAACGGAACCAGTCTTATTAGTAAAAATGTGACTTCAAAATCTCTTATCAGTTGTATTTCATTGGAAAGTCTCCAGTCGGGGCAAGAGTAAACCATGGTGTAGGTGGTTAGGCTCTAACTACTCTCACAAACACCTGGAAAGTCTGTTTGTTTGGAGTAATGAAACACAGAAAACTGAGCCTCAAATTACAAGTTTTTTTTAAACCATTAATAAGGCAAAACCAAGCTCCAACAATGTATTTAAATTTTTACTTTTCATTTATTTATTTATTTTTTGCAGGTGCATGTGGGTGCATATGTGCACATTTTGGTGTGTTCATTCACATGTATGTCAGAGGACAGCTTGCCTGGAATTAACTCATATTGACAGGGGTGGCTGAAGATGCCAATGTCCACAGAGCAAGAAAGTTGGTCCTGTAAAAAAATTATTATTCCATGCTACACTTTTATGCAAAGGAACACAGGAATGAAAAGTAGATATGTATTATAATGTTGAAGATTAAATTTACAAGGGAGATTAGGTATGAGCGGATGTGGGATAATAGAAGGCAAGAACAGAAGAACTTTGAAAAAGAAAAACTATGCTCTCTGAAGTGAAGGAAAAGACTATCTAGTAAACAAGAGTCTCCCAACTTTAGATAACGTCAAGAAGAGAGACAATGACTCATCACAAAATATAATTACTTAGCATAAATATAAGGATCTTTGGTGTATGTACATGGCTGACATTACCCATAAATCCACAAACACTGCTGAGATTCAGAGCAGGTAAAAGAAAAGGAATGGCTCTGAGTAATGTTTTCATTCCCATCATACCAGGGGTCTTTCACATCCCACCAAACTTGAATTCCTGGTTCCATATTTGCCATGTTTGCCATCCTAGTTTGAGGTCCCTTCCTGCCATAGCTGCCGCTCATCTCCATCACAACCAAGAAAGGAAAGTATGCAGAGATGCAGTAGCATTCATGGAAATAAACACGTACAAAGGGACCAAAAGGTTGTGGAAACAATTTTGAGTTTCTGAATAAATTGAAAATAATGGTTTTTTTTGGCTAATATCTACTTAGTAGTGGATATTAGCCAAGTACAAAATTGCCAGGATATGATTCACAGAACCAAGAAGGCTAACAAGCAAAAAGGCCCAAGTGAGAATGCCTCAGTTCCACTACGAAGGGAGAAGAAAGCAATCACAGGAGGGGGAAGAGAGGGATGGACCTGGGTGGGAAAGGTGACAAGGAGGGGAGTAGAGGAACATGATCACATATTGTGGGTGGGGATGGGGGAGAAACACGACTAAAGCCCTGAGGACAAGTAAAAAGAATGGAAGCAGGCAGCCACTGAAGGAAGGAGGTGGGGGGACCCTCTAGAATGTACCAGAGACCTGGGAAGTGAGAGACTCTCAGGACTCAAACAAAGGGACCTTAGATAAAATGCCCAACAGTGGGAGAGGGAACTTGTAGAATCTACCTCCAGTAAAAAGATAGGGCATCAAGTGGAAGGATATGGTTGCCATCCCACAGTCAAAAACTCTGACCCAGAATTTTTCTTGTCTGAAAGAACTGCAGGAACAAAAATGGAGAAAAGCATGAGGAAAGGAGGTCCAATGACAGGCCTAAATTGAGATCCAGCTCAAGGGGAGGCCCCAAGACCTGACACTATTACTGATGCTATAGTGTGCTGACAAACGGGGGCCTATCATGTCTGCCCTCTGAAAGACCCAACAAGTAGCTAAAAGAGTCAGATGCAGATATTTGCACCCACTCAATGGACAGAAGCTGCTGACCCTTGTGGTTGAACTGGAGAAAAGCTGGAAGAAGTTCAGGAGGAAGGCAACCTCATAGGAAAACCAGCAGTCTCAACTAACCTGGACCCCAAGGATCTCTTACACACTGAGCCACCAACCAGGCAGCATATACCAGCTGATATGAGCCTCCCAACACATATACAGCAGAGGAGTTCTGTGTCTGTGTTCAATCAGAGATGATACACCTAACCCTCGACAGATTTGGGACCCCAGGAGTGGGGAGGTGGGGAAGGGGGCATCCTCTTAGAGACAGGTGAGGGGGGAGGAGGTGTGGGATATAGAACTGTTGGAGGGTAGATGTAGAGCCAGGAGGGGGATAAAGTCTGGACTGTAAAAAAGATTAAAGAAGAAAAAGAAAAAGATAAAAGAAAATAATGTTTCAAGAAAAGTTTACAATATATCTTCTCAAAGGCACATAAAACCTCACTAATCCCCTGAAAATATCCCCTATTATTTCAACACACATCTATCATTTCCCAGAAAAAGGCTGCTTTAAGTCTGCTCATGGAACCACAGATTTTAATTATAAATTTGAGCCAATATAACAGTAAATTTTCCAATACTAAATGGAAGTTTCAGGTGGAGTGAATTTAACCAAAACATGTTATGTGTATACATAAAATTCTCAAACAATAAAGAAAAACAAGTTTTTTTGTTTGTTTGTTTGTTTATTTTTGGTGTTTTGAGACAGGGTTTCTCTGTATAGCCCTGGCTGTCCTGGAACTCACTTTGTAGACCAGGCTGGCCTCGAACTCAGAAATCGGCTTGCCTCTGCCTCCAAGTGCTGGGATAAAAGGCATGTACCACCACCGCCTGGCAGTTTATTTATTTTGATTGAAAAGTAATGTGTACAATGTATTCTGATCAGGCTTTCCCCTCAGGCAACTCTGCCCAGATCCTCCCACCTCCCCTCTCACCCTATAGATCAGTGCTATATGTACAGATCAGTGCCTTACTCTGCCATCCTCAGAGAAGCTTCCTCTTACAGTAGAAGAAATTAACACAGACACCCACAACTTACTAGCATGAAGGGCCTGAGAGATTTTGGAACACTCAGTCCTAAATGCAACAATATCTTTACCAAATCCCTTCCCTTAACGTTCAGGGAGCAATGCAGAAGAGAAGGCTGAAAGATTTTTTTTTTCTCATAAAATATTTTTTTAATTAGGTATTTTCCTCGTTTACATTTTCAATGCTATCCCAAAGGTCCCCCATACCCACCCCCCCAATCCCCTACCCACCCACTCCCCCTTTTTGGCCCTGGTGTTCCCCTGTACTGGGGCATATAAAGTTTGCAAGTCCAATGGGCCTCTCTTTGCAGTGATGGCCAACTAGGCCATCTTTTGATACATATGCAGCTAAAGACAAGAGCTCCTGGGTACTGGTTAGTTCATATTGTTGTTTCACCTATAGGGTTGCAGTTCCCTTTAGCTCCTTGGGTAATTTCTCTAGCTCCTCCATTGGGGGCCGTGTGACCCATCCAATAGCTGACTGTGATCATCCACTTCTGTGTTTGCTAGGCCCCGGCATAGTCTCACAAGAGAGAGCTATATCTGGGTCCTTTCAGCAAAATCTTGCTAGTGTATGCAATGGTGTCATCATTTGGAAGCTGATTATGGGATGGACCCCTGTATATGGCAATTACTAGATGGTCCATCCTTTTGTCACAGCTCCAAATTTTGTCTCTGTAACTCCTTCTATGGGTGTTTTGTTCCCATTTCTAAGAAAGGGTAAAGTGTCCACACTTTGGTCTTCGTTCTTCTTGAATTTCATGCGTTTGGCAAGTTGTATCTTATTTCTTCGGTATCCTAAGTTTATGGGCTAATATCCACTTATCAGTGAGTACATATTGTGCGAGTTCCTTTGTGATTGGGTTACTTCACTCAGGTTGATACCCTCCAGGTCCATCCATTTGCCTAGGAATTTCATAAAAGATTTTAAGAGTCAAAGAGAATGGATGACTTCAAGGAAACAGAAAAAAAATTAAAATTAAAGTGGAAGTTTTCGCAGTGTTCTTTGCTGGAACTAAGTGAGGTGGAGCTTCTGTCTACAGGAATCAAGGACAATGAGAGCTTGAAGCAGTTGTTTCTTCTCTAGAGATTCCAGGAACTATATAAAATATGGTAATGTTGATGCAGAGACAATACTTTGTACAAGAAAAAACAATGAACCTTATTAAAATAACTTGTTCATAGCCACACATCTTGTGAACCTGGTCATTGTGCTTTAATATTTTTTTCTGAATTCTACTTATGATGTGTTGGCTGGTAGCTCTTAAAAAACCCTGCCAAATGACACCCCAATGGTTTAGATATTTTAACACGGGCTAGGTAGCCATTATACTCTTTTCTCTGATTCCTTTTTATACATGACACAGCTGAAGAACCTGATCCTTTTAGCAGGATCATTTTCCCACTGTGGATCTAGGATTTTGCAAGGCTATAAAACCTTGTGTTGTTTAGGGGACACACAGCCTATATTTTGCTAACATTTGTGCCATTGGAAAACTGTGCTTCATTTTGAACTTGTTGCTCATCATTTCTGTTGTCCAGTTGTCACAATGAGACGTATATTTGTGAGTCTGAATTAAATTCGCCACATTGTAGATTCCACAGTCTCTTATTGGTTCACTGTATCAACCTCTTAGGGAAACACAATCTAGCAATGTCCTAAGAAAGGGTCAAAGAAAAGTAAAAGTTTTGTACCTAACATTAAAAAAAATGTTTTTTAAAATATCTTTCATATCTGGGGTTTGTAGGAAAATCTGTATTGAAAATTATAGCCTGTCTGAATTTTATTGACTTTTCCTTGTCATTTTATAATTCCCTGTTATCAAAAAGTTGGTGACTGCCAGAGAAGGAGGAGTCAGTTTTCCTTAGGGATGTTGGACTTAAGAGGCTAGCCATAGCCCAGTAGATGATCCTAAGCCCACACACATACAATGAGCACTAAGTGGACAAAAAGAGAAACATATGGAGTATATATATGGATATACAAAGATATATGTGGAAGCAGGAATGAGGGGAGTGGACTTGATCCAAACACAATATATGCATGTATGAAATTATCAATAAGTAAATAATCTGTTATTTATTTTTCCAACACTTTCAATTTTTAAAGTTTATAATTTTTTATTAGATATTTTCATTATTTACATTTCAAATGTTTTCCTCTTTCCTAGCTTCCCCTCCAAAAATCCACTATCCTCTTCCCCCTTCACCTGCTCCCCAGCCCACCCACTCCCACTTCCAGGTCCAGGCATTCCCCTATACTGAGGCATAGAACCTTCACAGGACCAAGGGCATCTCCTCCCATTGATGACCAACAAGGCCATCCTCTGCTACATATGCAGCTAGAGTCCCTCTGTATGTTTTCTTTGATTGGTGGTTTAGTTCCAGGGAGTTCTGGGGTTCCTGATTAGTTCATATTGTTGTTCCTCCTAGGGGGCTGCAAACCCCTTCAGCTCCTTGGGTACTTTCTCTGGCTCTTTCATTTCCTGTGCTCCATCTAATGGATGACTTAGCATCCACTTCTGTATTTTTCAGGCACTGGCAGAGCCTCTCAGGAAACAGCAATATCAGGTTCCTGTCAGCAAACTGTTTTTGGCATCTGTAATAGTGTCTGGATTTGGTGGTTGTTTATGGGATGGATCCATAGGTCAGGCAGTTTTAGGATTGTCATTCCTTCAGTCTCTGCTCTGAACTTTGTCTCTGTAACTCCTTCCATGGCTATTTAGTTCCCCCTTCTAAGAAGGATAAAAGTGTCCGCACTTTGGTCTTCCTTCTTCTTGAGTTTCATGTGTTTTGTATCATGTATCTTGGATATTCTGAGCTTCAGGGCTAATATCCACTTATCAGTGAGTGCACATCATGTGTGTTCTTTTGTGATTGGGTTACCTCACTTAGAATGACATCCTCCAGACCCATCCATTTGCCTAAGAATTTCATGAATTCGTTGCTTTTAATAGCTGATTAGTACTCTATTGTGTAAATGTACAACATTTTCTGTATCTATTCCTCTCTTGAGAGACATCTGGGTTCTTTCCAGCTTCTTGCTATTATAAATAAGGCTGCTATGAACATAGAGGAGCATGTGTCTTTATTACAAGTTGGAGCATCTTCTGGGTATATGCCCAGGAGTGGTATTGCTGGATCCTTTGGTAGTACTATGTCCAGTTTCTGAGGAACCGCCAGACTGATTTCCAGAGTGGTTGTACAAGCTTGCAATCCCATCAACAATGGAGGAATGTTCCTCTTTCTCTACATACTTGCCAGCATCTGCTGTCACCTGAGATTTTGATCTTAGCCATTCTGACTGGTGTGAGGTGGAATCTCAGGGTTGTTTTGATTTGCATTTCCCTGATGATTAAGGATGGAAATTTTTTTTTTTTTTTTTTTTAGGTGCTGCTCAGCCATTTGGTATTCCTCAATTGGAAATTTGTTGTTTAGTTCCGTACCACATTTTAAATAGGGTTTTTGGTTTTCTGGAGTCCAACTTCTTGACTTCTTTACATATATTGTATATTAGCCCTCTATCGGATTTAGGATTGGTGAAGATCTTTTACCATTCTATTGGTTGCCAATTTGTCTTATTGACAGTGTCCTTTGCCTTACAGAAGGTTTGCAATTTTATGAGGTCCCAGTTGTCGATTCTTGATCTTACAGCACAAGCCACTGCTGTTCTGTTCAGTAATTTTCCCCCTGTGCCCATATCTTCCCCACTTTCTCCTGTATAAATTTCAGTGTCTCTGGTTTTATGTGGAGTTCCTTGATCCACTTAGACTTGAGTTTTGTACAAGGAGATAAGAATGGATTGATTTACATTCTTCTACATGCTAACCACCAGTTGAGCCAGGGCCATTTTTTGAAAATGCAGTCTTCTTTTCACTGGATAGTTTTAGCTCCTTTGTCAAAGATCAAGTGACCATGGGTGTGTGGGTTCATTTCTGGGTCTTCAGTTCTATTCCATTCATCTACCTGTCTGTCATTGTACCAGTACCATGCAGTTTTTATCACAATTACTCTGTAGTACAGCTTGAGGTCAGGCATGGTGATTCCACCAGAGGTTCTTTTATTGTTGAGAATAGTTTTTGCTATAGTAGGTTTTTTGTTATTCCAGATGAATTTGCAAATTGCCCTTTCTAACTCTGTGAAGAATTGAGGTGCTATTTTGATGAGGATTGCATTGAGTCTGTAGATTGCTTTTGGCAAGATAGCCATTTTTGTACTATATTAATCCTGCCAATACATGAGCATGGGAGATTGTTGCATCTTCTGAGATCATCTTCGATTTCTTTTTACAGAGGCTTGAATTTCTTCTCATACAGATATTTCACTTCTTTAGTTAGAGTCACACCAAGGTATTATATTATTTGTGACAACTGTGAAGGGTGTTGCTTCCCTAATTTCTTTCTCAGCCTGTTTATCCTTTGTGTAGAGAAAGGCCACTGATTTGCTTGAGTTAATTTTATATCCAGCTATTGCAGTGAAGCTGTTTATCAGGTTTAGGAGTTCTCTGGTGGGATTTTTGGGGTTACATATGTATAGTATCATATCATCTGCAAATAGTGATATTTTGACTTCTTCCTTTCCAAAATTTAGTTCATAACAGTTTTCTTGTCCAGAGTATTTTTAATCCTCAGGATTTTTAAATTCTGTCAAGAAAAGCCTATGATTCATTTGTTCTATTTTCATTAAACATACAGGTGAACACATGTGTGATGTGAACACATAAATATATGCACACATTTGAAAATAGATGGGAGAGAGAATGAAAGACAAACTGGGAGCATACTTTTATAACAGAGTCTTGGAATCAGGGGAATAAGACAGATTAGTTTTGCACGAGTGTGTTTCTGAATTTTATATTTGCTTTAAGATGTCAAGTTTGCTATTTGCAATTGCCAGGTAGTAAGACACCGTGAACTGTAAAATGACACAATCTTTGGCTAGATTCTGTAATGATAAGTTAAGCTCTCTTATTTAGAAAACTTTCCAGTTTGTAAAATAGAGTGACAATGATGTCTAAATATCCTATCCTGGCACTGGAGTGATGGCTCAGCAGTTCAGAGCACTTGGTGCTCATGCAGAAGTCTTGGGCTTGATTCCTAGCACCCACATTGTAACTCCAGTTCAAGAGGATTTCCTCAGACCTTCTCAGGTACCAAAACATTCATGCACATCAAATAAAACAAATGATTCTGAATTTTTAAATAATTTAGCCCAAAAATAACAATGATAACTCAGAAAAATAAAAATAAAATTAACTCTGACTTTTGCCCACAAATAAACTATGTAAGTACTTATATAAGAAACTGTTAGCCGGGTGTGGTGGCGTACTCCTTTAATCCCAGCACTTGAGAGGCAGAGGCAGGTGAATTTCTAAGTTCAAGTCCAGCCTGGTCTACAGAATGAGTTCCAGGACAGTCAGGGCTACACAGAGAAACCCTGTCTCAAAAAAACAAAAAAACAAAAAAACAAAAAAAAAAAAGGATTTGCTGTATAATAATGACAAACCATAACCCTGTGGTCAAACTTGGAATGACCTGATTCATTAGTCTATACTGAACTAAATTAGAATAAAATAAATATTACTACAAATGTTCAGGGATTAAGGAAATATGCATGAAACATGCATACATATACATTTATCTATTTTTTGTTTTTATAAACAAAGCAGGCAATGAAAAGTACTTTAATGACTTTCTGAACCTAAAAGACAAAAATAAAGGAGATGACACTTATTGGAAGGATTGGACTTCAGAAATAGATGTTAGGTTAGTATTGCATGCATGTTGGGCAAAAATAAGCTCAGTTAGAGACAGCCTGATGAAGACAGCAGACAGTTAAAATTCATTAAGGCCAATATTAGATCTCATTTGTGTTTGTATACTCAAAGAGTAGCACATATGTGGTGCTTGGTAATGATGGATAGATGAATGTTGCACAGGTGGTAAGTGCATTCTGGGATGCCTTTTGAATATATGGCTCATTATAAGTGAATAGCTAAGAAGTTCCCCTAGAGGGCAACATATTTTTTTTGTTTAGTAAGAAGTCAACGTCCTACATAAAGAAATTAACAGAACCAGTGAGGAAGCAATTACACTGTGTGGAGGAAAGATAGTTGTGAATGTGATACTTTAGTGGCTTTTCCCTAGAAAGAGACCACTGCTAAAGGATGTGGACATTCCTGCTACTTCTTTGGAGCCAAGGTAGGAGCCTTGTCCTGAGCTGAGCCTTGGGTTAATGCTAATGCTGAGCTGAGGTATGCAGAAACTTTCTCTCCCCTAAAACAGAATATACTAGTTAGAGGATGAGGGAGACATCTCAGATTAGAGGGTTCTGCCAGAAACTGTTGCTAAAAGGGGAGAGTGTACTGCATGATTTGGGGAATAGAATGATTTCAGGGAAAATAAAACAGTTTTTTCTGCCTGCCGACAAGTCTGAATCCAAACTTGCTTGCCTCATGGATCTCTGTCTCTCTTAAACTAGGTTCTGTATTCAGTGTCCTCCTCTACCAAAAGCCAAACAGGGACATCTGTCAAAGTGGCACTTCACTGAAAATCCAGTGTGTGGCTGACAGTCAAGTTGTTTCGATGTTTTGGTACCAACAGTTCCAGGAACAGAGCTTGATGCTCATGGCAACTGCAAATGAAGGCTCTGAAGCCACATACGAGAGTGGATTCACCAAGGACAAGTTTCCAATCAGCCGGCCAAACCTAACATTCTCAACGTTGACAGTGAACAATGCAAGGCCTGGAGACAGCAGTATCTATTTCTGTAGTTCTAGAGACACAGTGCTGGTTGCAAGGGAGAAATCTCAGCGAGAACTCCATCTCCTTCCACTGAACTCTCCCCAGATGAGCCTGAGGTCCCTGTTGATGAACTCAGTGTGAAAACCACAGATTCGGCTGACACCTGTTCATATGTCTGTGGGCACCATGGATGTAAATGGTAGCTGTGAATAGAGAGAGAATCTTTAGGACTTACTACAGACACCAGTCACGAGAAATGAAGGGCAAATTCAGTTACTCTGTTAAGACATATAATCTGGCTTCAAGTAACAAAGTTAAAATCACCCCTTAGCTTTCATATCGGTGACATAGTCTCCTTATTATTTCTATTTTATCTCACATGATTAGGTATAGTGATGGTATATTATATTAATGTTTGTCGACTTATCTTGACCATACAGTATTCCAGATACACAATATGACACATGAATGATAGATCAGAGTAAATTTTGCAAAATTTCAGTGGCCTGCTATATTTGTGAGCTTTGGAGTATTTATTCTAAGAGGTCTGAGTCACATTGGACTCTCTCCTTTAATAACCCTCAGCACGTTATTATCACCACAAAGGAAGAGGTGCAGTACGCATTCCTTTCAACTTAATTGAGCTTGGATATGTTCCTTTGGTTGTACTATTCTTGTTTACTTGTTATATAATCTGCAAAGCTGAGGTGGTGCTTGAGAGGTCCAGCAGTGAAGCAGGCCTGTGATGAAAGGCCTGTTCCTGTTGCTTGGGCATAAGTCAGCCTGAGCCAGATCTTCTTAAGAGTCTATTGCCAGAAGCAGGCTGATTGTTGTGAGTTTGAGACTAGTCTGGTTTACATAGTTCCAAGCCAGCCATAGTATGAGTATGTCTTTAAAAAGGAAGAGGAGGAGGGGGAGGAGGGGGAAGGGAAGGGGGAGGGGGAGGGGGAGGGGGAGGAGAATATATTGCAAGACAAATGTGGTGGCACAGTCTTTATCCCAATCCCCAAGGAGCTGAAAGTATAGGAGAATTTGGACCTCAAGTCCAGTCTGTACTGAACAGAAAAACCCAGTTTCAAAAATGAAACATCTAGAAAGACAAAGAAAACGAAAAGGGCCTGTAGTTAATAGAGGGTCTTGTCAGGATTCCTTTAGCAATTATTGTCTATGAAAGGAAATTGCAGAGTAATCTGGTAATCAAGACACACGTGCTTCTTGGGCTATTTATGATTTGCCTGCCTCTTTGATGTAGAGAACTCATACCTACAAGTTATATTGAGTGTATGTCATTTATGGATAGGCATTTTAAAAGTTTGATTCTAGAAATATTTCAACGCCCTCCATTATTTCATCAATGGCTCATTGGGCACTCAAACATTCATTATTTAACTCACTGTATGGTCATATTGTTGTTGGTCTGTATACTGTATATGCAGAGATCTCTGGTGCTATGTGGCAGGAACGTTCAAGCAAAGGGGGAGAACACAAGCTCGGAGAGGGATGTGAAACCTTCTTGGTGCTGACTACTCCAGCTGCAGCCATTGCTCTGAAATGGATGGTGAGCTGCTGCGCAGAGCCAAGCTGCATGGGGTGTCGTGGTCATGTGACAGGGGCCTGGTCAGAAGCACGTGAACCTCCCACTGCCCCTTTTTGGGTTCCAGGGCTTCTAACCCAGCCCAACTTTACCTGGTACTGTTTACTACCCCACATATTGTGAACCTTTTTCATTGTCTTTTTTTTTTAATTAAATTTTTAAAGACTACAAGAAACTTTTATGGAAGACTAATGTTATTTCTATCTGGATATACATTTTTCTCATCCTTGTGTTCGGGACCTTGTTCCTTTGCGTTTTCCTTTTTCCTCTTCCTCCTCTTCCCCTTCCTCCTCCTCCTCTTCCTCCTACTCTTCTTATTTTTCATTTACTTTTGTGAGTCACCTATACTGTTGGTTATTCTTTTCACAGTGATTCTAATGAATTTAATGAGCTGTCAATTTCCAAACTATCTTAGCCACATTTAGGGCCATAATTTCTTTGATGAAGTTGCTGAACATGACATGAAACAGATATCTTACTTCATCCACTTATTTTAAAGTTGTTTTTTTTTTAATTAGCTCACTGCTAATTTTTAAAATGAAATACTTGAAATCTTCATTCATATTTGGATTTTTGAGTAGAATAAAATGTACTTATTGGGGTGCTGATATTTTAAAGATATTGTATTCATGCTTTTTAGAAGTAAATTGAGATTTTGATATTGTTATATATTTTGTGCTATGCTGAATATCTTGTTCTGACTTATTCTCTATTATGAGGTTATTCACAACTACTACTCTAATGAGAGAAAGCAACATACCAGTAACAACAACAATAACCACCACCAACACCACCACTAAACAACAACAACAACAACAACCAGAGTTTTAATTTTGTAACTCTCAACTGGAGATAGCAACTCCATCATCAATATTTGGAAAATAAAAGAACTATGATAGTTATTTAAAAACTAAGCATTTACATATTATTAGAATGAAACTACTTATAATTAAGTAATTAAAAGGAGAGAACATGGGCAAAAAGAAATAAAAAAATGAATAGAAAAGTATGTGGGATAAACATATAAGAAAAGATACTGTTGCTGGAGAGGTGGTTTATCAAGTAAGAGTGCTTGATGCTTTCTTCTCCCTCCCAAGTCAAACTGAGACATCCTCACTTACAAGGGGGGAGGGAAAGACCCAAGAGAGAAATGGGGTGGGTGATGGAGAGGGGAACATGATCAGGCATTGGATGGGAGAAAAGGACTGAAATCCCTGAGGACCAGCAGAAAGAATGGAAACAGGCAACCTCTGGAGGTAGGGTGTTGGGGGGACCCTCCAGAATGTACCAGAGACATGGGCGGTGAGAGACTTTTAGGACACAAAGGGAGGGACCTTAGATGAAATGTCCTATACTGGGAAGAGGAAACTTACGGAGTCCACCTCCAGCAGAAAGACAAGACATCAAGTGAGGGATGGGGTTGCCATCCACAGTCAAAACTCTGACCCATAATTGTTGCTGTCTGAAAGAATTATAGGGATGGAAATGGAGAGGAGCCTGAGGAAAAGAACATCCAGTGTCAGGCCCAGAGTGGGATCCAGCTCAAGGGGAAGTCCTTAGACTGGACATTATCACTGAGACTCAGGAGAACTCACAAAAAGTGAGCTATCATTACTGCCCTCCAAAAGATCCAACAAGCATCTAAAAGAGTCAGATGCAGATACTTGCACCCACTCAATGGACAGAAGCTTCTGACCACTGTGGTTGGATTAGGGGAAGGCTGAAAGAAGCTGAGGAGGAGGGCGACCTTGTAGGAGGACCAGCAGTCTCAATTAACCTGGACCCCTGAGATCTCTCAAATACTGGACCACCAAACAGGCAGCATACACCAGCTTATATGAGGCCCTCAGCACATATACAGCAGAGGACTCCTGGGGTCTGGGTTTAGTCAGAGAAGATGCATTAAATCCTCACGGTGGGGACATGCTTGTGGAGACAGGGGTACAGGCAGGACATATGGGATGTGAAACAGTCAGACAGTGGACCGGGAGGGAATAAAATCTGGAGTTTAAAATAAAAAAAAATATATATATAGCTACAAAAAAAGAAAGAAAGAAAGAAAGAAAGAAAGAAAGAAAGAAAGAAAGAAAGAAAGAAAGGAAGGAAGGAAGGAAGGAAGGAAAGAAAGAGAAAGAAAGAAAGAAAGAAAGAAAGAAAGAAAGAAAGGAAAAGAGAAGAGAAAAGGAAAGAAAAGGAAAGGAAAGGAAAGAAAAGAAAAGAAAAGAAAAGAAAAGAAAAGAAAAGAAAAGAAAAGAAAAGAAAAGAAAAGAAAAAATAGCGCTTGATGCTCTTGCAGAGGACCTATGTTTAGTTTGCAGCACCTGCATGAGGCAGCTCACAACTACCTGTAACTCCAGTTTTAGGGAACCTGTGCCCTCTTCTGGAGTCTGTGGGCACCTGCTTTCCTGAGAGAGCATAACTCATACAGGCACAGACATATACAAATAAACAGAAAGCAAAAATTTTAAGAAGAAATGATACTGATGGTGATTATAATATATATACAGAAAGACAAAGCAATCAAATGAAACATTTCTTTCTTATTGAAAATAGGATAGATCCATCTGTCAAGGATGATATTCACAGTTTACCTTGGGGTGGGGAGCAAGTGTTTATACCTACAAAGTCCAAATAAACTAAATCAGAAATGATTGTTTGAAGGCTGAGCCTCATCTTGTCTGCCCAGCCAGAAAGAATGCATGTGGAAGAGTCACATTGCTCCTATCAGAGAGCCTCATTAATGCACAACTCTTTAAAAGTCTCCGACCAGCATACCATGTATGTTTCATGTGAGGAATTTTTTAGGTACCAGTAGTTTTCATTGATCACTGTAACACTCTGGGATTGTTCAAAGAATTCAAGCAAGGCTGTTTTTCAAATGAAGCTTTAATTGATCATATGTCCTGGAATCACAGTTCTCTACTTTAGCACCCCTCACACACAACTTGTTGTAGCAAAAATCTGAGTCCTCCTCTCTCAGTAGAGTTCAGGATTTAGTTGCACTTACATATTACACTTAGCTTATCTCATTGGCCTGACAGTACTTTTCACATAGAAGGATGCTTCTCTTCATTGGAGAACAAGTATCAACCAGATTCCTATGACCATACTGATTCTCAGGATGTATTTATTAGCTATAGAAAATGGGGGACATTTGAGATTTAAAATTTTTTAAAAGTTTTCTTAGCTGATCTCCAGATGAGAGGTTTCACTAGATGCCATCTCCCAAGGTTATGCTCCAACATATATGAGCAACCTGTGCATTGCCAATAAATTACTATTATCTCCTACAGGTTTTGTGGTATATAGACCTGTCTTGTTGGTCTGATTTTATTATCAACTTAGGAAAGAATAATGAAGCCTTTTTAAAGTGAGAACCCTAAACTTCTATTTGGTAGAGTTCCACTTGAGTGCACTCAATTCCTTTTTCAACGATAGAAACAAAACTTCATTAGAAAAGTTGATTTATTACAGTTACTTCTCTTTCTTTGACTTATTTTAATATGTAAGTATATATATTTTAATTATAAGATTATTAAAATGAGAAATATTGAAATCATCCTGTTGCAATAAAATAAGATGCATAATATGAAATAATTTGGAATTGGACCTGGTAATCTAGTAGTCTTTTGTAAAGGTTATTTCATTCAAATGTTACTTTTATATTTGTAAATATATTTTACTCTATTGACCACTATAGTTCATATCTTCATGTTTTTATAAGCTAAAGCAATGGGTGATTCACATGCTTGATGACAGAATTATTAAAAAAAAAAAAGAAAACTGAGTATGTGTTTTGGTTTGTTTTTGTTATAACTTCAGGATAGAATAAGGAATCCTTCTTTAATTCCTTCTTTTCATAGTTCCTTCTTATGCAAGTGTTCATTGTATTATCATCTCCTCAATGAGGACTTCCCTGCCCACTCACCCTGAAAACTATGTCATATTCATGATTTATCCTCAATTGTAAACACCTAATCACTATTTTAAAAACAAAGAATGTATGTTTGTATGTATTGATAAATAGATAGATGAAAGGTAGATAAATTATGCTTATTTATTTTCTGAGTTCTGATTTTATATCCTCATGTGTGTATTGGCTCACAAATATACATATGTAAGCTAAATGAAAGCAAGATCCTATTCTTTTTCCTTTGTTTTTTTTTTTTCACTGTAAGCACTGAAGTCCTGAAATACACCAGAAATTCCATAAATATTTGTTAATTAAATATAACTTAAGTTCACAAAAGAACTCAAATGATATGTACTCACTGATAAGTGGATATTAGCCCAGAAACTTAGTATACCCGAGATATAAGATAGAATTTACAAAACACATGAAACTGAAGAAGAATGAAGACCAAAGTGTGGACACTTTGCCCCTTCTTAGAATTGGAAACAATCACCCATGGAAGGAGTTACAGAGACAAAGTTTGGAGCTGAGACAAAAGGATGGACCATCTAGAGACTGCCATATCCAGGGATCCATCCCATAATTAGCCTCCAAACGATGACACCATTGCATACACTAGCAAGCATTGGCCGAAAGGGCCCTGATATAGCTGTCTCTTGTGAGACTAGGCCGGGGCCTAGCAAACACAGAAGTGGATGCTCACAGTCAGCTATTGGATGAATCACAGGGCCCCCAATGGAGGAGCTAGAGAAAGTATCCAAGGAGCTAAAGAGATCTGCAACCCTGTAGGTGCAATAACATTATGAACTAACCAGTACCCCGGAGCTCTTGACTCTAGCTGCATATGTATCAAAAGATGGCCTAGTCGGCCATCACTGGAAAGAGAGGCCCATTGGACATGCAAACTTTATATGCCCCAGTACAGAGGAACGCCAGGGCCAAAAAATAGGAATGGGTGGGTAGGGAAGTGGGGGGGGGAGCGTATGGGGGACTTTTGGGATAGCATTGGAAATGTAATTGAGGAAAATACGTAATAAAAAATATTAAAAAATATATAACTTAAGTAAAGGAAAAAGTTACAAAGTAGTGGTGGATTTCTTCACATAATAAAGTAAACAAAAACCTTTACACATTATTCTGATAGAATGTTAGGCAGGCATAGGAACATAACTGTAAGCTTAGCATTATCCCTCAAGAGCTGAGGCCCAATTGTGAATATGAGTATACCTGTACTGTTAGAGATTCTGTTACCAAATCTAAAATTACAAGGTTGTTCCAAAAGGAAAGTTCTAAAAACCATTTATTTGAACAAAGCTATGAACTTGATTAAGGCTACCAATGTGTATGTACCCACTTTCCCTCTGATGACTTTCCCAAGGCTGTGAAACACAACAGATGTTATGGGTTCGGAAAAGCAAAGCTAGGAACTGGTTCAAGCATAATGATTTTAATATACAAGATTTTTCACATTGACATCATACTGGTTCCTGGGCAGGTGGACAATTCTTCTATGGGGCTTGGATATCTATACAGGATATTTCTAGTCATGTTAATCTAGAATATATACATTTATCAGCTATTTGTCTTCCAAGTGTATGACATATTATATACATCTTTTTAACAAAGTCAAGTGAAGGGAGCTACTGACTGGTTGACTTTAACATACAGTATTGTCTATGTGATATTATATGGATGAAGTATGGTAATATATATGCATTAAATGTTCATCTCATGGAAGTCACAGGTGCTTCCATAATGACAGTTCACATAGAGATCGCTCCAAGACCTACATTTAGTCTCAAATCATTAAAGAATTCCAATAAATACAGAAGGTGAGTAGAGAAATAGTGTCCGCTGTATAGATCTGAGCTTCCATCATTTCATTGTACGGCATGGTTAATCTTTAATAATCAGATCATTTTAACTGCTAGTCTTTCTTTTATAATCACACCCAAATTATAAATGGTGCCAGATAATGAGTAAAAAATGGTAATAACATCCCCTCAATAGGAAACTTTCAAATTGTTGTTGAGTTCAAAGTGGGCAACAGAAAAGGGGGTGTGAGGGCTTGTATTAGTCATACTTTTCACTGTGAATGAACACCTAATATAAGTAAGTATCTTATAAGAATGAATCATTTATTTTGGACCACAGATTTAAAATTTTGCTGGCACAGTCTGTAACTCTGTTATTTCTGTGTTGTGGATGGGCCCGGTGCTGTTCTTGTGAACCAATCCCCTAATGAATAAAGGAGCCAATCACTAGGTGAGTAGGAGGGACTTCCAGGTTGAAAGGAGGCAGAGAGGAAGCAGGAGAGAGTTAGGTCCTTTTGGACGGGACAGCGTGAGGACAAGATGTAGCTATTAGTGTCCCTGGTTTCAATGATGGATCCATTAGGATTTAGATTAAGGAGGATTTAGATTTAATAAGGCTTACGCGTTAAAATTTTAGTTGTTGTGCCCAGAGATTGAGTTACCGTTGTTTCTGAACTAAGTTTGTATTGCGCTTTTCTTCACACAGAGGCTCATCTGGGTTCAAGAGAGAAAAGTACAGCAACAAAGCATAGGTTTGCCTGGGGTGCAACAAAACGGTCGAGGGGTTCTTGAGTCGTTCTTGAGTCATGGTGTGGTAGTGACCTGCCAGTGGAAACCTAGAGAGCTGGGTGGAGATGTTTTGGGAGCTCCTGGCCAGAGAGTCTCCATGAGATAATAACAGGTCAGCCATTGCGCACCAGTGCTTGGCTGGCCAGGCCGCCAGGGCAGAGAGTTGCTGGCACAAGGGCAGAAATGTGCTGGTTCATTTTAAAAATATTTCCCGCAACACTTCTGCACCTATGGTAAGGCTGAACCTCATACATCTTGTTATAAACAGGACAAAGAGACTCAATGGTACCTAAGCAAGACACTAGTACAAGGACAATGACAGTGATGTAGTATTTCCTAAAGAGTGGTCCCATATTCTACCTACTTTTCCCAGATCACCCCTAAATAGAATGAAGGGCTGTACACAATGCCTTCCACAAGGAGTTACTGTGAGATATTTCACACAAACTATAGTGTTCTAACTTTGTCCATCAATGGCTAATGCTTATGTTTTCATTCAAGGGCATCTGGTGAATCTCAAAGTATAGTGACTATTATACAATGTTTCAAAATCTCAGAACCACTACATCCTCTGAGACTTAAGACACTCTTTTTCTAGCATAGAGCAACTATTAAAATTACTTATTTCCCACCCATTAAAGCACACTGTATATCTTCTCATTGTAAGAAAATAGGGTAGAAGTTTGAGATAAGGAAAAAAATAAATAAAACCAGACCTGGAATGCCATGCAGGAAATTTAGATCCAAGGTCAAGCATTTGGGCCTCTTGGGGCATAAAGTAGGCTGTGAGTTCTACAGGAGCTTGGGCAGCCCATTCTTTTAGGTTGTAGCCCACTTGGCCTCTCTGTTGGTCCAGCTCTACTCATTTTCTCCAGCTTCCCTCCAGATAAGAAAACTTTATATCAAAGGTTTAACCTTACAATAGGTGTAGAAGCAACAGAGCCAAGGATTGTGACATGAAGCTTCTGAATGTGTGACCCAGAATAAATGATCCTCTTTTATAAGATACTTAAATTGGGTGTCTAGTCACAGTGACATGTCTATATTCTTGGTAACTGTAACTTGCTGGGATCTTGACTGTGTCAGCTGCACCTCTGTAGCATCATATAATACCTTCTCCCAAGCTACCTACCATGGACTCTGACAATGGTACATATTGTAAGACCTCTTTTGTCTTTTGAACGTTTTGAATCAAATTCCTTGAAACTGTGAATGAAATTTCCTAGAAAGAAGGCACAAGTGATAATGAATATTCTATAGGATGATTAACTTACTAGAACTCAGCAGTGTGGAGATGTTGGAATGTTGCAGGTTCAAAGGCTAATTACAATTTCTTTCTCCACCTTTTAATAGTCATCACTGGCTCAACTGATGCCACTGAGTGATACCTTTTGCAATGTATTGACATAGTGTTCCAATAACTCAGAAGATAAGAATATCATCAGAGCATCTAAGGCTTCTATCTAAGGTTTCCCAGCTTCACAGCAACCCACAATTCTGATGTTTCCAACAATGCATTTGAATGGGGTCATGACTTCCGGGTTCCTTTGATCTGTTCCAAAAAATTCAAGAAATAGTAACTATATTAGAAGATAAAATTTGGATAACTAAGTCTGTGATCTAGACCATGGTTGCTCATATTTGGCTTTAGAATAAGCTATACATTCTCTTATTCCTTTGATAGAAAGTTTTTATTTTAATTCTATGCTTGTTCATTTCTTTGATTTGTTTGTTTGTTTGATTGGTTAATTAAATTAACAGTTAATAAAATCCAAATGTGGACTCTCCAAAATGACTTACTTGGTACTGGGAGACTCACTTATATCTGAGGCAGGTATCAGCCAGAGTATTGGTGTGAAAATATCCTTTCTGCCTCCTATGATGCAGGGTTTTGTTTTGTTTTTTTAATTATTTCTGTTTTAAAGCTCTTTTAGAGGAATTTTAATCCAGCAACATGGCTGCTCTGGCAATGAATCACATTGAAAAATATGATCTGGCTGGAATGACGGTAAGCCACACATCTTTAATCCCTATGGCTGGAATACTCCTTTAACACCTTTAATCCCAAACAATGAGGTCTAATTGATTGACTAATCAAGACAAAGTGACTAATCAAGAAAGATTTGACAGAATGAGTCAGAGATAGGTAATCCCCAACTCTCACAAGAACAGGCAGGGAAGAGAGCCTACTTAACAAGCAGTGAGGGAGGGGCAATTCAATCCAGCTCAGTTCACAGTAATTCAGTTTGGTGCAGTTCAGTTGAATGCAGTTGAGAGCAGTTTAGTTCAGAGCAGGGCAGTTGATTTCAGGGTAGTTCAATTCAGTTTATAGATTTCAGAGGCAATATTTCCAAGCAGAGCAATTCAGTCAGAAATGAAAGGAGGCCAATTTGTGTCAGTCAGCTTGGAGAGGATTTTGACCTAGAACAGCTAAGTTGAACCACCCATCTGGAGTACAGCATGAACTAGGAAGCATGAGTTTCTTCTGCAGTAAGTCTTTGAAAGCTGAAATATTCTGATCCTAGGTTCGCAGAGTGAGGCTAGACGTTAAGCCTTCAAGGTTTGGGCTTGTAGAAGATTGGATTGTGTCTTAGTCAGGGTTTCTATTCCTGCACGAACATCATGACCAAGAAGCAAGTTGGGGAGGGAAGGATTTATTCAGCTTACACTTCCATACTGCTGTTCATCACCAAGGAATTCAGGACTGGAACTCAAGCAGGTCAGGAAGCAGGAGCTGATGCAGAGGCCATGGAGGGATGTTCTTTACTGGCTTGCTTCCCCTGGCTTGCTCAACCTGCTCTCTTATAGAACCAAGACTAAAAGCCCAGAGATGGTGCCACCCACAAGGGGCCTTTCCCCCTAGATTTCTAATTGAGAAAATAACTTGCAGTTGGATCTCATGAAGGCATTTCCTCAACTGAAGCTCCTTTCTCTGTGATAACTCCAGCTGTGTCAAATTGATACAAAACTAGCCAGCACAGATTGTATGGAGACTAGAACCTTCCACGCCAAGGCCCAGAGGTAAATGGAAACACTTGGGCTCAGCTCAAGCTGACTATTTCCACCGCTTTAGTAGGGCTTTCACCTAATCACTTTATCTAAGAAAATAAAAGTGGTATGACATTTAGATTTACAAGCTATTCCTTGACTTGACGAATGATCCCTTTGTTTATTCTGAGCTTGTTTTTAGAGTGTTAAGTATATTTTGGATTGCTTTCAAAGTATTTGGCTTAAGATATCCATTTTATTTCTTTCCTTTGAAAGCAGTTTGGTTTATGACTATTCAGTTCATGAAGATTCTAGCATTCAGTCTCTTTTTCTCTAGAGATTCCTCCACTATTCAATTGAAAAAGAATAAAATGTTTGGGAAAATGTATTTGGAATTATAGATAGCTTTATTTTGGTAAGTATGTTATTCACCTTGTACTTTTTCAAAAATTTGAAATTCTAAATAGAGATAATGTGGCTTTGTGTCTCCCCCTAAGAAGTGGCATTTATTATCTGTTAACTTGCTTATTTTGTACTCTTAACTGGACATACTAGGCAAGAGAATAAAAATAATTTTACATATGATCAGTTTGCTTTAGTTGGAATCTAATAACATCTGGGAAAAAAACCTGATAAATTGGCAATTTACATATTAGTAAGATCTCTAGAAATAGCTAAGTTAAAGATTTTTTAAAATAATCAGAAACATAATTTAAATTTTAAATTCTATGTTAGAATTAAAGATACATTCTAATAAACCTGACTACCCTAAAGCTACTAATTATCTAAATTCTGCATTAAAGGAAATTATGTTTAGTTATTCTAGGATTATATCTAGCAGAAAAGATATCTCATGATATACTAAGATGTTCCATTTTTAAAGGCCACTCTGCCTTTTAATGTCCATACACATTCTTGAGTATATCTTGCTTTCTCCTAGAATGTCTCTCTTCTAACCCTTCTTCTTAAATGTATGTTAAAACATTTTTAATAAAATCCCCAACTTGGTTTCAAACTGGCTAAGTGTAATTTACTCTGTCAAGTACTAGTCTGGCCCTAGTCAAGATCAATAAAATATTATGGGAACTCATTTGACTGCCAATGGTTACATTATACAACTACATCTTCATTCCTTACATCAGCATAGCAGTCATCTAAGAAGCTTCAGCCAGCAGCTGGTGGAAACAGATGCAGAAACCCCACCCAAACAATAGGCAAAGCTGAGGAAGTTTTATGGGTAGAAGAGTTGGGGGCAGAGTTTAGGGACATGGAGAGGTCAGGACACAACAAAAATCTAGAGAGTCAACTAACCAGGTCCCATGTGGGCTTATAGAGACTGAACCATCAAAAAAGAACATGCCTTTAATCCAAGCACTTGGGAGGCAGAGGCAGGTGGATTTCTGAGTTCAAGGCCAGCCTGATCTACAAAGTGAGTTCCAGGACAGCCAGGGCTATACAGAGAAACCCTGTGGATCTCCTAATAATTGAAGCTGAGGCTGTCTTTGATTCTGTTGCCTGCCTTTGGATACCATTTCTCTAGCAGGGCTGCCTTTTGGGGCCTCAGTGGAAAGGATGTGATTAATTCTGCTGCAAGTTGATGTACAATGGAGGGTTGATGCCTATGAAGGTCTTTCCCTTATCTGATGAGACAGGTTTTCTATTCTCAATATCATCTATATTTGATATGTACATATAAAATCATATGAAATTTTACTCTTTCTTTTATTTTTGTCCTTGATGGATTTTTATAACTCTTCCACTTTTCTTCAAGCCCATATGTCATGTCTTCTCCTTGATCTATTCTGTTAGTGAGACTTTCCATGGAGTTTTGTATTTGAATTATGAGTTTTTTTCCCTTAAAAATTTCAGGTTGGATTTTTCTTCACTATTTTTAATCTATTTTTTTTTCAATTCAGATTTTATTATCTTACATCCATTTTTTCTCTCTACTTAGTTGTTTGCACTCTTAGGTAAGTATGCTGAGGTATACTTTCCCCAGTATTATTTGTGGAGGAAGCTATCTTTCCTAAAGTATGTGTTTTGGGCACAATTCTAAAGATCAATTAGCTGTAGCTATGTCATTTTAAGGAAAGCCCTCTATTCTATTAAATTGTTCTACATATGTAAGTTTTGTTGACAGTGCAGGTTTTTGGATGGGTTTTGTAATGCTGCCTGTTTTTTCCTTTCTGCTCAGTATTACATTGACCACTCAAGCTTAATGTGTATTTTGGTTTTGTTTAATTTAGTTCTGTGAAGAATGTCATTAGAATTTTGAGGCAGATTAAATTATCATGTCCATGGATTTAGTACAGGATCATATCACCTTTAAAAAGTAATAATTTTGCTTTTTACTTTACTTTTTCTATCTGTTGAGTATATAGACTGCACTAATTGGACTTAGTGAGTTATCAAAAGAAAAGCATAATGTTGGGAGAGAAGCATGTTGTGGGAAATGGATATGTTATCATAGTGATATGGGATTGGATATGATGATATTGCCTTGAATAAATGTATGAAATTCTCAAGAATTAGGAAAAGATATTTTTGTTTTTCATTATATTTGAGGTTATATTCAAATATTTCTCCTTTCCAATTCTCCTAAAAATTTATTTTCTATCCTTTCACGCTGTATGCATTCATATATGTATATATAGATATATGCATATATTCATGTATATTCCCAAATATAATGTTACTTTTTACTTTTCTGTATGTTTTAGGGCTGGCTATTTGGCACTTGACAGTCTGTAGGTATGCTTGCTGTGCTCCTCCCTGGCCAAGACAACCTCTCTCCCTTCCAGTTTTCCTCAGTTCTTGCATAGGCTTCCCTCTTCATGGGTGTTTTCCTATTTACTTTGGCATGTCCACTGTTGTCATACTTGTTCCACTAATTTTTGGACAGTTGTGTTGATAGATAAGACTTTGTAGTTATAGGTTCTAATGTTACTAGAAGAGAAAATCTCACAGCAAACTCTCAGATCCAGTGACTCTTATAGTCTATTTACCCTGTCCTCTGCAATATTCTGTGAGCCTTAGATATGGGAGTATTTTTTAGGTGTAGCTACTCGGACTGGCCTTCACAACTCTCTATTTTAATTGAGTGTGATTTTCTGTAGAAGTTAATGTCTGTTGCAAAAAGATTTTTTTTTTTTTTGATGAGGGATGAAGAGTATACTTATTTGTGGGCATAAATAGAAAAACTATTTTTAACTTGAATATGCCACAAGAAACACTCCCCTCTGTAGCAACATAATGGAAAACAAGCCCAGCTTTTAGAGGAATGGTTCAGGTATCAGCTCCACATTTCCCCCTAAGCAGCTATGAAGAAGTCACTTCCTTTCTGAGATACAGATTGATCATATCTGAAAATGAGGTAACAGTATGACTGATCTCCCTCTTTCATGCAACAGAAGCAGGTAATAGAAAAGAACATGCCAACCAGAAAGCTCATGTCGGAGCATGCCAGCCTAGAGTATGGCTAACATGCTCAATGCTTACAAATTAGATATTGCATATGCATTAAAAAAACCTTTTTTTCACTTGTATAGCTCACTGGATCTGTATGAAAAGCAAAGGGATAGAATAAATACAGGTTCATAAAAGACTATAATCTACAGTGTTAAATATATACATAGAAATAAATCATTATTTCCAAATTTTAAATACAATGATTTGAAAATGACAAGCATTAAATTGGGATTAGGAAAATGTTTTACAGGAAAACACAAAGGAATTTGAATATTAGAATGAGTAGTATTGGGTATAGCACGGACCTTCAAATGGAAAGTAAATGTCTGGTTCCCTGAATCTATCATACTCATCTCAGTTTAGTGTTCATACACAACTGACAATACAGCAACTGGTATATCTTAAGCAGTGACCTCTGGAGACTGTGCTGAGGTCAGTGACAAAGAGTTCATCAATGTATCCCAGAGTTGTGCTGTTGACAATGTAGGTTAAGAAAAAAGTCAAGAGACATTTAGAGACCTCCTGACCACAATGCCAAGCAATGCAGGTAGGAAAAGATGACCTGCCTGTAGCCTAACTGCTCAGGTAGGCCATAGAAACACAAAGGCCTGCCTATCACCAAGCAGGAAAGCTCAGTAAGGCAGAGATATTGAGAGATACACCCACTGCCATGCTAAGAGGCACAGGCTGGGAGAGATGCCCAAAGACCTGCCTGACACCATTTTGCTCTGGAAGGCCATAGATACATAGAAGACTACCTGGCACTGTGCTACACAGGCTGGCTGTAGACACCTAGAGGACTGTTTGCAAGCACATCATGTGGCACAGACAGAGGAGGTCACCCAGATGTCCAACAGCTACATGGACCATCTGCAGTGGGAGCCACTGTAATGTGCAAGTGTGTGATTGACAGCTGGAAGAGAAAGAGAAGCAGAAACCTTTGAGCCTTGTGAAGGGAGATGGAATAGGAGGGGAGAGGGAGAAGAAAAATAGCCTGTTGTGGGTACCCAGTCCCATCTCCTAAAGCCATGGGGAAGTCCTACTCTGTGATAACACTGGGGGCCATGTGTGAGACTCTTGCTATGCAGCTTCTGTGACTCATATTACTGCTAAAGACCATAGGGACATTGTCTGGGTAGCCACCTGAGACCACATGGATGTCTAGGGGTTGTGCTGAATTGGCCCACCCTTCACAGGCTACTGTGCTCTTGAGAGTTGGTCCCACCATGGGACTACAGGCCCTGTACCTCAACTGAGCAGCACAATGGGATTGGCCCTGGTGGCTGGGGCTCAGGTGAACTTGCCCCTAGGGTGAGAACATGGGAGCGTTGTTCTGCCACTCCTCTGCCATGAATTGTGCAGGCCTGGATGTGTTACACACCTCACACACAGCTTGTTACCATCTTCAGCAGAAGGAAAAATTGGCCACTGGGTTCTGAGAGCAAGGGAGGTAGCCCTGCTCCTGGCTGCCTGCAGCACTCTGTAGAGCAAGTCTTGCACCTAACATGAAAAGCACAGTAGAGCTGGCCCTAGTGTCAGGAGGTTGGGTGATGAGGGTGAACCAACCCTGAGGGTGTGAATACAGGAGAGCTGCCCTAACACTCATCTGTTGTGAGATGGTCTGGGTAAAGGAGTTATCCCCTGTAGTATTATTTTTAAAGACACATATACAGCCTTTATATTTTAATATGCTTTAAACAGCACAATAGCTGGGCAACTGTAGCTGCCAGCAGCCATGGCTTCCTGGGTTCCTGAACAGAAAGCTGAGGATGGATGGTAAGGACAGTGAGAGAAATAACCAAGACAAGTTTCTCTGATCAAGGCTCAATCCTTACTTTTTGAGTCTGAACTTAAAACGGGGAGAAACCCATCCCCCACTATGCCAGGATCTCATAGCTTGTCAGGATCTCCTTAGAACAAGCTCAGGCTGCTCAGCAGGTAGTAGAGTCTTGCAGGAAGCTGCAGATGTGGCAGACAATAGACTTTACCTAGGTTGGAAGACTTCACCCTAGGTGGGCTAGTTGGCTGTGGCAAAAACAAGGTCTGCTTCAGCCAGATCAAGGCTGGGAGAAGGCACAGTTCCTCCCTTTTTATTTATTAAAAATTGGCTGAACTGGGGCATAAGATTTACTTAGGCTGGGGGAGGGCACAGGTAACTGCCTAACTTCCATGTTGTTAGAATCTATCTCCCACTCGTAACTCCATGGTCCTATTTACTAATTTCTGTGTTCCATCGTGACTGTCCTTGACCCAACTGAGCAGCTCTTTGGGCATGTGTTCTTGCCCCCTTTCCATGGTGGCTTTGCTTCTCCTGCCTGTAAGTTATTACCCTTCCATGGTGGCCTCCATGTCCCACTCCCTCCTCCTCATGGCCCTCAAGTCCAGAAACCCTAAAACCTGCCTATGTCTCTCCTCCCTAACTATTGGCTGCTGACTTCTTTATTTATCAATTAGAATTAAGTGCGGCAGGGTCCCAGAAGCTATGTGCAGACCCTCTGTGCAGTTTGGGAGACCCAATTAACAGTAGAATATAAGCAACTATAATACCCTCTCCTCCTTTAAGCCTCTTGCCACCTGATAGGTCATTAGAGATGACCCCAGCTAAAGTCATGAAAGTAGATGAGCTGCCCTTGCCCCTTTCCAGCTACAGCACTTGGGATAGTGGGCCCTGCACCTAGCCTTGGCAACACAGTAGAGCTGGTCCTATTGACAAGTGTAGAGTTGAGCTAGCCATGTGGGCATTAGCTTAGAAGAGCTGGCCCTGCCACTGGCCTGATGACTGACCTGAGGTAGAGTACACAAGATGGTCAAGTCCTTGCTCCTCCCTACCTACTGTAGTCAGGAGAACTATCCCTGAGGGCACGAGAGCAGGAAAGTTGTTTCTGCCCCTCTGTTGTGGGAGAGCAAGCCCTGTCACTCACCTTGGCTACACAGTGGAGCTAGTCCTGATGGAGAAACCAAGGGTGAGAAATCTCCAAGGTTCTAAGAGCTGCAGAGTGGGCCCAGACCCTTGCTGACTGCAGCACTTATGAGAGTGAGCCCTATATCTAACTGGGCAACACAGTGGATTGACTCTAGAGGCATGGGTGTGGATGACCGAACCCTGAAGTCCTGAAAGCAAGAGTACTACTGACTCTTTCAGGGGTTGGGACAGGATAGTTATAGGGTAACTTGACAGCAGCAGTGTTAAAGAGCTTCCCTGGTGCTATAGATAAGGGAAAGCAAGCAGGCTGCCCTGCTCAGCTACCACCCAGGCCCAGATTAAGGGCTTTAGGTTGGATCACACCAAAATCTACAACCATTGTGAACTGTTGGGGTTCATGAAATGGCCTGTTATACTGATCCAAAAGCTTCAGGAACTCTACAAAACAGGGCAACAATAAGATTAAACAGGAAAGTCCCAGTGAGGAACCAAGTGAGAATCAAGAGACCTCAAACGAGACCAATGACTCATTGCATTGAATACTTGCAAGTAAAAATGTATGAACAGAGGGGCATATTTTGGGATAGAATGTAATACATGACAGCTTATGTTTTAAGATGTTTCATGTATTGTTTTGTTTATGTTGTTTGGTCATTGGTTAGTATATACATTATTTTGGGGAAAGTGGCAAGGGAAGAGGGCAGATATAAAGAGATGGCAGATAACTAGGATTTGAGTGGATATTGATAAACTCACAAAGAAGCAAAAAAAAAACATTTTTAAAAAGAAAAAACATTACAGCAACATATTAACTATATTTCAGAAAATTTGCTTACTGTCCAACTAACCCTAATGATATCCTAACTACCTATCTGCTACCTATGAGCAGCCCTGTGTTGGGTATGACCTATGTGGGTAAGAAGTCATAGTAAGGTAAGGTTCAAGGTTCTGAGACAGAGTGCCAGGTAAAATGGTGTTCAAGCTCTGCCAGGAAAATAATGGTAGGAGGAGCTAGATGTTTAACTTATCTCTCTGGGACTATTGGCATGCTTAGGCTTTTAGATGCCACCTGTGGCAAATCTCACACTTCACAAGGGTTTCCATACCTATTTGGAGCCTTGAGACTATATGCCAATTTTACATAGTTTCTTAGAAAGAAAAAGCATAGATCTGATGATAGTATCTTCCTTATTAATTACAGATAAGTCCTTTTTTTCATCCTCTACCATAAAACAGTTTTCAAAAGAAGCCCTCTTTAGGGTCTCAAAACAAAAATGATGTAGTACATGACTGTTCAGTGAAAAATCTTGAATCTGTCAGAAATTTTACAGATAGAATAGTGCTCCACTGAGGCATGACCCCATGAGGCATTTAATGAGATTCAGTGTACATGAGGAAGGGCTGTGAGAATGAATTCTGTTGTGTAGCTGCGCCAGTTATGGCGGGGATGAGTACAGAGGTCATTAACAGTCCTCACAGGGATGTTTTCCCCCAGAACATTTTGCTGTCCACTTGTTTCACCATTTTCAATAAGTGTCATGTCAAAACAAATCACTAGATCATGAACTCAGACTTTTCTTCTTTGATCAGCATCTCTAGTGCATTTGTTGAACTCTGCTTGTTGTTGTCCATGAACAACACTAAGATCAGACTAACTAAAAAAGTAAGCAGGTTCTGTAAAGGGTTTCCTCAAATTAGCTCATAACAGTACATACAATCTCACACATCATTTCCTCAATACACTACCTCTAGGCAGATTATGTCTCAATAAATTGAGTACCAGGACTCAGTAGCTTTGTTAGAACCATTCACAAATCTTTTACAGGAATGTTTTCTCTGAACTAAGTCTGCTATAATAGTGTCACTGAAAAACATCGAACATCAGAATCCCTCTATATTTTTAATCCTGATTTGTATTCATGACAACTTGATAATGTAGTAATCTCTCTACTGAAGTCAATTCTGTGAACAGAAATCAGACTGTATATTATTCAAGTCCTTCCTCAAATCTAATTAATAGACTTCAATCTCAAACTGCATGTATCTAGAAGGTAGGGAAGTTTTAACCTTTAACAAAGATTATTAATAGAACCATGAAGATGCAGAAAATGGACTCAAAAGAACAAAAAAATAAAGTAGAAGTTCATGACAGAGAAGAAAGAGGAGAGTGTGGTTTTTGTTGTATCTCTGGAACATATTGCAGAAACATCTACTCAAATTTCATTCTTCACACTTCAAAACACTTTTCATATTTAAGCTTTATTAGAAAGGAGAGCCAATAAAAAGCTGATAGTACAAATCATATCTATGTCTTCCTAGTCATCTTACTAAATACTCTAATTTTTATTTCCTCAACAACTAGATATGAACTTTCTATATGATGAATTATTGTATAGCTAATCATCATCTCATAGTTATTAGATCCAGATACAATATTTTTTTCAAATGGGTCTCTAGGTCCTGCATATCTGCCACAGTACCAATACCATTTTCCCATGATGTTTGAGGATATTTAAGGAATATGGCCATTCCCTAACACACAGCCTCTTCAGATCAGCCTTAGAAAGGCTATGATGAATAGACAGACTCTATGTTGCCAGTGTTTCACAAAACCTCTACTCAGTCTTTCCTTGTCTGCACCCGGAGTAAATTTCCTTATCACTTGTACCTCACCCACACACAGGGTAGACAAACAGAACAGAGATAATCCAAGGCACTTGGAAGGAGAAAACCACAGGTGTGCTTGTGAAGAAGTAGAGGGAACCCTCCCCTTAGTACCTCCTTCTCCCTGAACTGGGGTATAAAGGCAGGCTTTCACCTAGTGCTCACTACCTTCTGCCAAAATGAGAGCACTCCTGTTCCTGGCCCTTGTGGGAGCTGCTGGTGAGTTCCATGTCTTAACTCAGGTCTTGCTCTTCCTTCTTTTAGAAGCCATGAACCCCATCATCAAGGTGACTCTTCACCCCATCTCAACTCCAGTGTTCCCTTTCTTCCTTCAGCAACAGTTCTGCTTCCAATCTTTCAAGCTTCTCTGCAAGCCTAGTTTCCTACCCCTTCCACTCTGACTTATTTAGTGATCAGAGAATATAAAAAAAGGAAGACACCTGGAAGATACAGGAAATGAACCTATATGGGCCCAATAGCTCAGGCCTGATTCTCTTTACAAAGGAAATGCCTAAGTTGAAATTTTAAGTCCTCATTAAACTAGAGACTATTGAAATACTTAACATGTGCATAGGAAAATGACTCATAGTAGGAGGGATATTTTGGTACTATATATTTTTTTAAATACCCAAATGACTTTAAGACCTATAAACATGCAATCAAATACAAAAATCAATGATCTTTAACAATAATATTATATCCCTCTCTTCTTTACAAGGACTGCTCTCCATTTTCCTTAAAATACAGACTTAAGCTATAAAACCCCATGAGTACATACCCAGAATATTATCTAAGAGATTTCCAACCATGGGTAACTCTTTAAAATATATGACAGACAAAAGGGTTCAAAGAATGAGGAACATGAGATCAAAACTGGTAGAGGATCACACAACCATCTCTATACATTATTCCTGCATACAGATAGCATCATTTGCCCTATGCCTGGGAATCCATGAGAGTGAAGTCACATACAGATTATCTTCCTATAGTTTTGCAGTGCTGTGTAGTGCAGTACTGTGTTGAACAAGCTGTTCCATGCCTAAGAGAAATACAGTGCTACTATCTTGCCATCTCTTCTTGCATTAATTAAGAACCCCTAGTTAGTTGAGAGCTGAGGGCTCCACCTAACAACACCTTGAGGGATTGTCTTCTCAGTGATCTTCTTGTCTTTATTCAAGTTGCTTTCCCTGTGGATGATGATGACAAGATCGTTGGAGGATACACCTGCCGAGAGAATTCTGTCCCCTACCAGGTGTCCCTGAACTCTGGCTACCACTTCTGTGGAGGTTCCCTCATCAATGACCAGTGGGTGGTGTCTGCAGCTCACTGCTACAAGTCGTAAGTGATGGGCCCTGTCTGTACAGAACACACACTTAACCTTTTGAAGAGCAGATAGAAGATCAGGCAAGAAATAACCTGATACGGTGAATGGCAACAGTCACAGTAAAGAGATTAGTAAATTATTGAGTTTAGAGAGGATAGGAGTACAGAATAGGAAGCCCTCCACACCAAGGTAGATCATTCAAACTACCTCAAATATGTAGATAAAGAATGGAAAGTTGATTGTAGGACAGAATCAAAACTGAAGTCACACAAAGACTTTCACAAAGGGCAATGCTGGGTCCTATACCATGGTGATAAACTTAGAGTTTCAGTGAGTGTGGAAAATCTGTGAACATTTTAAAAAGCTGTGTGTTTCTGTTAGTTTCACTATAAAGAGGGAACTGAGAGACAGTTTGTATACCAGATAGTGTCAGACCTGAACATGCATCAGAAGGAGCCAGATTATAATTTGAAAAGTTTAGAGGGAAAACACAGAGAATGAATGCAGAGCAAGTTGGGAGATGCCACAGTTACAGGGCTATTCTTATTACACACTGGAATAGACTGATCAAAGTAACAATTTTTGGAGGAGAAGATTTAGTATTGTGTATATGTGCAAAGCCACAGAGGAAAAATGAAGATACAGGGGCTATTTTGTTTATAAAGGGTAGAGGGCCAGGAGTTGATGAGCAGTCATTCACCTTAATCATATTACCTGTCTTCAAAACAGAAAGGAATCTGGTCTCACTGTTACTTGTTGTCCACATCACTGTCACTTTTGTGATACTCAATCAGGCACCTCCCTATTCTAAGATCATTCAGCAAAAAGTGTTTAACAACTCTGAACTATTTGCCGTGATGGAGAAGAAAATTATAACATGATTCTCTTCCCAACAGCCGCATCCAAGTGAGACTGGGAGAGCACAACATCAATGTCCTCGAGGGCAATGAGCAGTTTGTCAATTCTGCCAAGATCATCAAGCATCCCAACTTCAATAGCAGGACCCTGAACAACGACATCATGCTGATCAAACTGGCTTCCCCTGTGACCCTCAATGCCAGAGTGGCCACTGTGGCTCTGCCCAGCTCCTGTGCACCTGCAGGCACTCAGTGTCTCATCTCTGGCTGGGGCAACACCTTGAGCTTTGGTGGTGAGTAGGAAATTTCATCTACTTCTTTTGCAACTTTCCAGAAGCAAGAGAGGTTCTACACTGAAATTGTTGGCTTCTAAGATGCAAAACCATTGCAAGTACCAATAACTCCAAGTTCTATAGTGGGTACAAGAGATATTTGCAGACATGTAAACAGAGCAGCATGTAAACAGAGCAGATGAAGAATATTCTGTTATCACTTCTAGGAAGGACATCAATAATAACTATTCTATGATCTAAGTTTCTTGAGGGCCTTAATATCTTGAAGGATGCTCCATGGTCTGTAGACTTTCTCCACTGGAATATTAATGTCTATCCTGGTTTGAATCACATTCTCTCTTATCCTTTCTTCAAAGTGAACAACCCAGACCTGCTCCAGTGCCTGGATGCCCCACTGCTGCCTCAGGCTGACTGTGAGGCCTCCTATCCTGGAAAGATCACCAATAACATGATCTGTGTTGGCTTCCTAGAGGGAGGCAAAGATTCCTGCCAGGTAATTGGCTTCACTCTCACAAAAATAATTTGTTTTCCTAGGATTGGGGTTAGCATGCCCAAGTGTATGAGGCAGGAAGTTTCCTGTAGTGACTCCATGGAAAAGTGAGGAGGGCTATTCTGGAGGTTATTTCAACATGTCAGCCAGAACAGAGGATGGGCTAACCAAGAGAGGCAAAGCATGGCTAGAATGGCATCTTCAGGTCAGAGTAATGTGGTCCTTTTTCCTTGTGCCTCTTCCTTCAATACTATATTTCTCCCTTCCAGGGTGACTCTGGTGGCCCTGTGGTCTGCAATGGACAGCTCCAGGGCATTGTCTCCTGGGGCTATGGCTGTGCCCTGAAGGACAACCCTGGTGTGTACACCAAGGTCTGCAACTATGTGGACTGGATTCAAAACACCATTGCTGCAAACTAAGCATCCCTTTGAAGTCATTATGTCAATAAAGTGAATATTCCCTTACTTTCTGTGTCTCTGATCTCTTTATCCTTTTGTCTGTGGGAAATACCTTACTATTTGAAGTGATTTCTCTTTACCGTTTAAATGTTGTTTGCGTCCTACATCTCCAAATATGTTGCATGGAATAATATTTCAGCAGCAGTTTCAAAGAAAACATTAAATGGTGGTAGGATTACATGTTTTTTTCTTTTAGAAAAACATATATTAATAAGTTGATATTTAAAATGTTCATGTTCACATGAGATTCATTTTTACTTGTGAGGTGTTTTGTTATTGTAATACACCTGAAAATAATTTATATACAGTAAAGGTACACGAAAGCATCAGTTCAGGCCTAATGATTCCTGAACATCAGGACTGTCGAAGGAGATTACCTAAACATTTAAAAAAACTAGAACCTGCAAATAAAATAATCTGATAAAGTCTGTATTAACATTTATGAAGAGTCATGAAGCTCTTGCCATTTTTCTTGAGAGAGCTTTTGCCAGTTGTCTAAGTCTTCCTTTTAGCTGTGGAAGAACAAACAGGGATAGCCTTGACTGGTCCTCATGTTAATTAAAAGTATCCTTGCCACCCCACATGCTCATAGTTCCTTAGTAAAGCAGGCCTGTGATGTCATCACCTGAAAGGGGCTCACAACCATCAGTAATGATGTTTCCTCCAACAGCATCCCCTGTGGCTCTGTTGTGGTTCTGGAGGCTCCAGGGAAGGCAATATTGTCTCATCCAGCATATGCTTTAGGCCTTTCTATGTGAGTACAGAGCAAGACACATATCTGACAGCCTTCAGATGCAGATTCAGCTTTTCACCACCCTCTGGAGTAACAGGTTTCTCTTTGTTCTTGGCAAGTTTCTCTATAGTAGAAAGGTCACCTGAGCCCCATTTGAGTCCCAACAAGCAAGAAAGGAGTCTTTGGACAGTGGTGAATAATCTCAGGCACCCACTTTTCGTTCACATTTTCAAATGAGGATGGAGAGGTCACAAGAATCATACTAGAAAAAAACAGTTGTCTGGGGATAACTTACTAGTCATAGTCTGTCATAATCTTCTTGTCCTAAAGTATCAAAAAGTCCAAGAGTGTATGGCTCCCTACCAATCATTAGAGTGACTCCATAGTTGTCCAAAACAGCTGGTACAGGTACATATTTTTATGGAAATTTATTCACTGAATAGGATATCACTAAACATGTTTTATCAACAGCATCATCACTGACAACCCAATTGTCTGCACTATAGAAATAGTTTTATACCTACTGTTAATATTTCAAAAACAATGATCTCTGATTCTTCACTGGGGCTACATGTGATTTTTAACCCAACACTTTCATTAGCATGTACATTGTTAAGGAACAAATAACATATACTTTAAACAGGAGATTTATCAATGAAAGCTTCCTTTAAAAGTGAGGTGATTGACAGGCACCATGGCTTGGTGGGACTGTTGTTGACCCTCTCTTTTAGAGGCTTGCAATAACACTTTCTGGTATCATAAAAGCTAAGCTTCAGGAAGAAGATATTCAAGTCAGTTCAGCTTAGCGGTCTCTGGTCCTGTGTCTGAAATGCATGGTGTCTTCAACAAAAAGTAATTATTTTCTGCCTCTTGTGTGGTAACCAATTACAGTAAACAGTAGCTCATAATAATGTTTCAAGAGTTTCTTGTACAACCCCAAGAAACAACTCGAAAGAGGGCTTTTCAAAGGCAGGGTGTTAGGCTTCTGTTTGATGGTCTTTGGCTTTTGGAGGGAGTATTCTTAGCCCAGGAAAGAAATTTCATTAATTTGATAATATATGTGAAATAAAACTTTATAACATATGAATATATGCACATATATACATATATACTATACCTTTCTTTTAAGGTTTATTGTTATAATCCCATATCACATTTGCAGGGATTCTTACTGTTATTTTACCTTCCAGCTTTCTTTGTCTATATTTATCTCCCTGGCTCTTTTATCACTTGTCATTTTTCCCATTTCTCCAATAAAATATTTTGTACACCATTATTCCTTCCCCATTGCTCTTGCACTTTCCTATCCTGGGATTGGTCCCTTTACATTCCTGTTTTATTTGTTTTTCTTTTTATTTGTTTTGTTTATTTTTGTTTCTTTTCCTAGGTATTGCATAATACATACTCATATCTTAAGATTAGTAGGTAGTTGCTCCAATGAGTAGTAATATGTGACATTTGTAATTTGGGGTCTGAGCTAGGATATTTTCCAGTGTTCCATTCATTCACCTGAAAAGTTCATGATTTAATCGTTTACAAGTGAATAATATTCTATATTGTGCATGTACACCATCTCATTGTTTACTAATTTGTTTTACATTTAGATTTTTCCATTTCCTAGCTCTGATACCGAACGTGGCACTAACTGGTGACTCTCTTATTGAACTATACAAGCCTGAACAACAAGAGAGAAAGCAGACTAGTACTGAAAACCAACAAAATATCTAAGTCTAGTGAAGACATTTTGAAGAGACACTTATAACCCTGCCTTTACTAAACCAGGACACTACTAAATTACATTCTAAATATTTGTCCTTATACCTACATTGATGTGCAGTATTCAGTTTATATATAGAAATGTCTCTTTGTAACAGATGGGGATCATTAAAAAGTATCATAACCAATAAAAATGTGGACTTGTAGAGTTCAATCCCAGTAGATTTGTCTGCAAAACAACTCTTGCCCTGATGGCTTAGGGAACATTGTGGAGAGAATTTGGAAAGATTTTAAAAATCAAATAATAAGTGAGTATGTTGTGACATTGTATCTCCAAGTTATGTCAGTAGCTACACCCATAAAATCTCACCAATATGATGCCCACACATAAGCTGAACAAGGACAACAGTAACAAAGGTGCCAAAATGAACATGAAAATGCCCATGAGGTCACACACAACCTTAAACAATGAAACACAGGTAAATAAGGAATTTTGAGAATGGGAGAAATACAAATCCCCAGGTAGAATGTATCAGTTGAATATCAAATAAAAAATGGTGAGTCCTGAGACACCATACCCCCTCCCAGCCTAGTACCATGTGACTCTCACAGGCAGACTATGCCCAAGACATAGACAGTAGATCACACTTGAGAAGAACCCAACAGAGTGTCATGACCCATAGAGGCAGAACAAGCATGAGTTAACCCCAAGCCTTGTGACACACAGGCCCAGATGACTACTGCCCAGGGTATACCACATTTTAGAGGACCCTGGGCACCCAAAGGACCAGAAGAACATTAAAATGAGGAAGTAAGTGGGAGAGAGATAGAAAATAAAAAGAAAAGGAAAGAGAGAGAGAGAGAGAGAGAGAGAGAGAGAGAGCGCGCGCAATGGAGACTCAAGAAATAGCCTGATGTGAATAGCTAGGGATGCTATCTAACACCATGGTGAGGCCCAGGCCTGTGCTATGGCCAAGGCCATTTCTGAGCCTCTGTCCCTGCAGCATTGATCATCTGTTCCCACCAAAGGCCAGACAGACATCCCTAGACTTTGATGATCCCTGGGCAAGGTTGATGGGTGAAGTATCCAGAGCTGCCTAGAACTGGTCCCATCACCTGGGAACCAATAAATAGGTAGCCACTAAGGGTTGAGATCAGGAGAGCTGCTGCCACCCCTCCTCAGGTTTAGCACTTGGGAGAGTCAGCCCTGCACATACAGAGGAAACATAGTAGAGCTGTCCTTGGTTACAGAAGTAGCAGATGAACCAGCCTGAGGGTATCAGCTCAGGAGATCTGGCCTTGCAACTTGTCTGCTGCAGGAGGCTATCATCAACTGCAGCAGTCATAAGGGATGACTTCAAGGTCATGAGTGCAGGAGAGCTGTCCCTGACCCTGAACTGCTGCACCACTTGAGAGAGAAAGTGGGTCCTACATTTCACCTGTGTAACACAGTAGAGTCAGCTCCAAAGCATAAGAATATGAGAGCTGGCCCTATTCCCTGCCTGCTGCAGCACTGGATGAGCTAGCCAGCATAGTGATGGAGAGAGCTCATCCTAATGGTGTTGTTGTGAGAAACTGGAAGGCCAACAAGTGCAGCTACCACCCAGATCCAGATCCAGATCCAGATCCAGATCCAGGATTTTGGGTTGGCCCACTCCAACATCTACCCTATCTATGAACTTCTGGAATGTGTGAAGGAGCTGGTGCTGCAGATCCAAAGCTGCAGGATATATATATATATAGTTCACTATACAGAGAAAATTGCGGGTCACTTTCTATATCAGAGGGTGTTAGACCTGAATATGAGTCCAAGTGATAAGCAAACAAATGATTAAATACTTAAACAAACAAACAAGTAAATATGAAATACAAAGATGAGTACATTTTGAAAAGAAGAAGGGTTTGTTTTCTCACTATAAAAACCAATGAGGAAGAAGGCAAATATTTTCATAACTGGTACCTTAGTCCTATGGCAAAAAAAATTATATTCAAGTTTTCAAAACTGTAGCTGAAGATGGCTTTATCATTCATTTTCTTCACCTGTTGTTTTGATACTCTATTAAAGGATGAGTAATCCTGTCTCCAAAATAAGCTCTCAATCTTGTGAGTGTGGGTGAAATTGATAATAAGTTATTAAAATATGGACTGCAGTGTGTTATGGTCTAGATTGTGCCTCATTGAGTTTGAAGTCGAGATCAAGAGAATGAATCTCCCACTAAGTCTCAGAACGCCACTGTGAAGGTTTAGACAACAGATATTGACCCTATCATTTGAAATTCAACAATACAGTGTCCATTCAAGAAGAAATGGGGATGAAGAATTCCCATGTTGCCTGACCAATGACACAGTGGATAAAAAGGGCTTCAAATGACCTCTTAGTTTTATAATGCTAGATACTGGAGGTATTTTAGAATAAAGAGCAACCAACTCTGCAGTCCTTCACCTCAACCCCTGTACACAATCTCTATCTGACAAACAAAAGGAGAGAGGGCCAAACTAAATCCTATCCACTATCCCAATACTTCTTCTATGATACTGAAGCAGCGTCTTTCAGTTTTCAGAACCACAGAAGTGTAAAGAACTTAGAAAACATGAGATATCCTGAGTCACAGAGAAAAAGACAAATCTAAGTGAGACTGGTACATTATATTGAAGACTTTCCAAATATTGAACAACTTCTGCATACCTGGAATGAAGCCTACCAAGTTAATCAAGATGTTTTGATTGTGATACTGGATTTAGATGGACAGCATTTTATTGAGTATTTTTGCATGAAGGGGTCTGAGCTGACCTGACTTGAATGCCTTCTCTCTGAGGATTAGCTTTCATGATACCAGAAAGTGCTCTGCAAGACTCCAAAGGAGGGAGGCAACCAAGAGTCCCACCCAGACATGGTGCCTATGAGTCAACTCAATTTAAAAGGAACTTTCATCAACAGTCTCCCATTTAAAGTATATGTAATTTATTCCTTAAAATCATGCTTGTGAAAGGGTTCAGGTAAGCATCACATGTGATAATACAAGAAAATTAGGAACGTTTTTAGTCTCAACTTATTCATATATGTTTTTCTGGAAGAAAATAAACCTGTAATCCTTCCATCATTTAATTTTTTGAAACTGCTGCTGAAATATTATTCCATGCAACATATTTGGAGATGTAGGGTGCAAACAACATTTAAATGGTAAAGAGAAATCACTTCAAATAGTAAGGTATTTCCCACAGACAAAAGGATAAAGAGATCAGAGACCCAGAAAGTAAGGGAAAATTCACTTTATTGGCATAATGACTTCAAAGGGATGCTTAGTTTGCGGCAATGGTGTCCTGAATCCAGTCCACATAGTTGCAGACCTTGGTGTACACACCAGGGTTGTCCTTCAGGGCACAGCCATAGCCCCAGGAGACAATGCCCTGGAGCTGTCCATTGCAAACCACAGGACCACCAGAGTCACCCTGGAAAGGAGAAATACAGTATTGAAGGAAGAGGCACAAGGAAAAGGGACCACATTACTCTGACCTGAAGATGCCATTCTAGCCATGCTTTGCCTCTCTTGGTTAGCCCATCCTCTGTTCTGGCTGACATGTTGAAATAACCTCCAGAATAGCCCTCCTCACTTTTCCATGGAGCCACTACAGGAAACTTCCTGCCTCATACACTTGGGCATGTTAACCCCAATCCTAGGAGAACAGATTATTTTTGTAGGATAGAAGCCAAATACCTGGCAGGAATCTTTGCCTCCCTCCAGGAAGCCAACACAGATCATGTTATTGGTGATCTTTCCAGGATAAGAGGCCTCACAGTCAGCCTGAGGTAGCAATGGGGCATCCAGGCATTGAAGCAGGTCTGGGTTGTTCACTTTGAGGAAAGAATAAGAAATAAATGTGATTCAGACCAGAATAGACATCAACATTCCAGTGGAGAAACTCTATGGTTCCTGGAGCATCCTTCAAGATATTAAGGCCCTCAAGAAACTTAGATCATAGAATAGTTATTATTGATGTCCTTCCTAGAAGTGATAACAGAATATTCTTCATCTGCTCTGTTTACATGCTGCTCTGTTTACATGTCTGCAAATATCTCTTGTACCCACTATAGAACTTGGAGTTATTGGTACTTGCAATGGTTTTGCATCTTAGAAGCCAACAATTTCAGTGTAGAACCTCTCTTGCTTCTGGAAAGTTGCAAAAGAAGTAGATGAAATTTCCTACTCACCACCAAAGCTCAAGGTGTTGCCCCAGCCAGAGATGAGACACTGAGTGCCTGCAGGTGCACAGGAGCTGGGCAGAGCCACAGTGGCCACTCTGGCATTGAGGGTCACAGGGGAAGCCAGTTTGATCAGCATGATGTCGTTGTTCAGGGTCCTGCTATTGAAGTTGGGATGCTTGATGATCTTGGCAGAATTGACAAACTGCTCATTGCCCTCGAGGACATTGATGTTGTGCTCTCCCAGTCTCACTTGGATGCGGCTGTTGGGAAGAGAACCATGTTATAATCTTCCTGTGTTAATGCAAATAGTTCAGAGATGTTTAACAGGTTTCGCTGAATCTGCTTGGAATGAGGGGACACCTGGTTTAATATCAGAAAAGTGACAGAGGTGTAGAGCGCAAGTGACATAGGGAGAGCCAATTCCTTTCTGTTTCAAAGACAGGTAATATGATTGAGGTGAAGGACTACCCTTTCTAAACGAAATAGCTCCCTGTATTCTCATTTTTCTCTGTGGCTTTGCAAAGTATAAACCATACTAATTCCCCTGTTCTCAATACTGTTACTCTCATCAGTGTGTAGTAAGTATAGTCTATCCATGCAACTGTCCCATCTCCCAACTTTCTATGAATTCATTCTCTGTGTTTTCTCCCTATAATTTTCAAATTATAATCTGGCTCCTTCTGATGCATGTTCAGGTCTGACACTATCTGGTATACAAACTGTCTCTCAGTTCCCTCTTTATAGTGAAACTAACAGAAACACACCAATGTTTGAAATGTTTACAGATTTTCCACACTCACAGAAAACTCTGAGTTTATCACCATGGTATAGGACCCAGGATTGCTCTTTGTGAAAGTCTTTGTGTGAGTTTATGTTTGATTCTCTCTATCCTACAATCAACTTTCCTTTCTTTCTTTATCTATGTACTGGATGTACTTTGGATAATTTATGGGTGTGGAAGGCTTCCTATTCTGTACTCTTATTCTCTCCAAATCAAGAAATAAGTATTCTCTTTTCTGTGACCATGGCCATTCACCATATCAGGTTATTTCTTGCCTGATCTTATATCTGTCCTTCAAAAGGTCAAGTATGTGTTCTGTACAGCCAGGGCCCATCATTTAATGATGTCCCAGTCTAGTGGCACTGTTCTCAGGTAACTATCACTCACGTTTTGTAGCAATGAGCTGCAGACACCACCCACTGGTCATTGATGAGGGAACCTCCACAGAAGTGGTAGCCAGAGTTCAGAGACACCTGGTAGGGGATAGAATTCTCTCGGCAGGTGTATCCTCCAACGATCTTGTCATCATCATCCACAGGGAAAGCAACTTGAATAAAGACAAGAAGAAAACTGAGAAAACAATTCCTCAAGGTGTTGGAAGATGGAGCCCTCAACCTAGGGGTTCTTTTTTCCTCCTCCTCCTCCTCCTTCTTCTTCTTCTTTTTTTTTTTTTCAAGACAGGGTTTCTCTGTGTAGCCCTGGCTGTCCTGGAACTCATGTTGTACACCAGGCTAGCCTCGAACTCAAAAATCTGCCTGCCTCTGCCTCCCAAGTGCTGGGTTTAAAGGCGTGTGCCACCATGCTTGGCTACCTAGGGGTTCTTAATGCATACAAGAAGAGAAAGTAAGAAGGTAGCAGTGTATCCCTAGTAGGCATAAGACAGTTTGGCCGACACTATACTGCAGTACACAGCACTACAGGACAATAGGACGATACTCTCTAAGTGCCTGCACTCTGATAGGTTACCAGGGACATAAACATCGGTGCTCTCAGCCTGCAGAAATATGGTGCAGAGATTGTTGTCTGATCTACTTTCTTTGATCTGATGATCATCATTCATTGACCCCCATTTGCCTAACACTGCTTTCAAGTGTTTTTTCTGTTAGGAAGTATTTTACAAAATATTCTCAATGTATAAAGCTTTGTGTACCCACAGACTTTTATACCTTGATTCAATATATTAACAAAATATAGAGAACAGACAGAAAGTTTCAGTTTATTGCTGAAATCATTGATTTTTATTTTATTGCATATTTTAAAGTCTTAAAAGTTACTTTAGTATTTTAATAGAACATATTGTAGCAAAATGGCCTTCTTAATACAAGTTACTGTTCCAGTCACATAAAGTAAGTATTTTTTGATATAAGTCTCCACTTTAATGGGGATTTCAACTTTAAACTCTATAAAGGCAGCCAAAGATTGGGTAACCTCAGGTGGTGGAATCATAGTCCTGCTGGTTCATTTCCTGGAACTGCCTTATGCCTTCCTTTTCTAGTCTCTCTGACCACATTATACACGAGAGAGGAAAGGATAATAAACCAGGATTACAGAGAAGCCTGAAATATTGGAAGCAGAGTAGCTGCTGGAAGAAGAAAGAGGACATTGGGGTAGAGATAGGGTGAAAAGGCTGCCTTGGTGGTGGGGTCCACGGCTTCTAGAAGAAGGAAGAGCATGGGTTAAGGCAGGGAACTCACCAGCAGCTCCCACAAGGGCCAGGAACAGGAGTGAATTCATTGTAGCAGAAGGTAGTAAGCACTAGGGAGAAGCCTGTCTTTATACCCTAATGTACTGAGAAGGAGTTACTAATGGGAGGGCCCCCACTGCTTCTAGACAAACACAGCTGTGGTTTTCCCTCATACAGAGCCTTACATCATCTATGCTGTTTGTCTGCTCTGTGACTATGTGAGGTACATGTGATAGGGAAACATTTCATCATATTGTAGGCATGAATAGTGGATGATTTTTGCAAAACAGTAGAAACATAGACTCTATGTATGCATCGTAGCCTTAGGTTCATGTAAAGAGGTTATGTGGTATAGAATAGACATCTTCATTAGCTATACCCTAATATCATGGGAAACTTTTTTATTTATATTAAGGAAGACCTGGTATTGGTATGTATTGGTGGATATTGAAACCTCTTGTCCCATGTGAAGAAACATGGTATCTGGATCTAATAACTATGAGATTATTATTATTCGCTCTAGAATAGTTTATCATATAAAAATAACATATACAAGGACACAGACATCAGAATTACAGTATTTAATAGCATGTCAAAGGGAGAAATAGACATGGTTTGTACTGTAGGTTTACTTGGCTCTCCTTCCTAACAAAGTTCATACAAGAAAAGTGTTTTGAAGTGTGAAGAATGAGGTTTAAGTAGAAGATTCCTTAATAAGTTCCAGAGATACACCAATCCCACATTCTCCTAGCTCCTCTTGGTCATCACCTTTGACCCTCATTTTTCATGCTTTTATAAGTCCATTTTCATGGTTCTGTTAACAATCTGCATTTGAGAATCCCTTATTTCAACACAGCCATTTGAGATAGAAGTCTATAGTCGACAGTAGATATAAGGAAGGATTTCAGGAATACTTGGTGTAATTTCTGTTCACAGAATTGCCTTCAGTATAGAGATTACTTTATTAACAAGGATTCATTAACACAAAACAATATGAAAAATATAGGAAGATTCTGATATTCTATATTTTTTAACTACAGTATTATATCAGACTTAGTTCACAGAAAACATTTCTGTAAAATATCTGTGAATAAGTTTTAACAAAGCTATTGTGCCACATCATGAGCATTTATGGAGATATCACCTGCCTAGAGGGAGTATATTGAAAAAAGATATGTGAGGTTATATCAAAAGTTATGAGCTAATTGGAGGAATCCTTGTACAGAATCTACTTACTTTTTTAGCTAGTCTGATCTCAGTATTGTTGAGGGACAAGAACTAGAAGAGCTAATGATTAACTTTCCTCAAATTAGACAATTAACAAATCCCTCAGAGACTAGTCTGTGCAGATGAGAGTGCAGACTATAGAAGCTACACAGCTTGTGGGACAAGCAGAAGTGACACAGATTCTGGGACAGACCCCATTTTGGGCTCCAGACATCCTGCAACTTCCCCACCAGAGGAGAGGTGTCCGCCTGGGAGGGTTCTGCTGGAGCACCTGGGGAGCCATCTTGGGTCCCAGATCCCACAGAGACTAGTCTGCGCAGGTTAGAGTGTGGACTACAGAAGCTACAGAGATTCTGGGACAGGCATAAGCAACACAGCTTCTGGGACAGGCAGAAGCTACACAGCTTCTGGGACAGGCCCTGTTTCGGGCCTTCATTTTCAGCCAGGAGGCAGGTCCGAACGCCAGATATTTGTGCACCTTCCCTGTAAGAGCTTGCCTGCAGAGAGTACTCTGACCACTGAGACTCAGGAGAGAGCTAGACTCCCAGGTCTGTTGACAGAGGCTAACAGAATCATAGAAGGAAAAAGCTCCAATGAGAGACAACTATAACAGCTAACTCCAGAAATTACCAGATGGTGAAAGGCAAACGTAAGAATCTTACTAACAGAAACCAAGACCACTCACCATCATCAGAATACAGCACTCCCACCTCAGCCAGTCCTGGATATCCCAACACACCTAAAAAGCAAGACTCAGATTTAAAATCATATCTCATGATGCTGGTAGAGGACATCAAGAAGGACATTAATAACTCAATTAAAGAAATACAGGACAACACTGCTAAAGAGGTAGAAGTCCTTAAAGAAATACAGAAAAAACACAACCAAACAGGTGATGGAATTGAACAAAACCGTCTAAGACCTGAAAAGGGAAGTAGACACAATAAAGAAAACCCAAAGTGAGACAACACTGGAGATAGAAACCCTAGGAAAGAAATCCGGAACCATAGATGTAAGCATCAGCAACAGAATACAAGAGATGGAAGAGAGAATCTCAGATAGAGAAGATTCCATAGAGAACATGGGCTCAACAATAAAAAAAAAAAAGCAAAATGCAAAAAGATCCTAACTCAAAACATCCAGGGAATCCAGGACACAATGAGAAGGCCAAATCTACGGATAAGAGGAGTAGATAAGAATAAAGATTTTCAACTTAAAGGGCCAGCAAATATCTTCAATAAAATTATAGAAAAAAACTTCCCAAACCTAAAGAAAGAGATGCCCATGAACATACAAGAAGCCTACAGAAATTCAAATAGACTGGACAAGAAAAGAAATTCCTGCTGACACATAATAATCAGAACAACAAATGCACTAAATAAAGATAGAATATTCAAGGCAGTAAAGGAAAAAGGTCAAGTAAAATATAAAGGCAGGCCTTTTAGAATTATACCAGACTTCTCACCAGAGACTATGAAAGCCAGAAGATCCTGGAAAGATGTTATGCAGACCCCAAGAGAACACAAATGCTAGCCCAGGCTACTATACCAAGCAAAACTCTCAATTACCATAGATGGAGAAACAAAAGTATTCCACGGTAAAACCAAATTCACAGAATATCTTTCCACAAATCCAGCCCTTCAAAGGATAATAAAGGGAAAACAACAACACAAGGACAGAAACTACACCCAAGAAAAAGCAAGAAAGTAATCCTTAAACAAATCTAAAAGAAGACAGCCACAAGAACAGAATCCCAACTTTAACAACAAAAAAAGAGGAAGCAACAATTACTGTTCTTTAATTTTTCCTAACATCAATGGACTCAGTTCCCCAATCAAAAGACATAGATTAATAGACTGGCTACACAACAAGACCCAACATTTTGTTGCTTACAGGAAGCCCACCTCAGGGAAAAGGACAGAAACTACCTCAGAGTGAAAGGCTGGATAACAATTTTCCAAGCAAATGGACTGAAGAAACAAGCTGGAGTAGCCATTCATATATCGAATAAAGTTGACTTCCAAACTAAAGTTATCAAAAAAGACAAGGATGGTCACTTCATACTCATCAAAGGTAAAATATAGTAAGATGAACTCTCAATTCTGAATATCTATGCTCCAAATACAAGGGTAGCCACATTCATTAAAGAAACTTTAGTAAAGCTTAAAGCACACATTGCACCTCACACAATAATAGTGGGAGACTTCAACACCCCACTCTCACCAATGGACAGATCCTGGAGAAAGAAACTGAACAGAGAAACATGGACACTAACAGAAGTTATGAAACAAATGGATTTAATTGATATCTACAGAACATTTTATCCTAAAATAAAAGGATATACCTTCTTATCAGCACCACATGGTACTTCCTCCAAAATTGACCATATAACTGGTCACAAAACAGGCCTCCACAGATACAAAAATATTGAAATTATCCCATGCATCCTGTCTGATGACCATGGACTAAGGCTGATCTTTAATAACAACATAAATAATAGAAATCCAACATTCACATGGAAATTGAACAACACCCTACTCAATGATTCATTGGTCAAGATGAAATAAAGAAAGAAATTAAAGACTTTTTAGAGTTTAATGAAAATGAAGCCACAACACACCCAAACTTATGGGACACAATGAAGGCATTTTTAAGAGGAAAACTCCCCTTCCAGTCCGGCCAGCACCGGGGTAGCTAGGGCTCAGAGTTGACTGACACCTGCCAGCTACCCACAAGACCTGCCACGGGATCTTAAGACCTCCGGTGAGTGGAACACAGCATCTGCTCCAACCCAATCACACGGGACCTGAGACTGCATTAATTAGGGAGAAAACCTGGCCTGATCAGGGGCACAAGTCCCTTCTGGTCCACGCCAGCACAGGGGTACCTTGGGCATGGAGTCTACAGACAGAGACAAAGTTTGGAGCTGAGACAAAAGGATGGACCATCTAGAGACTGCCATACCCAGGGATCCATCCCATAATCAGCGTCCAAACTCTGACACCATTGCATACACTAGCAAGATTGTGCGGATAGTACCCTGATATAGCTGTCTCTAGTGAGATTATGCCGGGGCCTAGCAAACACATAAGTGGATGCTTACAGTCCTATTGGATGGATCACAGGACCCCCAATGGAGGAGCTAGAGAAAATACCCAAGGAGCTAAAGGGATCTGCAACCCTATAGATACAACAACATTATGAACTAACCAGTACCCTGGAGCTCTTGACTCTAGCTGCATATGTATCAAAAGATGGCCTAGTTGGCCATCACTGGAAAGAGAGGCCCATTGGACTTGCAAACTTTATATGCCCCAGTACAGGGGAACGCCAGAGCCAAAAAGTGGGAGTGGGTGGGTAGGGGGGTGGGGGGAACGGTATGGGGGACTTTTGGGATAGCATTGGAAATGTAAATGAGGAAATTACATTAATTTAAAAAAAAAGAAAAACTCATAGCCCTGAGTGCCTCCAAAAAGAAACTAGAGAGAGCATACACTAGCAGCCTGACAGCACACCTAGAAGCTCTAGAACTAAATGAAGCAAATTCACCCAAGAGGAGTAGACTGAAGGAAATAATGAAACTCAGGGCTGAAATCAACCAAATGGAAACCAAAAGAACTATTCAAAGTATCAACCAAACCAGGAGCTGGTTATTTGAGAAAATCAACAAGATAGATAAACCCTTAGCCAGACTAACTACAGGGCACAAGGACAGCATCCTGATTATCAAAATAAAAAATGAAAAAGGAGACATAACAACAGAACCTGAGGAAATGCAAAATACCATCAGATCATACTACAAAAGGTTATACTCAACAAAATTAGAAAACCTGGATGAAATGGACAACTTCCTAGACTGATACCAGGTACTAAAGTTAAATCAGGATCAGATTAACGATCTAAACAGTTCCATTTCCCCTAAAGAAATAGAAGCAGTCATCAATAGTCTCCAAACCAAAAATTAGCCCAGGACCTGATGGGTTTAGTGCAGAATACTGTCAGACCTTCAAAGAAGACCTAATTCCAACTATTCTCAAACTATTCCACAAAATAGAAACAGAAGGTACTCTACCCAATTCATTCTATGAAGCCACAATTACTCTGATATCTCAACCACACAAAGATACAACAAAGAAAGAGAACTTCAGACCAATTTCCCTTATAAATATCAATGCAAAAATACTCAATAAAACCTTCCCAAACCGAATCCAAGAACACATCAATATGATCATCCATCATGACCAAGTAGGCTTCATCCCAGGGACGCAGGGATGGTTTAATATACGGAAATTCATCAATGTAATCCACTATATAAACAAACTCAAAGACAAAAACCACATGATCATCTTGTTAGATGCTGAGAAAGCATTTGACAAAATGAAACACCCCTTCATGATAAAAGATTTGTAAAGATCAGGAATTCAAGGCCCATACATAAATGTAATAAAAGCAATCTACAGCACACCAGTAGCCAACATCAAACTAAATGGAGAGAAACTCGAAGCAATCCTACTAAAATTAGGGATTAGACAAGGCCGCCCACTTTCTTCATAGCTCTAGCCAGATCAATTTGACAACAAAAGGAGATCAAGGGGATACAAATTGGAAAGGAAGAGGTAAAAATATCACTATTTGCAGATGATATGATAGTATATATAAGTGACCCCAAAAATTCCATCCGGGGAACTCCTAAACCTGATAAACAGCTTCAGTGCAGTAGCTGGATATAAAATCAACTCAAATAAATCAATCGCCTTTCTCTAGCAAATGGTAAATGGACTGAGAAAGAAATTAGGGAAACAACATGCTTCACAATAGTCACAAAAATATAAAATACCTTGGTGTGACGCTAACTAAGGAAGTGAAAGATCTCTATGATAAGAACTTCAAGTCTCTGAAGGAAGAAATTGAAGAAGATCCCAGAAGATGGAAAGATCTCCCATGCTCATGGATTGGCAGGATTAATATAGCCAAAATGGCTATCCTGCCAAAAGCAATCTACAGATTCAATGCAATCCCCATCAAAATCTCAACTCAATTCTTCACTGAGATAGGAAGGGCAATTTGCAAATTCATCTGGAAAAATAAAAAACCTAGGATAGTAAAACCTCTCAACAATAAAAGAACCTCTGGTGGAATCACCAGGCCTGACATTAAGATGTACTACAGAGCAATTGTGATTAAAACTGCATAGTACTGGTACAGTGGCAGACAGGTAGATCAATGGAATAGAATTGAAGACCCAAAAATGAATCCACAGATCTATGGTCACTTGATCTTTGACAAGGGAGCTAAAACCATCCACTGGAAAAAAGACAGCATTTTCTTTTTTTTTTTTCTTTTTTTTCACAGCTAATATATTTTATTAAAAAATAAGTTGGGAACAAAATAGTTCATATATCAAATTTAAAGGTTTGGGGGACTTTAGAAATGATGATGCATGTGAAAATTTGGACCTATAAAGATGTAGAGATTTTTTTTTCTTCTCTTATTTTTTTTTTATTACGTATTTTCCTCAATTACATTTCCAATGCTATCCCAAAAGCCTCCCACACCCTCCCCCCACACTCCCCTACCCACCCATTCCCATTTTTTGGCCCTGGCGTTCCCCTGTACTGGGGCATATAAAGTTTGCCTGTCCAGTGGGCCTCTCTTTCCAGTGATGGACGATTAGGCCATCTTTTGATACATAAGCAGCTAGAGTCAAGAGCTCCGGGGTACTGGTTAGTTCATAATGTTGTTGCACCTACAGGATTGCAGATCTCTTTAGCTCCTTGGATACTTTTTCTAGCTCCTCCATTGGGGGCCCTGTGATCCATCCAATAGTTGACTGTGAGCATCCACTTCTGTGTTTGTTAGGCCCCGGCCTAGTCTCACAAGAGACGGCTATATCACAGTCCTTGTACCAAATGCTTGCTAGTGTATGCAATGGTGTCAGAGTTTGGAGGCTAATTATGGGATGGATCCCTGGATATGGCAGTCTCTTGATGGTCCATCCTTTTGTCTCAGCTCCAAACTTTGTCTCTGTAACTCCTTCCATGGGTGATTGTTTCCAATTCTAAGAAGGGGCAAAGTGTCCACACTTTGGTCTTCGTTCTTCTTCAGTTTCAGGTCTTTTGCAAATTGTACCTTATTGCCTAGGAATTTCATAAATTCATTCTTTTTAATAGCCGAGTAGTACTCCATTGTGTAAATGTACCACATTTTTTTTATCCATTCCTCTGTTGAGGGGCATCTGGGTTCTTTCCAGGTTCTGGCTATTATAAATAAGGCTGATATGAACATAGTGGAGCATGTGTCCTTCTTACCGGTTGGGACATCTTCTGGATATATGCCCAGGAGAGGTATTGCTGGATCTTCCGGTAGTACTATGTCCAATTTTCTGAGGAACCGCCAGACTGATTTCCAGAGTGGTTGTACAAGCTTGCAATCCCACCAATAATGGAGGAGTGTTCCTCTTTCTCCACATCCTCGCCAGCATCTGCTGTCACCTGAATTTTTGATCTTAGCCATTCTGACTGGTGTGAGGTGGAATCTCAGGGTTGTTTTGATTTGCATTTCCCTGATGATTAAGGATGTTGAACATTTTTTCAGGTGCTTCTCTGCCATTCGGTATTCCTCAGGTGAGAATTCTTTGTTCAATTCTGAGCCCCATTTTTAATGGGGTTATTTGATTTTCTGGAGTCCACCTTCTTGAGTTCTTTATATATATTGGATATTAATCCCCTATCTGATTTAGGATAGGTAAAGATCCTTTCCCAATCTGTTGGTGGTCTTTTTGTATTATTGACGGTGTCTTTTGCCTTAAAGAAGCTTTGCAGTTTCATGAGGTCCCATTTGTCAATCCTCGATCTTACAGCACATGCCATTGCTGTTCTGTTCAAGAATTTTTCCCCTGTGCCCATATCTTTGAGGCTTTTCCCCACTTTCTCCTCTATAAGTTTCAGTGTCTGTGGTTTTATGTGAAGTTCCTTGATCCACTTAGATTTGACCTTAGTACAAGGCATAGGAATGGATCGATTCGCATTCTTCTACATGATAACAACCAGTTGTGCCAGCACCATTTGTTGAAAATGCTCTCTTTCTTCCACTGGATGGTTTTAGCTCCCTTGTCGAAGATCAAGTGACCATAGGTGTGTGGGTTCATTTCTGGGTCTTCAATTCTATTCCATTGGTCTACTTGTCTGTCACTATACCAGTACCATGCAGTTTTCATCACAATTGCTCTGTAGTAAAGCTTTAGGTCAGGCATGGTGATTCCACCAGAGGTACTTTTGTCCTTGAGAAGAGTTTTTGCTATCCTAGGTTTTTTGTTATTCCATATGAATTTACAGATTGCTCTTTCTAATTCGTTGAAGAATTGAGTTGGAATTTTGATGGGGATTGCATTGAATCTGTAGATTGCTTTTGGCAAGATAGCCATTTTTACAATGTTGATCCTTCCAATCCATGAGCATGGGAGATCTTTCCATCTTCTGAGATCAAAAAATGGTGCTGGCACAACTGGTAGTTATCATGTACAAGAATGTAAATTGATCCTTTCCTATCTCCTTGTAGAAAGCTCAAGTCGAATTGGATCAAAGATCTCCACATAAGACCAGAGACACTGAAATTAATAGAGGAGAAAGTGGGGAAAATCCCTGAAGATATGGGCACAGGGGGAAAATTCCTAAACAGAATAGCAATGGCTTGTGCTATAAGATGAAGAATTGAGAAATGGTACCTCATGAAATTGCAAAGCTTCTGTAAGGCAAAAGACACTGTCAATAAAACAAAAAGGCCACCAACAGATTTTGAAAGGATTTTTACCAATCCTAAACCTGATAGGGGACTAATACCCAATATATACAAAGAGCTCAAGAAACTGGACTCCAGAAATTCAAATAACCCCATTAAAAATGGGGTACAGAGCTAAACAAAGAATTCTCAAATGAGGAATACCAAAGGGCTGAGAAGCACTTGAAAAGATGTTCAACATCCTTAATCATCAGGGAATTGCAAATCAAAACAACCTTGAGATTCCACCTCACACCATACATAATGGCTAAGATCAAAAATTCAGGTGACAGCAGATGCTGGCAAGGATGTGGAGAAAGATGAACTCTCGTCCACTGCTGGTGGGATTGCAAGCTTGTACAGCCAATCTGGAAGTCAGTCTGGAGTTTCCTCAGACTTTGCACATAATACTACCAAAAGATCCAGCAACATTTCTTCTGGGCATATACCCACATGAAGTTCCAACTGGTAAGAAGAACACATGCTCCACTATGTTCATAGCAGTCTTATTTATAATAACCAGAAGCTGGAAAGAACCCAGATGTCCCTCAACAGAAGAATGAATACAGAAAATGTAGCACATTTACACAATGGAGTACTACTCAGCTATTAAAAACAATGGATTTATGAAAGTCTTAGCCAAATGGATGTATCTGGAAATATCATCCTTAGTGAGGTAACCCAATCACAAAAGAAGTCTTTAGATATGCACTCACTGATAAGTAGATATTAGTCCAGAAACATAGAACACACAAGATACAATTTGCAAAACACAAGAAAATCAGGAAGAGGGAAGACCAATGGGTGGATACTTCATTCCTCCTTAAAATAGGGAACAAAATACCCATGAAAGGAGTTACAGAGACAAAGTTTGGAGCTAAGATGAAAGGTGGGACTATCCAGAGAAAACCCAACCCTGGGATACATCCCATAATCACCCACCAAACCCAGACACTATTGCATATGCCAGAAAGATTTTGCTGAAGGGACCCTGGTATAGCTGTCTCATATGAGGCTATGCCAGTTCCTGGCAAATACAGAAGTGGATGCTCACAGTCATCTATAAAATGGAACACAGGGCCCCCAGTGGAGAAGCTAGAGAAAGCACCCAAGGATCTGAAGGGGTCTGCAACCCTATAGGTGGAACAACAATATAAACTAGCCAGTACCCCCAGAGCTCATATCTCTAGCTGCATATGTAGCAGAAGATGGCCTAGTCGGCCATCATTGGGAAGAGATGTCCCTTGGTATTGCAAACTTTATATTCCCCAGTACAGGGGAATGCCAGGGCCAAGAAGCAGGAGTGGGTGGGTAGGGGAGCAGCACAGAGAGAGTATATAGGAAACTTTCAGGATAGCATTTGAAATTTATATAAAGAAAATATCTAATAAGAAATTAAAAAAAAGAAAACTAACAAATGTTTTAGTGATGCTGAACAAATAGTAAAAGTGTGAGTTTAGAATCTAGTGCTTGATTTTGACATGCTACTCATGGAAAATTATTAAGGAAATGGACACCAGAATGTACTGGAAATAGCATCCCTGTGAGGCCTATTAATATCTTCTGTACCAATCTCTGGCCTGACTGGCACAGCTATACAACATATTTGGTATTCACAGCCTCCCTGAATCTCATTAAATGGATCATGGAGTCATGCCTAAGTGGAGTACTATTCTATTTCAATTTCTGACAGCTTTTCAAGACATTTAACATAAGAGGCATGTACTACATAGCTTAATGTGTGGAGCTTCACTTACCTTTTAAAAACTGGTGTATGGTGAGGATAAAAAAATAAATTATTTCTAATTAATAAAGAAGATACTAGGACTCAGATGGCTTCCTTTATTTTTTATTTTTTCTTTTTTCTATTTTCTTTTTTTTTCTTTTGCCAAGAACTTATCTAAAACTTGCATATTATCTCAAGGCTCCAAAAGGATGTGGAAACTCTTATGAAATGTGAGATTTGCCACAGGTGGCAAAGCAAGCCAGAGGTCCCTAAGAGATAAGTTATACATCAGGCTCCTTCTGGATTCCTCTCTTGGAAGAGTTTGAACACCAAACTTATAATTTACCTGGTACTGTGCCTCAAAGTCCTGCGTTATAATGACCCCTCACCCACCTGAGGTATGTCTAACACAGGGCTACTTACAGCCATTAACAGGCTGTTAGTATATTGGACAGTAAGCAAATTTTCTGAAATATAGTTAACGTACAGTTGTTTTGTTTAATTTTTCTTTTTGCTGTTAATTATTTCAATTATTTATATTTCAAATGTTTCCCCCTTTCTGGTCCCCTCTCCACAAGCCTCCTATTCCACCCCCCCCATCCCTTTTGCCTCAAGAGGTGCTCCCCCACCCACCCACCCACTCCCACCTCACCCAACTAGCATCCTCCTTCTCTGAGGCATCAAACCTCCACAGGATCCAACATATCCCCTCCCACTGAAGCCAGACAAGGCAGTCCTCTGCTACATATGCTGTGGGGTCCACAGACCACCCATGAATTCTCTTTGGTTGGTGGCTTAGTCCCTGAATACTCTGAGGGGTCTGATTAGTTGATACTGTTATTCTTCTTATGGGGTTGCAATCTTTTTCAGCTCCTTCAACTCTTCCCTAACTTCCCTAATTGTTTCCTTTAGACAGGAACAATTCTGAGTTAATATTTGTTAGATGGGTGTGTGGCTCCATCTCTCATCTGGGGGTCATGGCTATCTATTGCAGGTGGTCTTTTCAGGTTCTATCTCCCTGCTGTTGGGCATTTCCTCTTGTGTCATCTCCATTGGGTTCTTCAAGCCTCTCAGAGCTATGTTGACTGGATTTCCTAGTGGTTCTCTCTCTCCACACCCCACAATGCTGCATATTTCTAGTCATTCTTCTGGCCCCCTGGGCTTCTGTTCTGTCTGCCCCCACCCCAACCTCATCCTGCTCCCTTCTCTTCCCTTTCCCTCTCCCATGCTTAACCTCTCATGTGTATCTTCTTCCCCCTTTTAAGTGAGATTGAAGCATCCACATTTGGGCCCTTCCTTCTTGATAAGGCTTCACAATATCCATGTATCAGTGAGTACATACTGTGAGGAGCGGGTGTGGCGGCAGTCTCAAAGGCGCCAGGGACTGCAGCTAAGTCGTATGACTTGCACCTGACTTCCTCATATAAGCCACAAACATCCTGAGAGCTGCGCAGGTGTACCAGGATACCGGTGAATCCATTTTGATGGAGATATGCCCCTGCTGCCCTGATTAGCTGAAGCTGCGTGCCTGGTGAGGTGGCGTAGCCTGCTGTGCGTGGATGTGAACTGAGAGTATATAAGAGTGAGAGGCCCGGGTTAGAGGGAGGATTATTATTCGAGAGAGGATTATTATTATTGGGAGATATCAACGAGGGGGAGATATAAACAAGGGAGATATAAACAAGGGAGATATAAACAAGGGAGATATAGAGAAAGAAGAAACAGGACTGAATAAACGTGTGCAGAAGGATCCTGTTGCAGTGTCGTTCTTCCTGGCCAGTTGGGCGCGCGCAAGAACATACCATGTATATCCTTATGAATCTGGGTTACCTTACTTAGAATACTTAGTTCTAGCCATTAGCCTGCAAAATTCATGATGCCCTTGTTTTTAATACCTGAGTAGTATTCCATTGTACCACATTTTCTGTACCTACTCTTCCATTGAGGGACATCTGAGTTGTTTTCAGCTGAGTACCACTCAGCTATTAAAAACAATGACTTTATGACCCAGATGCCATGGATGCAAAATGTTCCTGGGACCCAGTGAGGATGACATTAGCCAATAACCCAATGAAGGGGAGATAGAAACTGTGGACACCATATCCAGTGGTTAGGCTCAGCCCTGGTTGACGGATGGGACCACCCACGCATCTCAAAAATATCCAACCAGAATTGCTCCTGTGTAAAGCAAATGCAGGGACAAAAAGTGGAGCAGAGACTGAAGGAAAGGCCATCCAGAGGCTGCCCCCCCCCCGACACTATTTTTGGATGCCAAGAAGTGCTTAGAGCCTGATATGAATGTCTCCTGAGAGGCTTTGCCAGAACCTGACCAATACAGATGCAGATGCTTGTAGCCAATCATCAGCCTGAGCATGGAGATCACAATGGAGAAGTTAGGGGAAGGACCGAAGGAGCTGAAGGGATTTGAAATGCTATAGGAAGAACAACAATATCAACCAACCAGAATCCCCAGAGCTCCCAGGGACTAGACCACCAACCAAAGAGTCCACATGGAGTGACCCATTAATGGGATAAGAGGACCTTGGTCCTATGGAAGGACTTTGGAAGTTGAATTAAATGCAGCTTTTTATTTTGCTATGGCTAGTAATGGCCCCCACAGACTCATGTGTTTAAACAAGCCTATGAGGTCCAAGAAGTGGAATGTGTTGGCCTGAATATGCTTGGCCCAGGGAGTGGCACTATTAGGAGTGACGGCATTGTTGGAGGAAGTGTGTCACTGTGGTAGTCAACGAAGAAATCCTCCTCCTAACCACATGAGAGCCAGTATTCTAGCAGCCTTCAGATGAAGATGTAGAACTCTCAGCTCCTCCTGCATCATGACATCCTTGATGCTGCCATGCTCCCACTTTGGTGAAAATGGACTGAACCTCTGAACCTATAAGGCAGTCACAATTAAATGTTGACCGGTGTTATGGTGTATATTCACAGCAATAAAACTCTAACTAAGAAACCACTCTCCCAAGTGTTAGATCTGACAAGGGACAAGTCCATTTCACCCACTCTCATGAACCTGGGGCCAACTCTCCTGGCTTCTTAGGTGTTGAGAAGCTCAGGGGAGGGACAACATCACCCTTATACCCAGACAATCTCACAGCAGGTGAGTGGTGGGGTTACTCTCTAGCACTAACATACCTAGGGATGGCTCACCCCTGAACACCCCCCACCCCATTACTAGGATAAAGTCCATTGTGCTTCTCATGGTAGGTGCAAGGCCTGATCTTTAGCTGGCCAGGAGCAGGGCCAGATATCCTGCTCTCAGGACCCTGTGATCAACTCTTCCTTCTGCTGCAGATGGTGAGGAGCTGAGTGTGAGGAGGTCAACACATTCAAGCATGTACTATCTCATGGCAGACTAGCACTCCCATGCTACTACCCTGGAGAAGGCTCACCTGAGGCCCAGACAACAGGGCCAACTGCACAGTCCTGCCCAGGTGAAGCCTATATTCCCAAAGTTGGGCCAGCTCTCAACAGCACAGTAACCAGTGACTGTGGGCCAGTTCAGCACAACCCCTGGATATCCATGTGACCTGAGGCTGATTACCAGAACAGGGGCATCTCCATGGTCTTTAGTGGTAACATGAAGTACAGCAGTTGCATAGCAAGGGTCTCAGACATGGCTCTCAGTGGCAGCACAAGGTGAAACTTCACCATGGTCTCAGGAGGTAATGTGGGGTACCCACAACAGGCTATTTTTTTTTCTCCCTCACATCTCTAGTTCCATCTCCCTTCACAAGGCTCAAACATGTCTGCTTCTCTTTTCTCCCATCTGTCCACCACATACTTATATATCACAGTGGCTCCCACTGCAGGTGGACCACGTAGATGCTGAGCATCTGGGTGACCTCTTCTGTCTGTCCCGCATGGTGTGGTTGCAAGCTGGCCATTAGGTATCTATAGCTAGGCTGTGTGGCCTGGTGGTGGCCAGCTCTATGGATGTCTTTCCTTGAACTCACTACATGTCACAGTGCCAGTCAGTCTCCTGTGTGTATGTGGTCTCCCAAAGAAACAGATGTGGCAGGCATGTCTTTGGGCATGTCTCCCAGACTGTGCCTCTTGGCATAACAGTGGGTGGATCTCTTGATACCTCCTTCCAACTGAGCTTTGCTGCTTGATGGCAGGAAAGCCTGTATTTGTCTATGGCCAACCCAAACAGTAAGGCTGCAGGTAGGATTGTGGTCATGTTTGGCATGACCTTCAACAGGTCTCTCAATGTCTTTTGACTTTTCCCTCAACCTCCACTATAATCAGGACAGCTATGGTATGCATTGATTAACTCTTTGTTACTGACCTCAACATATCAGCCAGATTTTTTTCTTGCTGTAAAGTGTTTATATTACTTTAGAGGAAAAAGAGATATTTGTCCTAGTGTTCCTACCTTCCAGCATATATTGGCCAGGTGACCCACAATATTATCCTCAATATCATATGGAAAATCATATTAACCAAAGGCATGTTCAGATTGATTGTTCTCACTCTGAACCTATCTGTGAAGAAACATTTAAGGGCATGATACAATGGCCTTCTATAGCTAAAGTTTGAAATTTAACCATCTAATATTTTGTGATCCTACTAATGAACTAGTATCAATTTTCACCTAGATATTAGGAATCATAGACTTAAAGGACTCTAGACTGAGATAAGAATAGTAACAACATTGAACCAGCCATTTACTTTCTACTTGATGTCTGTGTTATTCGAAATATTATGTACCCTAATATACGGTCTTTTTTTTTCTTCTGTAGAACATTCCCATAGTCCCCAATGAATGCTTGGTACTGTCAAATCTTTGAATTTAAAATTCTTAAATTAAAAAAATATAAAATTAATTTTTGTGTATATTTAAGGCTGGAGATTGTAGTTTTATGAACCTGTATTAATCCTGTCTGATCAAATGAGCTTTACAATTGGAAATAATATTTTTAAGTTTATGTAATAGATGATGTGTCAGCATTGATCACAGTAGTCATACTCTAGGCTGGCATGCTCAGAGAAGAGCTTATTGGCTGTCATGATCATTTCTATTACTTGCTTCTATCTCATGAAAGGGCATAGAACACATACTGTTACCTCATTTTCAGATAAGAAGTATCTATAGATCTGAAAGGAAATGGCTTCTGTATAGAAACCTTCATCTTAAAAATTAGTGTTTTTTTTCTATTATGTTGCTAAAGAGTGGAGTGTTTCTGGAGACTCTATAGTGGCATGGACAGCTTAAGAATAATTTTTCTCTTTATGCCAACATAGAAGTATATTCTTCATCCTTCATCTAGGAAAATTATGTTAGCAACAGATAGTGCCACAGACTGGACTCAGTCGGTCTCTCAACCCAGGGGATCCAAGATTTTGGTAATCCGGTGGACAAGGAGTCGGCAAAACGTGACAAACAGACATTGACACAGAGAGAGTACTGTATCTGAATGTAATTTCTCAAAGCAAGCATCAGACTTATAATACAGAAGAAAAACAAGAAAGCTAGGAGATTTGTCAGCCAAGGTACATTGAGATGCATAATGGTTCTTTATACAAAACAGAGAAAATGCATCCATAAAAGCTGACAGGAGCCAGGCAGTGTTTACAACTGAGATAAGAACAGCCCTATCTAAAATCAGCCATTCACAGGAGCCAGGTGAAAAGTCTGATGCAATGCTAGTCTATTGTTAAACCCACCACCAGGAGTCCCTTACTAAATACCTAATTATGCTATTCCTCTGGGCTTAGTGAAAAACATGCACCATGGGAGTTCTGTGCTACTAATCCTCTCATGAATAATATAATAATCCAGTTCCTCCTTAAACTACAACCCACCTTCTTTCTACTATAATGTAATGTAGGCTGCCATTCATGTCTGTAATGAGAATTCTGAGTTTATTATTTTGAACTAGCCCTGAAATTACTAGCTCCTATCCAGCAAAATGTGAGATGCCTGATTACTGTCAACACTGGGGCATTTCGTCTGAATGAGTAACATTCTTACAAAATTCCAAGCCCAGGGTCAGCTCCAGGGCTGCCTAGGACATTGGAGAAGGCCAGGAAGCAAAGTTCAAACTAGCTTAGGTATTTGATAAATCATTTCTTGGAGGCACCTATAATAAAACAATACTGAAAGAAAGCACACAGATCCATTCACCAACTAATGCAAGGACAAGTTTGGAGCATTCATGCTATGCAATGCCAAAGTTCCAGAAGACTAGGTTTCAATGAAACTTTTTGCCTCAGGACTGTGTCCAGGCTTTTGGGCCTGCCAAATGCAGACTTCACTGGAGTGGGTGTGGCAAGATAATAACCACTACAGAAAATCACAATCAGTCAAAATACAGAATTATGGAACCCATCCCAGTCCTAATGGATATATCTACAAAACAATACCATACCTAGGGCTCAGAGAACATTTCATTTGAGGGGCTAGAAAGACTGTAAGTGCCAAAGTATTAGGGAGTTTGATTAGGGAGTTTGCTTTGTGATTATGTCCTCTAGTAAATTCAGAATCTAGAATCAACAACATGAGTGTCCAAATATGAGCTGAATAAGTACTACACCAAAGGACATGCCAAAGTAGATGAGAAAACAGCCACAAGGCTTCAAGCATACACAAAGAACTATAGGCAACTGAGGAAAACTGTAAGTAGGAGAGTTGGTCTTTCCAGAGAAGAGCACACTAAGCACACTAATTGGTTGGCAGGAATAGCAGTTTGATCCAGAAGAAACCACAAGGCTCTGCCAATTAGCCCAAGTCTGTGGAAGTGGCAAGAAGCTGATAGAATACCACCAAACATTATTTGGTGTGTTTCTCTCTATGAAATCAGGACAAATGATGACCAGTAAAGAATGTCAAGGCTAACTAATACCATATAGTATTGTCAGCATAGACTAGCATCAGAAAAGCCCAACAATGACTAGCAAAGAATGGTAAGTTGTACCAACACTACACTGCATTGTCCACTGTCTGTTGGGTGATATTTATACCCTTTCCAAACGTCAAGTGTTCTTTCAAGCATCTGGTCTAACAAAATAATTCCCCGTTTCCAGAATACTCCTAAAAAAACCACCATGTGTCTGTTCTCTACAAAATATCTTCCCATGTATTTGCTTCACCAAAAATATCCTTTCATAAAACAGTCCCAGAAAAGCATCACATGATACAACTAAGTATCCAAAGAAACCAGAAATTTCCACTTCACTCCCTAGTTCCACCTACTGGATGTTGGCTTCATCTTCTGTTTCCAACAGCTGCTTGATGGAGCTTTTCAGAAGACAGTTATGCTAGGGTCCTATCTGCAAGCATAGCAAAGTATTACTATATTAATACTAATATAAATGCCAGGGGTTGGCTCTTTTCCATATGATGTGTCTCAAGTTGGGCCAGCCATTGGATGGCCATTCCCTCAACCTTGGCTCTATCTTTATCCCTGCACAGACCTTGAAGCAGGACAAATTTTGAGTTGAAGATATTGCTGGTGGATCAGTGCCCCTGTCCCTCCATTGGAAGGCCTACCTGACTACAGGATGTGGCCACATAAGTTTCCATGTCCCCAGTTGCAAGGAGTCTTAGCTTAGGTTACCCTCATTGACTCCTGAGAGTCTTCCCCTTCTCAGGTCTCTGATATATCCCAGAAATGCACACCCACCAATTTCCAATCTATCCCAGTCCTCTCCTTTCCCACTGTCCTATTCCCAATGCACCTGATCCCCACTTCTTTTCCACTCTCCATCCACTCTACACACAGTTCTCTCCTTCCAACCACCTCCAATGTCTATTTTATTTTCCAACATGGCCTATGTAAGAGATAGAGATATAGCTCTGTAATGTAATCAGCAGCAGCCTGACATGTTCACATATTCTTTTATAGGACCATAGTAACATTTAACACAGTGAATCACATTTACTCCACTTGAAACTGAGCAACAGATTTTATTAAAGATGTTTTACTATAGATCTATAGATTAGAAAAAAAAAAGATATACTTATTGAGAAAGCAAGACATACCAAATATGGCTATGGACTACCAGGAGAGAATGACCTTTACAAATGGAAAATCTCAGTATAGCATGAGGTATCTTGTCTAGTAGGTTTCTTTCTTGAATAGGCAATAAAGATAATTTATTTTGATGCTGAATTTAGATAATTAGAAGGTTGAGGACAGTAAAATTTATCAGAATGAATCTTTAGTTCTTACATAGAATTTAAATTTTAAATTTATTTTCTATTTATCTAGACAAGTTGTAAATTTTATCAGTTTTTCTTGAGCTGTTATTAGGTTCCAAATGAATCAAGCTGTCCATATTTTAATTTATTTTTATCCTTACAGAGAATCTTTTTTCTAACCAAGCTCTTGACTTGCTGATATTTGTAGTGGAGAATGTATGAGATTTGAGTAGGAAATGTCTTACATTTGTTTCAAGATATTTCACTCTTGTGTTCATGTCATATCAAGGATACTCAGGAAACATTTATGTATACAAACAATGCTGTCTATGTATACCATGTATTATCAATGTTGCCTTGGGTATTTATATTAAAAAATAGCTACCTTGTATTCTAGGTCAAGTAGCCTGTGCATGAAGTCTACAATAATTTTGAAGAATAGGTTTGAGCAATGTTTAACCTGAATTCTGAACAAGAATAAGGTACACATAAAAATGGAAGACATATTTTGACTATATATGTAACAAGATTATAATGCTGTGCTCTGTCAGTGGTGAGTCTTTTTGTATGTGATCTCCTCCTCCCTTTTTAATTAAGTAATCACTGAGATCCAGCTTTCATTTTTTAAGAGTATAATCCAGACATAGAAGAGCTGTACTTAAATTGTTTGTCAGCTTGGGTCTATGTCTAAGATCCAATTGGAGTATCCTTCCTATAAGAGGCTTTTCTCTCCACTGGCTACGTGTATATGGAAAAGTACATTGGAGGTAAGATCATGTTTTGGTTCCCTGAAAAACAGTGATGGTTCTGGAGCTGGCCATTAACATGGGAGGAATGTAGCTAAAATTGTGGCAATTGGGTCTGAGAGGGAAAAATGACCAGAAGCTGAAGAAATGGGAAATGAGAAAAAAACTGCTAAAACTGTCAATGCTGGCCTCATAGAATGTTTTAGTCCTATGACTGGCATGACTGTATGAGCTTCACATTCCTGAACAGCCATTCAGAGTTGTTGTATCTTCATGCTGGTTCTCGTTTATTTGCTCCTGGGCTTACTCCTATGTGGAAGGTCTGTCATATTGCCATGTCTGTCAGGCTTTTCAGACTGTTCACATACTTTTATTTTTCACACTCACGTTAGTGTGAGGTATTCAAAAAAAAGAGTCATGTGGATGGATTCATTTTTCCAGAGAAATTATCTAAAACTGGCATGCTTCCCCAAGGCCATAGGTGGATATGGAAATTATTGGAGCTTGTGAGACTGGGCCCAGGTGGCAGCTAAATTCTCTGCTGACAATTAAACCAGAAGTTCCAATGGAACACACTACCCACCCATTTTCCTTCTGGCATTTGCCTTCCTGAAAGAACATGAGTGCAGAATTTTCCATTTCCCTGATAGTGCACTATTTCTTACCACACCAGGTAAGTGGGAAAATCCATGTGTAGAAGGGATTACTTAATTATGAAAACAACTCACATGATCATTTTCTTATATAAAGTACTATCCATCTTTCTCACATCATCTCTTCTTAGTCATCCATTCCCTTTTTCCTGTGTCTTTTACTGTTCTATACACCCAGTTTTAATTCTAAGATTTTAGCCATAATATTTCTGTGCAATGTGTAAAGATTATTCTCATATTATTCAAATGCTCATTTCTGTATTTCACTATGTTTTCAATATGAATACAGCATTGTAAGATTTATGTTAAGAGTGTCCTGTCTTACAATAGAAATACCTACAAAGTCAACTAACTTAGGTCCATGGTGACTCACATAGACTGAACCATCAACCAACGCGCATGCAGGGCTAGAACGACTTCCTCAACCACATTTGTAGAAGAAGTGTGGCTTGGGATTCATGTGGGTCTCCTAACAAACTAGAGAGGGGACTGTCTCTGACACTGTTGTGTACCACTGGATTCCCTTCCTGTACCTGGACCACCTTCTTGGGCCTAAGAGGGAAAGGAGGTGCTAAGTCCTGCTGGTGTCCCAGGGCAGGGTTATACCCAAGGGGATCTCCCTCTTTACCTCAAAGGGAGGAGAATTATGGGGAGGGATTTGTAAGGGCAGGACTGGGAGGAGAGGATAGAGGGAGCTGCTATTGGGATTTAATGTGAATAATGTAAACAAAAAAATGCTTCTCCAATCTCAAGTTTGTGTAAACGATGCTTACAGTTTATTTCCTGCCTTGTCAATAAAGCCTGGAAAAGCCAATAACTAGATGATAAAGAAAATAGAGTGGGACTTCCTGGAGGAGAAAGGATTCTCAAAGAGAGGAAGGAAGAGGAAATTCAAGCAGGGAGTTAGGAAAATTAAACTAAAAGATTAGAATAGAATTTTAATGCCTAGTTACTGACCTTTTAAAATTGTTTTAAATTGTAAATAAATCTTGTTCTCTTTGTGTTGTTATTGCGGAACAGGTATGTATTTAAAAAATCTGCCACAGCATACACTTTCTGCATATATTTATAATAATATTGTTACATGGCTTTATGCAAGTAAAGCCTAAAACCAGATAAGGGGTCAAATTAGGGTGACAATGTTGCTGAAGAAGGGCAGGGAGAGAGCAAAAGGACACAGGGAACATGAACCAGAGACTAGAGGAGATGTTATAAGGGACCTAGGGGGCTAGAGATAAGGAAGGTGGCTGGGGGGAATCTACTAAACCATGATTTGGCTAATTTTTATACCAATTGTAAATTTAAAGAAAGGCCAGTAAACAGGGTTAATGTCTTTCTTCTGAGAGGGGTCTGTTGTAAGGAAACTGTTTTGTTTAAGAGGGCAACTCAGCTGTCTCATTTCATTTTGGTATTCTGGGTGCATCAAGGGGCCCCTGATATAATATTGGCTGAATGATAGCCTCATGTTTTTATGTTTCCCAGCCTTTAAAACTAGAAGCCAAACAATAAACTTCTCTCCTCTACAAACAAACAAAAAACCCACAGTATAAATTTCCTCCATAAATTTATAATATTATTGTTACACAGGATATGCCCTTTTATAAAGCAACTGTTTACTCTTATTATTTCTACCCTACTTACTATTTCTTTCATATCACACTTTCATGTTTTTCAACAAGGTAAAATTTCTGATTATGAAATCCAATGTTCCTCTGTATAATGAAGAAATTGTTTCTGTTTTCCTCTCAGGGGAAAAAAATGACAATTTAGTAAATGTCTTTAGGTTCAAGGCTGGCCATAAATAATCAGGTAATTTTCAAATAAATCTCTTTGTATCCCACTTGAAGCTCTTCAACTTGTGTGTGTATATAGCTTTCAATTTTCATGCCCTTGGTAAGTCCATTTGGAGATTTTATTTATTCAGAAGTTCTCTCTTTTTTTTTAAATTAGGTATTTTCCTCATTTACATTTCCAATGCTATCCCAAAAGTCCCCCATACACTCCCCCCCCACCCCCCTACTCACCCACTCCCACTTTTTGGCCCTGGCGTTCCCCTGTACTGGGGCATATAAAGTTTGCAAGTCCAATGGGCCTCTCTTTCCAGTGATGGCCGACTAGGCCATCTTTTGATACATATGCAGCTAGAGTCAAGAGCTCTGGGGTACTGGTTAGTTCATAATGTTGTTCCCCCTATAGGGTTGCAGATCCCTTTAGCTCCTTGGGTATTTTCTCTAGCTCCTCCATTGGGGGCCCTGTGATCCATCCAATAGCTGACTGTGAGCATCCACTTATGTGTTTGCTAGGCCCCGGCATAGTCTCACTAGAGACAGCTATATCAGGGTCCTTTCAGCAAAAATCTTGCTAGTGTATGCAATGGTGTCAGCGTTTGGAGGCTGATTATGGGATGGATCCCTGGATATGGCAGTCTCTAGATGGTCTATCCTTTTGTCTCAGCTCCAAACTTTGTCTCTGCAACTCCTTCCATGGGTGTTTTGTTCCCAATTCTAAGAAGGGGCAAAGTGTCCACACTTTGGACTTCGTTCTTCTTGAGTTTCATGTGTTTTGCAAATTGTAACTTATATCTTGGTTATTCTAGGTTTCTGGGCTAATATCCACTTATCAGTGAGTACATATCATTTGAGTTCTTTTGTGATTGGGTTACCTCACTCAGGATAATGCCCTCCAGGTCCAACCATTTGCCTAGGAATTTCATAAATTTATTCTTTTTAATAGCTGAGTAGTACTCCATTGTGTAAATGTACCACATTTTTTGTATCCATTTCTCTCTCGAGGGGCATCTGGGTTCTTTCCAGCTTCTGGCTATTATAAATAAGGCTGCTATGAACATAGTGGAGTATGTTTCTTTCTTACTAGTTGGAACATCTTCTGGATATATGCCCAGGAGAGGTATTGCGGGATCCTCTGGTAGTACCATGTCCAATTTTCTGAGAAACTATCAGACTGATTTCCAGAGTGGTTGTACAAGCATGCAACCCCACCAACAGTGGAGGAGTGTTCCTCTTTCACCACATCCTAGCCAGCATCTGCTGTCCCCTGAATTTTTGATCTTAGCCATTCTGACTGGTGTGAGATGGAATCTCAGGCTTGTTTTGATTTGTATTTCCCTGATGATTAAGGATGCTGAACATTTTTTCAGGTGTTTCTCAGCCATTCGTTATTCCTCAACAGAGCAATTGTGATAAAAATGGCATGGTACTGGTATAACGACAGAAAAGTAGACCAATGGAATAGAATTGAAGACCCAGAAATGAACCCACACAACTACGGTCACTTGATCTTCAACAAGGGAGCTAAAACCATCCAGTGGAAAAAAGACAGCATTTTCAACAAATGGTGCTGGCACAACTGGTGGTTATCATGTAGAAGAATGCGAATTGCTCCATTCCTATCTCCTTGTACAAAGGTCAAATCTAAGAGGATCAAGGAACTCCACATAAAACCAGAGACACTGAAACTTCTAGAAGAGAAAGCGGGGAAAAGCCTCGAAGATACTGGCACAGGGGAAAAATTCCTGAATAGAACAGCAATATCTTGTGCTGTAAGATCGAGAATTGACAAATGGGACCTCATGAAACTGCAAAGCTTCTTTAAGGCAAAAGACACCGTCAATAATACAAAAAGGCCACCAACAGATTGAGAAAGGATCTTTACCTATCCTAAATCAGATCGAGGACTAATATCCAATATATATAAAGAACTCAAGAAGGTAGACTCCAGAAAATCAAATAACCCCATCAGAAGTTCTCTTTTAATTTGGACATAAATGAGAACTCTCTGTGTTTTAAAGTAACAATGGTTATTTTTATTGCTAGATGAGTTGGTGAAACTGAAGTTTCTTCCATGGCTGGAGATGTCATTAAGTGATTTTCTTGATTAGATAATATGGAAGACCAACCTCAGATCTGGGCTACATCTTGTAGTGGCAGCCCCTAAAAGCACATTGCAAAATATTTGCTTTTTGTCTGCATTCCTCCATGCTCACTGGTAAGTTTGTAAATCCTATAATATTGTGAGATAATGATTTGCTGGTATTGGAACCTATATTATGACCTTTACAAGTTCAAGACAGAAAATGTCCCAGAATTGAAAGGGGAAAGTGGACACAAGGTCCCATCTCTATGAAAGAAGTTATTTACAACTATATCTTAGAAAGGAAATATTAGTTTTCTCCAATGGAGTGTCACTGGGTATATCAATCACAGATTAGGAAAGGCCACATGAACATGCAAGTTGATCAACAGAAAATAATATCCATTGTTATCTAATATACTTTTTTTAGGCTCTCTCTCTCTCTCTCTCTCTCTCTCTCTCTCTCTCTGTGTGTGTGTGTGTGTGTGTGTGTGTATCTTATTAATTTTTTGTGGTAGTTGATTTTTGTTTTTATGTTTTTGAAAGAGCAAGAAAGATGAAGTTGGTTGTGTAAAAAGTAGGATAATAAGTGAAGATGAGTAAGATTTTAATATACAAATTTAATTATTATCATAAGGAATAATAACTAAAGTACTGAATGAATTGGATGTAATGCTAGGCTAGACTAAGATATTTAGCGAAGAGTTAGAAATTATGAAAGAGAATCATATTGGTAGTACAAAACAGTATGAATCAGAAAATAATGCTAGGTTAGACTAAGATATTTAGCGAAGAGTTAGAAATTATGAAAGAGAATCATATTGGTAGTACAAAACAGTATGAATCAGAAAATATACAATGGAAACTATTACTAATAAGAGTAGCCAAGCTGAAGGAAAGAATACCAGGTGTTTGAGACAACCTTGAGAAATTATGAAAGTGGAGTGATGAAGTAAAAAAACAAGACTCTAATCTCCAGGACATCTGAATAGAAAGTCAAACACATAAGTCTGAGGTGCCTTCCTGCTGTGCTTTCCCTGAGAGGGTAGGTACGCTTGCTCCCTTGCTCTTTTCCTATTTGGTACTTCTGCTGAACTCTCATTTTTAGCACCTTACCAAATTTTCTTTTCTTTTTCTTTCTGCTAAAATGTTACAAAGAGTGGGTCTTACTGTGACATTTTCGAGGATGCATACTATTGTCCATTTTCCATATTGATTCTCCTATTACAGTCTTTGACATCCTCAATATTCAATCTTTACCCCCATTTTTCTCTAACCATCTCCATTCTACTTTTATGTATATATTTATCTTGGGAGTGAATAATGTAATATTTGGGGTTTTGAGAATTTTGCTTCACATGAAAAGCTCAAGTTCCATCCCTTTTCCCTGCAAATAACATTTTCTCTATCACTGACTTTAACTTCATGAATTTATGCATAAGTTTTGCTTTTAAATTCAGCATTCCACCCTGAGTCTTTTATTTGAAGAGTTAAGAACATTTATATTTAGTTGTTATTGAGAGCTAAGTACTAACTCGCCTAATTTTGCTGGTTCTTTTCCTGGTTTGGTTATATGTTGTTTGCTCCTTTCTTTCTCATCTATACATTTTAGTAGTTTCTATTATTATTATTATTATTATTATTACTAATTGTTGTTGCTGTTATCACTTAATTTGCCTTAACCTTTTTAAATTTAAACTCTTACCTAAAATAGATTTTTCCATTCACTACATTATGATCCCAATTTTCCCTCACTGAACACCTCTCCATCCATGGGGGCTCAGTTGGCACACAGTTCAATAAGATATACCCCATTCCTGGCACTGGAAGTTTTGTTTGGTGGTGAGAAATGACTAACTGAAGTTTTGTTTCCCCTGATATTTGGTGATTCAATCTAGATTTGATTTATTTATATAATTTTTAAAAACTTATACTGTAATAAGATTTGGTATACCGTCTTTTACAAATTCTATTTAGCCTTCAGTTTAGGTATCTGTCATGATTTTTCTTTCCTTACCTACCTTTTCTCTCCACTTCTCCATTTGATAATTTTGTTCCAACACCCCACCCATGTTTATCCATAATTATATAGTCCATTTCTTTTTCCTCAGGAGAACTTTTACATCCAACTAATCCCTTACTCTATACCTAACCTCTGGGATTATACGGATTGTAGCTTACATATTAAGGACTTAAAACCCCCCTATTGAGTCCTAAATGTAACAGTCTGGACCTTCGATGCAGTCCCCTAGCTCTGAATAAAGTCCATATGGTTACATTTAGCACCTGCTTGGCTCCTTTATGAGTCCTTGCTGTGCAAGTCCTTGCTGCACAAGGACTTGCATGTGAGGCACAAACTGAACAGTAGAGACAGCATTGGAGGCAACACACAGAAGAAATCCAAGCATAGACGAACCTCTGATCAGGTATGTTTGGAATTGTGCTTTTGTGCTAAAGAAAGAAAACAAACTGTGTATAAAAATCAGGTAAACATAGTTTCAAAATAATAAAATAACATCTTTAAGTAGAGAGTTAAATAAAATTTAAAAATGAATAAGACACTCAAGGATATAAGAAAATAATGCAGGATGTTTGGACCAATGAAAAGATAAATGACTTAATTGAAATGAGCATGATACTGATTACAATGATTATTATTTGGGTATTTTTTATTTTATTCTTAATTGCCACAGTGGCTTTCTATGCCTTCCTTTAAAAAATGGCTTTCAAGAAAAAGAGAAATATAAAAAGTAGAGACAAGCCTTAGAAGAAAAATTAGAAAAAAACGTAACTAGAAATGAGAAAGGTACTCAAATTAGAGACAGAGAAATTAAGACAAGAGCTTACTGAACCACCATGTAATGAAATCAAAAGTCAGCCAAAAGTTTTTAGAAAACTGATCTTAGATTATCCAACTACTATGCAACAAACACCAACACACAGTAGTTACCCAAGATATTGAAAAATTTGGATGGCATCTCATAAATATGATATAATTTAAAACATTTAAAGAAGCTCCCGCTTTATATGGTATATGTTCATGGTTCATGAAGCAAATGTTAATTTCTTGGGGGATTCAAATTAGATTAATCATCCAAGACTGGAAATGTATGTCAAAAGCAATATTAGAATCTGGTCCTCATTACAATGGTGATCATGGTAGTAAGAAGAAACAAAGTAGAAAGAACAGAGAAATAGGGACGAAAGTATCAAATTTTCCCAAATCAGATGCTAGGTAAAGGTCAATATACCAAAGTACAGACTCGAGTTGAATATGATGAGGCCACATTGGCATTACATTGTATTGCAGTTTTAAGTGCTTGAGATAAGATTGAAGTAACAAGAAAAAGGTCTAAACTATTTACTCACATTATACAGATTACAAAAGAAACAATCATTTACTTTTTACAAAGGAAGACCTTAGCTGTAAATTGAATGTTATCAGATTCAGATCCTACGAAAGCAGTGATAAAGTGATCTTTGGCTTTTGAAAATGCTAATCCTTTTCCTCTTTCTCCACATCCTCACCAGCATCTGCTGTCACCTCAGTTTTTGATCTTAGCCTTTCTGATTGGTATGAAGTAGAATCTCAGGGTTGTTTTGATTTGCATTCCCATGGTAACTAAGGGTGTTGAACATTTCTTTATTGGTGAGATTGCAAGCTGGTACAAACACTCTGGAAATCAATTTGGCAGTTCCTCAGAAAATTGGACATAGTACTATCTGTGAACCCAGCTATAACACTACTGGGCATATACCCAAAAGATGCTCTAACATGTAATAAGGACACATGCATGTTCATAGCAGCCTTATTTATAATAACCAGAAGCCAGAAAGAACCCAGATGTCCCTCAACAGAGGAATGGATACAGAAAATGTGGTACATTTATACAATGGAGTACTACTCAGCTATTAAAAACAGTGAGTTCATGAAAATCTTATGCAAAAGGATGGAATTAGAAAATATCATCCTGAGTGAGGTAACCCAATCACAAAAGAGCACACAAGGTATGCACTCACTGATAAGTGGATATTAGCTGAGAAGCTCAGAATACCCAAGATACAATTCACAGACCACATGAAGCTCAAGAAGAAGGAAGACCAAAGTGTGGAGATACAGAGACAAAGTGTGGAGCAGAGGCAGAAGGAAAGGCCATCCAGAGACTGCCCCACCTGGGGATCCATCCCATATACAGTTACCAAACCCAGACACTATTGTGGATGCCAGCAAGTGCTTGCTGACAGGAGCATGATACAGCTGTCTCCTGAGAGGCTCTGCCAGTGCCTGACAAATACAGAGGTGGATGCTCACAGCCAACCAATGGACTGATCACAGGATCCCCAATGGAGGAACTAGAGAAAGGACTGAAGGAGCTGAAGGGGTTTGCAGCCACTTAGGAGCAACAATATGAACCAACTAGTACACCAAGAGCTTCCAGGGACTAAACTACCAACCCAAGAGTACACATGGAGGGACCCATGGCTCTAGCCACATATGTGGCAGAGGATGGCCTAGTTGGTCATCAATGGAAGGAGAGGCCCTTGATCCTGTGAAGTCTTGATTCCCCAGTGTAGCATAATGCCAGGATAGGGAAGCAGAAGTGTGTGGGGTGGTGAGCAGGGGGTAGGAGGAGGGGGATAGGGAATTTTTGGAGGGGAATCAAGGAAAGACTATAACATTTGAAGTTTATTTATATATATATATAAAGAAAAATGCTAATTTTGAATGCATAATGATAATCAAGCACAAATAGTTGAGTGGATTAGAACTATAGCTGAATAGCTGATGATGTTGGGTCTCATTTATATGATGAAACTGTAATAGAAATAATCTGTAAAGGTTTTTAAAAATGCCCTACTGTCACATGTCTTTTTTTTTTTTTTTTTTTTTTTTTTTTTTTTTTTTTTTTTTTTTTTTCGAGACAGGGTTTCTCTTTATAGCCCTGGCTGTCCTGGAACTTACTTTGTAGACCAGGCTGGCCTCAAACTCAGAAATCCACCTGCCTCTGCCTCCGGACTGCTGGGATTAAAGGCATGTGCCACCATGCCCAGCCTGTTACAAGTCTTAATTGTGATAATCAAGGTCATTTCAAAAGAAACTGTAGGTAGAGCAAGCTAACTCCAAAAGAAGGTCTGAGCTTTCTGGAGCATGCATTAGGTGTGGGAAAGGCCAGTATTGAACTAATAAATGCAAATCAACAAGAGATAAACAGGGTAACCCCTTGTCAGGAAATTCCCAAGAGGGTGTCTTACCAGTCTTGATATTAAAAATCATATCAGCCATTTCAGGTCAGCAGCAGAGAAACTCATCCACAGAATAATTAAACAACACTGCTCTGATGATAGGCATTAACAATCCAGATATCAATGTCAGAGCAGCTTCAACAGATTATATTAAAAACTCAGAAGAGAACAGAAAACAAGTAGGTTGGAAAACTACTGTAAATGATCAGAGGACAATTACAAATAATATTGAAATTGAAGGCATGGTAGGCATAGGAGCAGATATAACAATATCATGAGAACCTTAATCCCCATATTGGCCTTTAAAGTAAGTAGATATTCAATTTTAGGAGTTTTGAACTTTATTCCAGATAAAACACAGTATAAAATGGCCTAAATGTATAGGTACAGAAAGTCAAGTAGAAAAAATTAAAACCATATGTGGCTAATTCAGTCATGGATTTATGGCGAAGAGATCTATTGCAACAATGGAAAACATGGATTAGCATTCCTCCAACTCCAGGGACAAGACATAAAATAGGAAATGTTCCTGATCAAGGTATTGAAAAATGTTACTGAGAGCAGTCACAGACTATCCAGGATATACATAAGCAGAACACAGCAGAGGCTTATTCACAAACTTTATATGAAGGAACCAATGTTGGCAAAACACCAGTGGCCCTACATTTAAGGTGATTGACTCATGGACCTGTTTGGGGAGAGCAATGACTTATAACAAGAGAAAAATTACAGGCACTAGAACAGCTTGTCCAAGATCAAGTCAAGGCTTAATACAAAGAAGAGTCTACCAGCCCTTGGAATTCTCCTATATTGGTCATTAAAAAGGAGCTAGAGAAAGTACCCAAGGAGCTAAAGGGAACTGCAACCCTGTAGGTGGAACAACAATATGAACTAACCAGTACCCCGGAGCTCTTGTCTCTAGCTGCATATGTATCAAAAGATGGCCTAGTCGGCCATCACTGCAAAGAGAGGCCCATTGGACTTGCAAACTTTATGTGCCCCAGTACAGGGGAACGCCAGGGCCAAAAAGGGGGAGTGGGTGGGTAGGGGATTGAGGGGGTGGGTATGGGGGACCTTTGGGATAGCATTGAAAATGTAAATGAGGAAAATACCTAATAATAAAAAAATGTTAAAAAAAAGAAATTTAAAAAGTGAAAGATCTAACAGATCTGAGAGCAATGAATAAAATCATTCAGCCAATGGTCTCCTTACAGTCTGGAATTCTATTGACTTATTTATTATCTAAAGCATGGCCTATTATGGTGACTTATTTTAAAGATTTCTTTTTCACAATCCCTTTGCACAAACATAGTAGGGAAAGGTTTGATCTCTCAGTACCTACTTATATCAATAGTTGCCCAATAAAAAGGTATGTTTGGAAAGTTCTTCCACAAGAAATCTTTAATAGTCCACCTCATGTCAATATTTTATACTTTAGAAATAATGTATAAGCAGTTTCTTTAGTCCATAATTTGCCATATATAGATGATATATTGCAGGTTGACTCAGATAACAATATCTTAGGAAAAATATTTGATGAAGTAAAAAGAATTTTGCCTTGTTGGGAATTACAAATTGCTCCTGAAAAAAAAAAAATACAAAGAAAAGAATCTTATCTAGACTATAAAATAGATATAGAAAAAAAAAGTTCAACCACAGAAATAGACTGTCTTAGTCAGGGTTTCTATTCCTGCACAAACATCATGACCACAAAGCAGCTGGGGAGGAAAGGGTTTATTCAGCTTACACTTCCATACTGCTGATTATCACCAAAGGAAGTCAGGACTGGAACTCAAGCAGGCCAGGAAGCAGGAGCTGATTCAGAGGCCATGGAGGGATGTTCTTTACTGGCTTGCTTCCCCTGGCTTTCTCAGCCTGCTCTCTTATAGAACCAAGACTACTAGCTCAGAGATGGTCCCACCCACAAGGGGCCTTTCCCCCTTGATCACTAATTGAGAAAATGCCTTACAGCTGGATCTCATGGAGGCATTTCCCAACTGAAGCTCCTTTCTCTGTGATAACTCCAGCTGTGTCAAGTTGACACAAAACTAGCCAGTACAGAGACCAATTACAAATTCTTTTTTAAAATATGATTTATTGACTTTCCATCCCAATATCAGATTCTCCTCTTCCCAGTATCCCCTTCTCATCCCCTTCTCATCCCCTCCTCCCTTCCTCCTCTGACAAGGTGATGGCCCCTGGGTATCATCATTCTACTACCCATACATCAGTCACTACAGGACGGTGCATCCTCTTTTATTGAGGCCAAACAATGTGCATCCTCTTTTACTGAGGCCAAACAATGTGGCAAAATTAAGGGAATGGGATACACAGGCAGGCAACAAATTTAGGGACAGCACCCACTCCAGTTGCATGAAGATCAAGCGTGTGGAAACCTTACATCCAGTCCATGCTTGCTCTTTGATTAGTGGTTCAGTTTTTGGGAGTTCAAAGGTTCATGTTAGTTGACACACTTTTTCTTCCTGTGAAGACTATCCTCTTCTGATTTGTCACTTCTCCCCCCAACTCTGTCACAATACTTCTGGAGCTCTATCTGATGTTTGGTTGTGGGTCTCTGCATCTGTTTCAGTGTGCTGTTGAGTGAAGCCTCTCAAAGGACACTTATGCTAGGATCCTGTCTGCAAGCATAACAAAGTATCTATCACATCTATCTCAGAAAATACAAATCAGAAGAGCCCAATTAAGAACTCTTAATGGTTTTCTAAACTTGCTGGGAGATATTAATTACTTAGAGCATATAATTGGATTAATTATTCAAGAGCTAGGTGATTTATTTTAAAGCTTACAAGGAGATAAGGCCTTGAATAGTTCAAAAAAATTAATAGCTGAAGTTCACAAAGAATTGGCTCTGGTAGAAAATAACTTACATTAATTTTATATCTAGCCACCTTGCTGAAGTTGTCTATCAGGTTTAGGAGTTCTCTGGTGGAATTTTTGGGGTCACAAGTATACTATCATATCATCTGAAAATACTGATATTTTGACTTCTTCCTTTCCATTTTGTATCCATTTGAGCTCTTTTTGTTGTCTAATTGCTCTGGCTAGGACTTCAAGGACTATATTGAATAAGTAGAGAGAGAGAGTGGGCAACTTTGTCTAGTCCTAGATTTTAGTGGAATTGCTTCAAGTTTCCATTTAGTTTGATGTTGGGTACTGGTTTGCTGTATATTGCTCTTACTATGTTTAGGTGTGGGCCTTGGATTCCTGATCTTTCCAAGACCTAAAATGAAGGGATGCTGAATTTTGTCAAATGCTTTTTCAGCATCTAATGAAATGATCATGTGGTTTTTTTTCCTTTGAGTTTGTTTATGTAGTGGATTACGTTGATGTGTTTCCATATATTTGAACCATCCCTGCACCCCTGGTATGAAGCCTAATTGATCACTGCCAATGGGACAAAACAGCAACCAATGGATTGGGAAAAGATCTTTACCAGTCCTAAATCCAATAGAGGGCTAGTAATGAATATATACAAAAAATTCAAGAAGTTAGTCTCCAGTAAACTAAACAACCCTATTAAAAATGGGGTACAGAGTTAAACAAAAAATTCTCAACTGAGGAATGCCAAATGGCTGAGAAGCACCTAAAGAATTGTTCAACATCCTTAGTCATCAGGGAAATGCAAATCAAAACAACCCTGAGATTCCTCCTCACATCAGTTAGAATGGCTAAGATCAAAAACTCAGGTGACAGTAGATGCTGGAGAGGATGTAGAGAAAGAAGAACACTCCTGCATTGCTGGTGGGATTGCAAGCTGGTACAAGCACTCTGGAAATCAGCTTGGTGATTCCTCAGAAAATTGGACATAGTACTATCTGAGAACCCAGATATAACACTACTGGGCATATACCCAGAAGATGCTCCAACATGTAATAAGGGCACATGTCCCACTATGTTCATAGCAGCCTTATTTATAATAACCAGAAGCCAGAAAGAACCCAGATGTCCTCCAACAGAGGAATGGATACAGAAAATGTGGTACATTTATACAATGGAGTACTACGCAGCTATTAAAAACAATGAATTCATGAAAATCTTATGCAAAAGGATGGAACTAGAAAATATCATCCTGAGTGAGGTAACCCAATCACAAAAGAGCATACAAGGTATGCACTCACTGATAAGTGGATATTAGCTGAGAAGCTCAGAATACCCAAGATACAATTCACAGACCACATGAAGCTCAAGAAGAAGGAAGACCAAAGTGTGGAGATACAGAGACAAAGGGTGGATCAGAGGCTGAAGGAAAGGCCATCCAGAGACTGCCCCACCTGGGGATCCATCCCATATACAGTTACCAAACCCAGACCCAAGTGCTTGCTGACAGGAGCCTGATACAGCTGTCTCCTGAGAGGTTCTGCCAGTGCCTGACAAATACAGAGGTGGATGCTCTCAGCCAACCAATGGACTGATCACAGGATCCCCAATTGAGGAACTAGAGAAAGGACTGAAGGAGCTGAAGGGGTTTGCAGCCACTTAGGAGGAACAAAAACAAAAACCAACCAGTGCACCCAGAGCTCCCAGGGACTAAACTACCAACCAAAGAGGGGAGACCCATGGCTCCAGCTGCATATGTGGCAGAGGATGGCCTAGTTGGTCATCAATGGAAGGATAGTCCCTTGATCCTGTGAAGCCTTGATTTCCCAGTGTAGGGTAATGCCAGGACAGGGAAGCAGGACTGGGTAGGTTGGTGTGCAGGGGGAGGGGAATGTGATAGGGGGTTGTTGGAGGGGAAACCAGGAAAGGGGATAATATTTGAAATGTAAATAAATAAGATATCTAAAAAAAAAAAGATATTGCAAGGTGCACATGTAGACTGTTAGGATCCAGTGATGGCTTGTATTTTACTTATATTGTATATAGTTATATTGGCTTATATTTATTTATATTTAGTTTACTTCTATTCATTCTCCCACAAGGACTCTTATGTAGTGAGAAGATAATGGATATTTTTAGCACATGAACAGGTAAAAAATTAAAGACCTGAATTGATTCTAAAAGGAAAAAATGGGACTTTGACAATTAACAGGAGTAGACCCATCAGAAATTGTCGTACCTTTACTAATACTGAAATTGCCTCGTTATTTGTATAAGATGAACGTTGGTAAAAAGCTTATGGTAATTTGGGGGAGAAATTAACAGCAAATAACCAAGAGTAAAAGACTGCAATTTGTAAAAGAACCAATTTGGATTTTCCTTCAGACGACAAAATGAACACCAACCTGAAACCCCTTCATTCTATAATGTTGCAGGTTAATCAGAAAAGTGAGATTATATGTCAGAAAAAAACAAGTAAAGTGTCTCAGAGCCTGTGTGATTCAATTCAAGAATCAGAGTTGTACTATTAAATTTTCTTGGATCTTTTAATAAGGTCACTGACTCTTAATGTGTGGAAAGAGTTGTTTTGCACATAGAAAGTGCTAAACTTATTCAGAATGATTCAGAATTAACATCACTATATATTCAACTACAACAAGCTGAAATAGAAGTCATCTGATCTGTATAACATATATATATATGGGATATGATATGATATATATATATATATCATCCTGAGTGAGGCAACCCAATCACATATCATATCATATCATATCATATCATATCATATCATATCCCAACAAGGAAGGCCTCAGGCACAAGGTAACGATGAGATAGACCATCTCTTAATACAAAGGGCAGTAAAAGTTTCAGAATTTCATAGGAAACACCATGTTAACAGCAAAAGTTTGAAGAAAGATATTTCTATCCATTGGCAACAAAACATGAAAATTATATGGAAATATTGTATCTGTTCTATGCAAACTCCATTACCTGCAGGGTATAACCCAAAGGGTATCCTGAAAAATAAAAATAAAATCTATCAAATGGATGGGCTGTATTTTGCAGAGTTTGGAAAATTGAAGTATGTGCATCATAGTATAGATACATATCCAGGATTTCAATGAGCTCTAAGTTCTGAAAGACCAACTCTGAACTTACTTACTAGATGTTATGGCTATTATGAGCATGCCTGTACAAATTAAGACTAACAATGCTCCAGCATGTTTCTTCAGTAAAATGAAAATGTTATACTTGTCCTCTCGGATATCTTGTCCTTTTTATACAATGTAAAGCACGTTACAGATATACCACACAATTCTACAGGACAAACAGTTGTAAAAGTATATAATTATCCTTTAAAAGAGATGGTTAGTATACAGAAAAGGGTAACAAAGACCCCCAGAGTTATATCACATAGTGCTTTATTAACTATAAATATTGTAAATGCTAATGAGCAAAACCCAACAGTTATTGAGACACTTAAATGTGAAAAAAAACTGCTGAATTAAACCATTCTTATTTTTTTTTAAGGATGTCTTAACTTCAAAGTAGAAGGCAAGAAATGTGCTGTGTTGGTGGGAGGGAGGACTTGCCTTTCTTTCAACAGAAGAAAAAAAAAAGCTGTAGATTTCATGATAACTAATAAAGATTAGATTTGCCTAAAGGAGACCTCCTGTAAAGCTTGTTTGCAGACATGAAGAAAGAAACTAAGGAAAACACCAAAATAGGTAACATGAATGCTGATACCGCTACATAGGAACAGCTCTAACACTGGCTGAGATATCAGTGTCTCCAGCCTGGACTTCAGCTACACAGAGCAAATAGATCTTGTTGGCTATAGAGTCCTCAGGAATTTTTTATTACATGTCATCTTTTCATGAGGCATGGTTGGAAATTTATATTAGAGTTTGGCTATACATTCCAAATGTATTATAAAGTTTTGATTCATTTCACTTGGCCAAACATAGAGTAGATAATTATCTTTAGCTGATTTGTGCACATTCCATATGTATTAGTGCAGTAATGTATAGTGCCTTTAAAGGTTTATATGGCTACAGAGCAAAAGGACCAGACACCAAATAAGATAAGACAAATATCACAGGTGATCCAGCTGCACACATTGCCAGAATTATGTTTCCTCAAAAATCTGCATCTAGGACAACTTAAAAAGACTAGCTAAGATACTCAAGACTTACAAACTGTTCCAGCCAGGACTTGAGTTAAGCCCTTCACTTTCCTGTCACATAGAGACTGGACAGTAAATGATACAGCTAGCTTTCCTAGTACTAAGCCAATATCTTAGGTTTCATAGGGCCTCCAAAAGATGTCATTGCCCATATACAGCCAGAAGCAATCCTAGAAAATGACTCCCCATTCTCAAGAGATAGGGGTGAGTGGGTTTTGGTCATTCAATGTGTGGTGGATGATTGTCATTATTTAAAGGGTTGTCAGTAACAATTTATTAATGGTCTCGGTCACAGAGGAAAGAAGGCATAAATACTCAGGGATCTGTTTTTCCTCTCCTCTATCCCTCTTTGTCTTCTATCCAGTGTTAGGAGAAATAAGGGGAGAAATGATGAAAAGAAAAAGGGGAAATGCAGAAATGATAGAGTAAAACGGTAAATTACTGACTCTACATTTAAACTGAAGAATATCAACAAGCCAAATAGTTTTACATTGGTTTAGATTATTATAAATTGATACAAATTAAGGTTATATTTTGCTACAACATACTGCCTATATGTTTTAACTCTTTTCTGAGGTATTGTTCCTATGCATCTCATTTAAAAATGTAATGTGACATTCTAGTCCTTAAAATATGCTACTGAAAACTGTTTAGAGTAATTAAGAAGTAAAAGGTAGCCATAAATCTATCAAATCTGTGGTCATCTAAGGTACTGGTTTAGTTTATTTAAGAAATAAGCTTTATTTAGTCTCCTGCAGATGTTTTCAAAGATGAACAGATAATAGATAACTAGAAACAAGAAATATTTCCTTATTCAGATATACTCTAGATTCACAGATGATCTTCAGACACTTCAGAGATCTACATAATGTGGCATTTAAAGATGTCTTATTCATAAGATGCTTTTCATGACAGGGAGACACAACAGCTTTTGGTGGCATCTCCATATTACTTTAATGAATATTATGGTCATCCAAGAACCTCCTTATGGAGTATGCTTCAGATACAGCAAAGCTAGAAACTTGGAAAAACAAAAAACAAACAAACAAACCACTGTCCTTGGTTCAGTTGTGAACAGAATGCTCTCCCAGCAATGCACAATCAGGGCACAAAGAATGTCAACTGATGAACTTTGCCAGGACAAGGTAGGCACATCTTTCATAGTTCCTGCTTTACAGAGAAGTCTGTCAAATACACTGGTCCAGAAGGCTGAAGACAGATACTTTATATTTCAATGAAAACTTGGGTGACTTTCCAGGTTTCAAGCAACCTCTGTAATTTCTGTAGTTTTGAAAGCTTCTTGTCCTGCACTTTCAGTTTATTCAGGTAATATTTATCCTTCTCTAATATTTATTCTTCTCAGGTGTCTGATGGGGTTGAAGATTAGATAGTTATAATCTCAAAATTGATCTTAAAGACATTTATAAGTTGATAATGCAAGTTATGATGGAAAGTGATTCAGGGACAGAACTTTGAAGTCATCAAAATAGAGATAGTGGATAGAGAATGGAGCACTTTATCCAAAGGTGACTAATACAAATGGACTGGACATTGTGAATATAATTCTTACCTGATAGTTTTCATAATTTTTCTTATTGTATGTAATTAATATTAGAGAAAGAACCTTTTTTGAACTAACAGGGGTAGATATTGGAGTAATGTCTTATGCATTGGGTAAAGATTATCTCTTTATTAAACAAATACTGATTTCTGAACCAACAGTGATATGCTTACAAGCCAGGCTTTGGGTATTGTTAATAATCAGTGATTTGTAAATACTTCCTCTCTCAGCTTTTTATTGGTTTAAATACAATGCTTATGGCCTATAGCAAAGGCAAGAAAGGAAGGTGGGACAGAGAGGAAATCTGAAAAGTGCCAGTCCAACAGAGAGGAGGAGGCTAGACCAGTATTAGATACTGAGAGGTAGAAACCATGTGGCAGGCATAGATAATATGTATGGGTTAATATAAGTTGTAAAAGTAAAATAAAAAGGGAAGAAGGGAGGGAGGGAGGGAGGGAGGGAGGGAGGGAGGGAGGGAGGAGTAACCATAAACAAAATCTATACCTCACACATGATACTGAAAAATGAAATTATGTAAACAGTCTGCAAATCCCAGCAGACATGGCAATGTGACAGACATTCCACTTATGAATGAGGCCAGGAACAAATAAATAAGAAACAGCATCCAGAGATGCATTATGTTCATATATACATATATAAGTATGAATGTGAATATTTCTGAATATAATCTGCTTGTTCTGTATAACTTATTTATTTGTATGTTTTCAAGCCTGACTATTTGCCACTGGATAACCAATTGGTGTGCTTAGTGTGCTCTTCCCTGGGAAGATCACGTATTCCAATCCCAGTCTTCCTTAGTTTCCTCTTGTTCTTTGTGTAGGCTTAAACCACTTTAGAGTTTTTGTTTGTTTGTTTGTTTGTTTGTTTTTTCTGATCGACAATGGTGTGGCCATTAGTGTAGTATGTGTTCACTTAATATTTAGGACTTTATGTGACTATGGGTGCATCTTCTGATATTATTAAAGGAGACAATCCCTTGGAAAACTCCCTAATCTCTTGGCTCTTAGAGTTGTATTACTCCTTCTTCAACAATGGTCCTGAGCCTTGGATATGGGACTGCTTTGTAGATATTTCCCACCTAATAGTACCAGGTCTTCGACAAATAATTTCCAATGAGGTTAGGGTATATCTAATAAATTAGGCCATTCTTTTTATTAATTATTTTATTTACTTACATTTTAAATATTGTCCCCCTTCTTGGTAAGAAGGCCATTCTTTACTATCTAACCTCTTTATATCTTCCTAAGAAGACCATTTTTTAATTATTTTTATTTTTATTTTTTGCTAAGCCTCCTTTCAAGAATCAACAGTTATCCTTCTCTGAGCCAAGAAGAAAATTTTCCTTATCACATGTCCCTAACCTACCTACAGAAAAGTCAAACAAAGCAGTGATAATGTGAGTCTCTGGAAAGGGGAAAGCTACAGGTGTGCTCCTGTAGTAGCAGACGGAGCCCTCCCCTTAGTATCTCCTTCTCCCTGCACTGGGGTATAAAGGCAAGCTTTCCCACAGTGTTCACTGCCTGCTGTCACAATGAGTACACTCCTGTTCCTGGCCCTTGTGGGAGCAGCTGGTAAGTTCCATGATTTAACTTGGGTCCTGTTCTTTCTTATAGAAGCTGTGAATCCCACCACTAAGGATCATTTTTCGCCCTATCAAAACTCCAATGTCCTCTTTCTTCCTCCAGCAGTAGTAGCTCTGTCTCCAGTCTTTCAAGTTTTTCTGTAAGGTTAAGGTTTATTACCCCTTCCTTGCTCATCTAATATGTGATCAGAAATGAAAGCATATGGTTCCAGGAAATGAACCAGCAGGTCTTCTGCATGGGTCCAACAGACTGGGGATAACTCAGCCCAAGTCATCTGTACAAGAGGAATACTCCTAAGTTGAAAGTTGTACTCTTCATTATACTAGAAATTATTATCTTAAAATTCTAACCTTAGGAGTCTGGAACAATGACTTTTTATTAGGATGGGCATTTATGTATATATATATAAAATCTTCCCTTGTGACCCTCAATGCCAGAGTGGTCACTGTGGCTCTGCCTAGGCCCTCTGTACCTGCAGGTAATTAATGTTGCATATCTCTCTCTCTCTCTCTCTCTCTCTCTATATATATATATATATATATATATATATATATGTATATATATATATATAATACGTGTATATATATCATATATATTATATATTAAATATTACAATGTATTGGATACATAAACATGCAATTAAACTTAAAAAACAATTATCTTCCAGAATAACATCACATTCCTCTGTCCTATGTAAAGCCTACTCTCTCTTTGTCCTTAATATGCAGATGAACTATAAAGCTTGTGGGTACATTAAAATCTCTATATTTTCAGGATATTTTGAAGATGCAGTTCAAACTGCATTAAGCTATTTAAGCTCTGTAAGACACATCAATGAAAGATCAAGGGAGGTAGTGAATCAACCATCTCTGCATCCTATTCCTGCAAGCTGAGAACATCACTTGCCCTTTCCCTGGTAACCCATCAAAATGTAGTCACATACAGAGTACTTTGCTACTGTAAATTTAAGATAATAATGTCCAGCATAATGAGAATTTTAACTTTCAATTTAGGAGTATTCCTCTACAGTCTCTCTATGTTGGGCAAACATTTATTTTTTCCTACAGGGATACAGTGTTACCTTCTTGCCTTCTTTCTTGCCTTCTATTATTGCACTCTTTAAGGATGCCTAGTCAGAGGCCTGAAGGAGTCACCTTCCAGCACCTTCATGAATTTTCTCCTCAATGATCTTTTTTTTTTAATTGAAGTTGCTTTCCCTGTGGATGATGATGACAAGATAGTTGGAGGATACACCTGCCGAGAGAATTCTGTTCCCTACCAGGTGTCCCTGAACTCTGGCTACCACTTCTGTGGAGGTTCCCTCATCAATGACCAGTGGGTGGTGTCTGCAGCTCACTGCTACAAGTCGTAAGTGGTGGTCCCTAATGGTACAGAATTCAAATTTGGCCTTTCTGCAGACACAGTATAAGATCAGGCAAGAACTAAGGTTGTAAAGTAAACAGCAGTAGTCAGAAGGGAAAGATTACCAACTAAAACATTTTTATGAGTTTGGGAAGAGTAAGTATACAGAATAAGAAGCCGTTCACATTCCTAAACAATCAAAAATAAATTAATGATATACATATTGAAGGCAAGGAAAATTGACTTTAGGATAAAAAGAACCAAATTCGAAGTCACAAAAAGACTATCTCAAAGACTAATACTGTGTTCTAAACTCAGAGTTTTCAGTGAATGTCAACAGTCTGTAAGCGTACTAAAACATTATCTTTTGACTAATTTCACCATATAGAGAGAAGTCAGAGTTAGTTTCTATACCAGATAGTATCAGACCTGAATACACATCAGTTTCAGCCAGTTTATTGAGAAAGTCTAGGAAAAGAACCTAGAAAGTAAATTCATAGCAAATTGGAAGTAGCAAAGCTACATGGATCAAGACTATCTTATCCCAAATTTGACTAGACCCATCAGAATAATAGTTCTTAAGAGGAAAGGATTTAAGGTGGTTTACATTTTGCAAAGAGACAGGACAAATGAAGAAACAAGAAAGTATGTGTATGCAAAGGGGGGAGATGTAGTTTTGAGGAGATTCCCACAGCAGTCTTTCATGCCAATCATATTTTGCTCCCCCCCCCCCCCACCTTTTGAAGCAGAGAGTAATTGGGTTTCACAATTGTAGTTGCACATCACAACTCTACTTCTGTTATATTAGGCAAGTCCTCTTCCCCATTCCAGATATATTCAGCAAAAAGAGTTCGATGACTCGGAGCTACTTGGGGTTAATGGAGAGGAAGATCCTCATACACTTCTCTTCCCAACAGCCGCATCCAAGTGAGACTGGGAGAGCACAACATCAACGTCCTGGAGGGCAATGAGCAGTTTATCGATGCTGCCAACATCATCAAGCATCCTAAATTCAAAAAGAAGACTCTGGACAATGACATCATGCTGATCAAGCTGTCTTCTCCTGTGACCCTCAATGCCAGAGTGGCCACTGTGGCTCTGCCCAGCTCCTGTGCAGCTGCTGGCACTCAGTGCCTCATCTCTGGCTGGGGCAACACCTTGAGCTCTGGCGGTGAGTAGGCTACTTTGTTGGCTTCCTTTACAACTTTCCAGAACCATTCAGGTTTCTACTCTTAAGTCACTGGATTCTAAGATGAAAATACATTGCAAGTACACTGAGATGTGCAGTGGGTATTAGAGAGAGTTGCACACAAAATGACCTTGATCACAGAATGTAAACAGAACAGATGAAAAAATTCTATTATTACTTCCATAAATGATATCAATAATCACTATTTTGGAATCCATGTTTCTTGCTGGGCCTTAATATGTAGAATAACGCCCAGTTATCAAAAACAGTTCGGGCTGGTGAGATGGCTCAGTGGGTAAGAGTACCCGACTGCTCTTCCAAAGGTCCTGAGTTCAAATCCCAGCAACCACATGGTGGCTCACAACCATCTGTAACAAGATCTGACTCCCTCTTCTGGAGTGTCTGAAGACAGCTACAGTGTACTTACATATAATAAATAAATAAATCTTAAAAAAAAAAAAAAAAAGAGTTCACCACTGGCATGTTGATGGCTATTCTGCACTGAATCACTTTCCTTCTTATCTTTTCCTCAAAGTGAACAACCCAGACCTGCTCCAGTGCCTGGATGCTCCACTGCTGCCTCAGGCTGACTGTGAGGCCTCCTATCCTGGAAAGATCACCAAGAACATGATCTGTGTTGGCTTCCTGGAGGGAGGCAAAGATTCCTGCCAGGTAATTGGCTTCACTCTCACAAATATAATTTGTTTTCCTAGGATTGGGGTTAGCAGGCCCAAGTGTATGAGGCAGGAAGTTTCCTGTAGTGAATCCATGGAAAAGTGAGGAGGGCTATTCTGGAGGTTATTTCAACATGTCAGCCAGAACAGAGGATGGACTAACCAAGGGAGGCAAAGCATGGCTAGAATGGCATCTTCAGGTCAGAGTAATGTGATCCTTTTTCCTTGTGCCTCTTCCTTCAATACTGTATTTCTCCCTTCCAGGGTGACTCTGGTGGCCCTGTGGTCTGCAATGGACAGCTCCAGGGCATTGTTTCTTGGGGCTATGGCTGTGCCCAGAAGGACAACCCTGGTGTGTACACCAAGGTCTGCAACTATGTGGACTGGATTCAAAACACCATTGCTGCAAACTAAGCATCCTAATCCCTATGAAGTCACTATGCCAATAAACTGAATTTTTTCTTACTTTCTGAGTCTCTGTCTGATCTCTTGCTTTTTTCAATGGGAAATATATCTTATTTGAAGTCATTTTTCTTTACCATTGATATGTGACAAGCATCCTACAGCTCCATATATGTTGAATGGAATAGTATTTCAGTAGTAGCTGAAACGACAAAAGCAATTAGAAGAAAAACATAGTAGAACATTCATGCTAAAAATGTTCTTAATAATCATTTATGTTTACATGTGATTTTTTTTTTTTACTGAGCACTTTCATAAACCAAAATTTTGTTCAGGAATAAATAACATATTTTAAATTGGAAAATCTTGAATGAAAGTTTTCTTTACAAGTTAATGTGATTCATAGGCACCATGGCTGGATGTGATTGTTTGTTGCCTCCCTCCTTTGGAGGCTTGCATAGCACCTTCTGGTATTATAGAAGCCAATCCTAAAAAAGAAGGCATTCAAATCAGATCAGCTCAGGGGCCTCTGGGTCCTGTGCCTTAAATTCATGGTGTGTTCAACAAAAGGGACTTACCTTCCATCTCTCTGGGTAAAAGAAGTGTAATAAGCAATAGCCCATAGTGTTTCTGCAGTCTTTTTGAAAACCCTGAGAATATCTCAAAACAGGACTTTTCAAAGGCAGGGTCATTGTCATTTTGTTAGATGGTCTTTGGCTCTTGAAGGGTGTATTGCTAGTACCAGATAGGAGCCTTCAGTGATAGATAGTATGTGTCATCTTCCAATTGGTTTCTAGGTTAAGATCTTTTACAATGTTCCATTCATTGACCTGAAATGTTGATGATCTCATTTTTTTTCAATAAAATAATCTTCCACATATATGTACCACATTTCATTATATACTCATTTGTTTGAAAGGTGTTTAGATTGTTTCAATTTCCTAGCTAAGATGACTAACCTGGCAGTAACCTGTCACTCTGTACTTGAAGTACTTAACCTCCCAACAAAAGGGAAAGTATGACTGATACTATATTCCTGATCAGGACTATTTAAATAATTCTATAATCCCTAAGGAAATGGAAGCAGACATTAAAAGTCTCTCCATTAGCCTCCCACAAAAGCCCAGGGCCAGATGGTTTTAGTGCAAATTTCTACTAGACTTTCAAAGAAGAGCTAATATCAATACTCCTGAAACTATTCCATGTAACAGAAACTGAAAGAACATTTCCGAAATCATTCTATGAGATTAGTCACCAGGGTTCTTAAACAACACAAAGAATCAAGAAAGTAGCAAGACACAAAATTAAATTGAAGAAATCTGTAGCCCTCCTTTATATACATGATAAGCAGTCTGAAAAAAAAACTTAGGGATATAATATCTTTTATCATAGGCACAAATAATATAAAATACATGTGTATAATTATAACCAAGCAAACTAAAGACCTATATGACAAGAACTTCAACTCTCTCAAGAAAGAAACTGAAGAAGATATCAGAAGATGTTCATGGGTCCCTAGGATTAATATAGTGAAAATAGCCATATTACCAAAAGCAATCTACAGATTCAATGAAATTCCCTGCAAAATTCCAACACATTTCTTTTCATGAATTGTGTTCTCACTTTCATGTGGAAAAAAACAGACCAATAATAGCTAAAACAATCTTGAATACTAAAAGAAATTCTAGAGGCATCACTATCCCTGACTCTAAGCTGTTGTACATGGTAATAGCAATAAATACTGCATAGTATTGGTACAGAAACAGACAGGTAGGTCAATGGAATTGAAACATCTTGCTTCTTCACTGGTCTTCACTTCATAGAGAGAAACTCACCAAAAAATTTCTTGTGATCTTTTGGCTCATTCTGGCCCCTTCCACTGATTTGTGCCTATTCCCTGGAGCATTGCTGCTACTCCTGGATCATGTGACCACTACTTATTCATGTTGCATGTTTGCTATTGAACTGGAGTGCTGGTATTATAACAAGGAAGGGTAGAATAGCCCAAAGAACTTATATATATATATATATTATTACGTATTTTCCTCAATTTCATTTCCAATGCGATCCCAAAAGTCCCCCATACCCTCCCCCCCACTTCCCTACCCACCCATTCCCATTTTTTTTTGTTTTGGCCCTGGCATTCCCCTGTACTGGGGCATATAAAGTTTGCATGGCCAATGGGCCTCTCTTTCCAGTGATGGCCGACTAGGCCATCTTTTGATACATATGCAGCTAGAGTAAAGAGCTCCGGGGTACCATCTAGAGACTGCCATATCCAGGGATCCATCCCATAATCAGCTTAAAAACGCTGACACCATTGCATACACTAGCAAGATTTTGCTAAAAGGACCCAGATATAGCTGTCTCTTGTGAGACTTTGCCGGGGCCTAACAAACACAAAAGTGGATGCTCACAGTCAGCTATTGGTGGAGCTAGAGAAAGTACCAAAGGAGCTAAAGGGATCCGCAACCCTATAGGTGGAACAACATTATGAACTAACTAGTACCCCAAAGAACTTCTAAATAGGCCCACATCACTCTTTTCCTATTAACCCTCTATCTCCTTTACCTCTAGACAATGGGCAATTGAAACATTTAAGAACACTAAATAAAGAGATTTTTGAAAATTTCAAACCTACAGACAAGCATGGTAGATACTCAGTTATAAGTGGACATTAGTTATAAACCATGTTTCAGAATGTAGAACAAAATATATATTAGCAGTGGGTGGAGGAAAGGAATTAGATGGAAGAGATGATGGGGACACTAGTAAGACAGTGGGGAGATTAAATGTAGGGCACTCAATTGAGAGATAATGAAAATTGTCAGTGAGTGGTGATCCTACTGGGGTCTCCAAATAACGAGGGAAACAGAGTCCCACTGGCCTTCTAATGTTACCAAATGAAGTTTTCAGGACCAGGACTATTTTATATGCAGTGGAGTTGTTGGCCAAAAGTGTCCATGGAAATTCCCATACAATTCATGTAATTGCCAGCATAACATGTTGCTCTCTGCAAACAGGTAGGAGGGTTCCATTGTTGAAGGCAACACCCACACAATTCACTGAATATGGTGTCTACATAGAACTTTCACCTAGTCTTCACTGATGATGCTCTTGTATTTGTTAGCCTTGCTTTCTTCTCTAATGTTCACTTATAGTGATTTTATAGAGAAAATGCACCAAAGAATTTCTGGTGGTGTTCTGGCTGCTTCTTGTAATTCAGTGGATCCATGCTGCTTGGTGGAGCCTTGTGACTTCTTCTGGTCAAGCCACTGCTGCTTATTGATACTTGGTGTTTTGCTAGTGGAATGGACTGCTCACAATTAAGATTGGAATCACCCAAAATAACTGCTTTAAACAGGTACATGTTCCCCATGTAAGATTAGCCATCTGCCTCCCCTACTGCTTTGTCTCTGGGCTACTAGGAAGTTGAAGCATTTATGAGCCCTTACTAAAGTAGATTTTGAAAAATATAAATTTACAACATCTTTAGAAGATTTGGAGGGTCTTTGATTTATAACGTTTAGTCATAGTTTATTTTTTTTAATCTTACATGTCCTTTGCATATAATTATGACTTCCAGTTCTGTGTTCTTGTGTTCTTATGAGATTCCAGTGTACATGAACTTATGCTTCTCCGAGTCTTTGTGTGTCTATTGTGCTTTTTTATTTGCTCTTTTTCTTCTGTTACTTTGTACTTTTCTACTTTGTTTTTATTTATTTTATTATAATCCTCAGATGCCTCTTTATTTTGTAACAGGAGCTTGAAAGGGAGTAAGTTTTACTGGGGGGAATAAGTAACATCTTGGATGAGTTGAGGAAGAGATATTATAATGCAAATTTATTCAATGAAAAAATGTGGCACAGGTGAGAGTGTGGAGTACAGAAGCTAACAGGTTCTGGGACAGGCAGAAGACAAAGAGCTTCTGAGGCAGACCTCTTTTCAGGCTCCAGATATCCAGGCTTCTTCCCTGCCAGAGGAGAGGTGTCCACCCCACCCGGGAGGGCTTTGCCACAGCATCTGGTGGAGCCATCTTAGTTCCCAGATTCCACTGAGACTAGTCTGTGCGGATAAGAGTGTGGACTACATAAGCTACACAGATTCTGGGACAAGTCCTGTTTCGTATCTTCATCTTCTGCCAGGAGGCAGGTCCGAATGCCAAATATCTGTCCACCTTCCCTGCAAGAGGAGAGCTTGCCTGCAGAGAGTGCTCTAACCACTGAAACTCCTTCCAGATCTAATCTCCCAGGTCTGCTGATAGAGGCTAACAGAATCACCTGAGGAAAAAGCTCTAACCAGAGACAACTATAACAACTAACTCCAGAGATTACCAGATGGATAAAGGCAAACGTAAGAATCTTACTAACAGAAATCAAGACCATTCACCATCATCAGAACCCAGCACTCCCACATCAGCCAGTCCTGGCCACCCAACACACCTGAAAAGCTAGACCTAGATTTAAAAGCACATCTCATAATGAAGGTAGAGGACATCAAGAAGGAATTTAATAACTCACTTAAAGAAATACGGGAGAACACTGTTAAAGAGTTACAGGTCTTTAAAGAAAAACAGGAAAACACAAAAAACAGGTAGAAGTCCGTAAAGAAAAACAGAAAAACACATCCAAACAGGTGATGGAAATGAACAAAACCATAGTAGACTTAATAGGGAAGTAGACACAATAAAGAAAACCCAAAGTGAGGCAACACTGGAGATAGAAACCTAGGAAAAAATCAGGGAATCATAGATGCAAGCATCAGCAAGAGAATACAAGAGATGGAAGAGAGAATCTCAGGTGCAGAAGATTCCATAGAGAACATCTGCACAACAATCAAAGAAAATGCAAAATGCAAAAAGATCCTAACTCAAAACATCCAGGAAATCCAGGACACAATGAGAAGACCAAACCTACGGATTATAGGAGTAGATGAGAATGAGGATTTTCAACTTAAAGGGCCAGCAAATATCCTCAACAAAATTATAAAAGAAAACTTCCCAACCCTAAAGAAAGAGATGCCCATGAACCTAGAGGAAGCCTACAGAACTCCAAATATCCTGGACCTGAAAGAAATTCCTCCTGACACATAATAATCACAACAACAAATGCACTAAATAAAGATAGAATATTAAAAGCAGTAAGGGGAAAAGGGTCAAGTAACATATAAAAGCAAGCCTATCAGAATTACACCAGACTTTTCACCAGAGACTATGAAAGCTGGAAGATCCTGGACAGAGGTTATACAGACACTAAGAGAACACAAATGCCGAACCAGGTTACTATACCCAGCCAACCTCTCAATTACCATAGATGGAGAAACCAAAGTATTCCATGACAAAACCAAATTCATACATTATCTTTCCACAAATCCAGCCCTTCAAAAGACAATAACAAAACAACAACAACAACAACAACAACAACAACAACAACAAAAATACAAGCACAGAAACCATGTCCTAGATAAAGCAAGAAAGTAATCCTTCAACAAACCTAAAAGAAGACAGCCACAAGATCAGAATGCCAACTCTAACAACAACAAAAAATAGGAAGCCACAATTACTTTTCCTTACTATCTCGCAATATCAATGGACTCAATTCCCCCCCCAAAAAACACATAGACTAACAGGCTGGTTACACAAACAGGACCCAACCTTTTGCTGCTTACAAGAAACCCATCTCAGGGTAAAAGACAGACACTACCTCAGAATGAAAGGTTGGAAAACAATTTTCCAAGCAAATGGTCTGAAGAAACAAGCTGGAGTAGCCATTCTAATATCAAATAAAATCAACTTCCAGGCACAGTCTTCGGCTCCAGACAACCAGCCACCTTCCTGGTGAGAGCACAGGGGTCCGCCCGGCCCGAGAATTTTCTGCCTCAGGCTCCGGCGGGAGCCACCTTGGTTCCGGGACTCCACGGAGGGCAGGCTGCACGGCTGAGGATGTGGAATACAGAGGCCAGCAGTTTCTGGGTCAGACGAGAGCCACAGAGCTTCTGAGGCAGCGCCATCTTCGGCTCCAGACAACCGGCCACCTTCCTGGTCAAAGCAACACAGCTTCTGGGAAAGATCTTGTTTTGGGCCTTCATCTTCAGCCAGGGGGAGGTCCAAACATCAGATAACTGTGCACCTTCCCTGAAAGAGGAGAGCTTGCCTGCAGAGACTGCTCTGACCACTGAAACTCAGAGGAGAGAGCTAGTCTCCCATGTCTGCTGATAGAGGGTAACAAAATCACCAGAGGAACAATCTCTAAACAAAGACAACTATAACAACTAACTCCAGAGATTGCCAGATGGCGAAGGGTAAAAGTAAGAATCCTACTAACAGAAACCAGGACCACTCACCATCATCAGAACCCAGAACGCCCACTTCGCCCAGTCCAGGGCACCCTGACACACCTGAAAAGGTAGACCTGGATTTAAAAGCGTATCTCATGATGATGTTAGACGACATAAAAAAGGAATTTAATAACTCACTTAAAGAAATACAGGAGAACACTGCTAAAGAGTTACAAGTCCTTAAAGAAAAACAGGAAAACACAACCAAACAGGTAGAAGTCCTTATAGAAAAACAGGAAAACACATCCAAACAGGTGATGGAAATGGACAAAACCGTACTAGACCTAAAAAGGGAAGTAGACACAATAGAGAAAACCCAAAGTGAGGCAATGCTGGAGATAGAAAACCTAGGAAAGAAATCTGGAACCATAGATGCCAGCATCAGCAACAGAATACAAGAGATGGAAGAGAGAATCTCAGGTGCAGAAGATTCCATAGAGAACATCTGCACAACAATCAAAGAAAATGCAAAATGCAAAAAGATCCTAACTCAAAACATCCAGGAAATCCAGGACACAATGAGAAGACCAAACCTACAGATAATAGGAGTGGATGAGAATGAAGATTTTCAACTCAAAGGACCAGCAAACATCTTCAACAAAATTATTGAAGAAAACTTCCCAAATCTAAAAAAAGAGATGCCCATGAACATACAAGAAGCCTACAGAACTCCAAATAGACTGGACCAGAAAAGAAATTCCTCCTGACACATAATAATCAGAACATCAAATGCACTAAATAAAGATAGAATACTAAAAGCAGCAAGGGAAAAAGGTCAAGTAACATATAAAGGCAAGCCTATCAGAATTACACCAGATTTTTCACCAGAGACTATGAAAGCCAGAAGAGCCTGGACAGATGTTATACAGACAGTAAGAGAACACAAATTCCAGCCCAGGCTACTATACCCAGCCAACCTCTCAATTACCATAGATGGAGAAACCAAAGTATTCCACGACAAAACTAAATTCACCCATTATCTCTCCACGAATCCAGCCCTTCAAAGGATAATAACAGAAAAAAAACAATACAAGGACGGGAACCACGCCCTAGAAAAAACAAGAAGATAATCCCTCAACAAACCTAAAAGAAGAAAGCCACAAGAACAGAATGCCAACTTTAACAACAAAAATAACAGGAAGCAACAATTACTTTTCCTTAATATCTCTTAATATCAATGGACTCAACTCCCCAATGAAAAGACATAGACTAACAAACTGGCTACACAAACAAGACCCAAAATTTTGCTGCTTACAGGAAACTCATCTCAGAGAAAAAGATAGACACTGCCTCAGAATGAAAGGCTGGAAAACAATTTTCCAAGCAAATGGTATGAAGAAACAAGCTGGAGTAGCCATTCTAACATCTAACAAAATTGACTTCCAACCCAAAATAATAAAAAAAGACAAGGAGGGGCACTTCATACTCATCAAAGATAAAATCCTCCAAGAGGAACTCTCAATTCTGAATATCTATGCTCCGAATACAAGGGCAGCCACATTCATTAAAAAAACTTTAGTAAAACTCAAAGCACACATTGTACCTCACACAATAATATTGGGAGACTTCAACACACCACTTCCACCAATGGACAAATCATGGAAACAGAAACTAAACAGGAACACAGTGAAACTAACAGAAGTGATGAAACAAATGGACTTAACAGATATCTACAGAACATTTTATCCTAAAACAAAAGGATATACCTTCTTCTCAGCACCTCATGGTACCTTCTCTAAAATTGACCACATAATTGGTCACAAAATGAGCCTCAACATATACAAAAATATTGAAATTTTCCCATGCATCCTATCAGATCACCATGGACTAAGGCTGATCTTCAATAACAAAATAAATAATAGAAAGCCAACATTCACATGGAAACTGAACAACACTCTTCTCAATGATACCTTGGTCATTAAAGGAATAAAGAAAGAAATTAAGGACTTTTCGGAGTTTAATGAAAATGAAGCCACAAAATTCCCAAACTTATGGGACACAATGAAAGCATTCCTAACAAGAAAACTCATAGCTCTGAGTGCCTCCAAAAATAAACTAGAGAGAGCACACGTTAGCAGCTTGACAACACACCTAAAAGGTCTAGAAGAAAAGGAAGCAAATTCACCCAAGAGGAGTAGAAGGCAGGAAATAATCAAACTCAGGGGTGAAATCAAACAAGTGGAAACAAGAAGAACTATTCAAAGAATCAACCAATCTAGGAGCCGGTTCTTTGAGAAAATCAACAAGATAGATAAACCCTTAGCCAGACACACAGGAGGGCACAGGGAAAGCATCCTAATTAACAAAATCAGAAATGAAAAGGGAGACATAACAGATTCTGAAGAAATCCAAAACACCATCAGATCCTTCTACAAAAGGCTATACTCAACAAAACTGGAAAACCTGGATGAAATGGACAAGTTTCTAGACAGATACCAGGTACCAAAGCTAAATCAAGATCAGGTTAATGATTTCAATAGTCTTATATCCCCTAAAGAAATAGAAACAGTCATTAATAGTCTCCCAGCCAAAAAAAAAAAGCCCAAGACCAGACGGGTTTAGTGCAGAATTCTATCAGAACTTAAAAAAGACCTAATTCCAGTTCTTCACAAACTATTCCACAAAATAGAAACAGAAGGTACTCTACCAAACTCATTCTATGAAGCCACAATTACTCTGATACCTAAACCACAAAAAGACCCAAAAAAGATAGAGAACTTCAGGCCAATTTCCCTTATGAATATCAATGCAAAAATCCTCAATAAAGTTCTTGCTAACGGAATCCAAGAACACATCAAAACAATCATCCATCCTGAACAAGTAGGTTTCATCCCAGGGATGCAGGTATGGTTCAATATACGGAAATCCATCAATGTAATCCAGTATACAAACAAACTCAAAGACAAAAACCACATGATCATCTCGTTAGATGCTGAGAAAGCATTTGACAAAATCCAATACCCATTCATGATAAAAAGTCTTGGAAAGATCAGGAATTCAAGGCCCATACCTAAACATGATAAAAGGAATCTACAGCAAAGCAATAGCCAACATCAATGTAAATGGTGAGAAGCTGGAAGCAATCCCACTAAAATCAGGCACTAGACAAGGCTGTCCACTCTCGCCCTACCTATTCAACTTTGTACTTGAAGTCCTAGCCAGAGCCCCCAATGGAGAAACTAGAGAAAGCACCCAAGGAGCTAAAGGGAACTGCAACCCTATAGGTGGAACAACAATATGAACTAACCAGTACCTGGGAGCTCTTGTCTTTAGCTGCATATGTATCAAAAGATGGCCTAGTTGGTCATCACTGCAAAGAGAGGCCCATTGGACTTGAAAACTTTATATGCCCCAGTACAAGGGAACGCCAGAGCCAAAAAGGGGGAGTGGGTGGGTAGGGGATTGGGGGGGTGGGTATGGGGGACCTTTGGGCTAGCATTGAAAATGTAAATGAGGAAAATATTTAATTAAAAAAAAAGATCAAGTATCGATAAATGGGACCTCATAAAATTGCAAACCTTCTGCAAAGCAAAAGACACCGTCAATAAGACAAAAAGGCCACCAACAGATTTGGAAAGGATCTTTACCTATCCCAAATCGGATAGGGGACTAATATCCAATATATATAAAGAACTCAAGAAGGTGGACTCCAGAAAATCAAATAACCCCATTAAAAAATGGGGCTCAGAGCTGGACAAAAATTTCTCACCTGAGGAATACTGAATGGCAGAGAAGCACCTGAAAAAATGTTCAACATCCTTAATCATCAGGGAAATACAAATCAAAACAACCCTGAGATTCCACCTCACACCAGTCAGAATGGCTAAGATCAAAAATTCAGGTGACAGCAGATGCTGGCAAGGATGTGGAGAAAGAGGAACACTCCTCCATTGTTGGTGGGATTGCAGGCTTGTACAAACACTCTGGAAATCCGTCTGGCGGTTCCTCAGAAAATTGGACATAGTACTACCGGAGGATCCAGCAATACCTCTCTTGGGCATATATCCAGAAGATGCCCCAACTAATAAGGACACATGCTCCACTATGTTCATAGCAGCCTTATTTATAATAGCCAGAAGCTGGAAAGAACCCAGATGCCCCTCAACAGAGGAATGGATACAGAAAATGTGGTACATCTACACAATGGAGTACTACTCAGCTATTAAAAAGAATGAATTTATGAAATTCCTAGCCAAATGGATGGACCTGGAGGGCATCATCCTGAGTGAGGTAACACATTCACAAAGAAACTCACACAATATGTACTCACTGATAAGTGGATATTAGCCCAAAACCTAGGATACCCAAGATATAAGATACAATTTCCTAAACACATGAAACTCAAGAAAAATGAAGACTGAAGTGTGGACCCTATGCCCCTCCTTAGAAGTGGGAACAAAACACCCTTGGAAGGAGTTACAGAGACAAAGTTTGGAGCTGAGATGAAAGGATGGACCATGTAGAGACTGCCATATCCAGGGATCCACCCCATAATCAGCATCCAAACGCTGACACCATTGCATATACTAGCAAGATTTTATCGAAAGGACCCAGATGTAGCTGTCTCTTGTGAGACTAGACCAGGGCCTAGCAAACACAGAAGTGGATGCTCACAGTCAGCTAATGGATGGATCACAGGGCTCCCAATGGAGGAGCTAGAGAAAGTACCCAAGGAGCTAAAGGGATCTGCAACCCTATAGGTGGATCAACATTATGAACTAACCAGTACCCTGGAGCTCTTGACTCTAGCTGCATATGTATCAAAAGATGGCCTAGTTGGCCATCACTGGAAAGAGAGGCCCATTGGACACGCAAACTTTACATGCCCCAGTACAGGGGAACGCCAGGTCCAAAAAGGGGGAGTGGGTGGGTAGGGGATTGGGGGTGGGTGGGTATGGGGGACTTTTGGTATAGCATTGGAAATATAAATGACCTAATACCTAATAAAAAATGGAAAAAAAAAGAAAATGTAAACGAAAAAAATACCTAGTAAAAATAAAATTAAATAAAATAAATCGACTTCCAACCCAAAGATATCAAAAAAGACAAGGAGGGGCACTTCATACTCATCAAAGGTAAAATCTTCCAAGAGGAACTCTCACTTCTAAATCTCTATGCTCCAAATGCAAGGGCAGCCACATTCATTAAAAAGACTATAGTAAAGATCAAAGCACACATTGCACCTCACACAATAATAGTGGGAGACTTCAACACAACACTTTCATCAATGGACAGATCATGGAAACAGAAACTAAACAGGGACACCATGAAACTAACAGAAGTTATGAAACAAATAGATTTAACAGATATCTACAGAACATTTTATCCTAAAACAAAAGGATATACCTTATTCTCAGCACCTCATGGTACCTTCTCCAAAATTGACCATATAATTGGTCAGAAAAGAGGCCTCAACAGATACAAAAATATTGAAATTGTCCCATGCATCCTATCAGATCACCATGGACTAAGGACTAATAATAACATAAATAATAGAAAGCCAACATTCATGTGTAAACTGAACAACACTCTTCTCAATGATACCTTGGTCAAGGGAGGAATAAAGAAAGAAATTAAGGACTTTTTAGAGTTTAATGAAAATGAAGCCACAACATACCCAAACTTATGGGACAAAATGAAAGCACTTCTAAGAGGATAACTCATAGCACTGAGTGCCTCCAAAAAGAAACTAGAAACTAGAGAGAGCACATACTAGCAACTTGATAGCACACCTAAAAGCCCTAGAATGGGAAGCAAATTCTCCTAAGAGGATTAGATTGCAGGAAATAATCAAACACAGGGGCGAAATCAACCAAGTCGAAACAAGAACTATTCAAAGAATCAACCAAACGAGGAGCTGGTTCTTTGAGAAAATCAACAAGATAGATAAACCCTTAGCCAGATCCACTAGAGTGCACAGGAAGAGCATCCTATTTAACAAAATCAAAAATGAAAAGGGAGACATAACAACAGATCCTGAAGAAATCCAAAACACCATCAGATCCTTCTACAAAAGTCTATACTCAACAAAACTGGAAGACCTGGATGAAATGGACAAATTTCTAGACAGATATCAGGTACCAAAGTTAAATCAGGATCAGGTTAATGATCTAAAAAGTCCTATATCCCTTAAAGAAATAGAAGCAGTCATTAATAGTCTCCCAAGCAAAAAAAGCCCATGACCAGACAGGTTTAGTGCAGAGTTCTATCAGACATTCAAAGAAGATCTAATTCCAGTTCTTCACAAACTATTCCACAAAATAGAAACAGAAGGTACTCTACCCAACTCATTCTATGAAGCCACAATTACTCTGATAGCTAAACCACAAAAAGACCCAACAAAGATTGAGAACTTCAGACCAATTTCCCTTATGAATATTGATGCAAAAATACTCAATAAAATTCTTGCTAACTGAACTTGTATAACCACTCTGGAAATCAGTCTGGTGGTTCCTCAGAAAATTGGATATAGTACTACTGGAGGAGCCTGCAATACCTCTTCTGGGCATATATCCAGAAGATGTTCCAACTAGTAAGAAAGATACATGCTCCACTATGTTCATAGCAGACTTATTTATAATAGCCAGAAGCTGGAAAGAACCCAGATGCCCCTTAACAGAGGAATGGATAAAAAAATGTAGTACATTTACACAATGGAGTACTACTCAGCTATTAAAAAGAATGAATTTATGAAATTCCTAAGTAAATGGTTGGACCTGGAGGGCATCATCCTGAGTGAGTTACCCAAATCACAAAAGAACTCAAATGATATATACTCACTGATAAGTGGATATTAGACCAGGAACTTAGAATATCCAAGATTTAATATACAATTTGCGAAAAACATGAAACTCAGAAGAACGAAGACCAAAGTGTGGACACTTTGCCCCTTCTTAGAATTGGGAACAAAACACCAATGGAAGGAGTTACAGAGACAAAGTTTGGAGCAGAGACAAAAGGATGGACCATCTAGAGAAAGCTATATCCAGGGATCCATCCCATAATCAGCCTCCAAAAGCTAACACCATTGCATACACTAGCAAGATTTTGCTGAAAGGACCCTGATATAGATGTCTCTTGTCAAACTATGCCGGGGCCTAGCAAACACAGAAGTGGATGCTCACAGTCAGCTAGTGGATGGATCACAGGACCCCCAATGGAGGAGCTAGAGGAAGTACCCAAGGAGCTAAAGGGAACTGCAACCCTATAGGCGGAACAATAATATGAACTAATCAGTACCCTGGAGCTCTTGACTCTAGCTGCATATGTATCCAAATATGGCCTAGACAGCCATCACTGGAAAGAGAGGCCCATTGGACTTGCAAACTTTATATGCCCCAGTACAGGGGAATGCCAGGGCACAAAAGTGGGAGTGGGTGGGTAGGGGAGTGGGGGGAGAGAATGGCGGACTTTTGGGATAGCATTGGAACTGTAAACAAGGAAAATACCTAATAAAAAATTAATTCAAAAAAATAAAAAATAAAAATAAATAAAAAGAATGAATTTATGAAAGTCCTAGGCAAATGGATGGACCTGGAGGGTATCATCCTGAGTGAGGTAACCCAATCACAAAAGAAGTCACATGATATGTACTCACTGATAAGTGGATATTAGCTGAGAAACTTAGAATACCCAAGATATAAAATACAATTTGCAAAACACATGAAACTCAAGAAGAATGAAGACCAAAGTGTGGACACTTTGCCCTTTTTAGAACTGGGAACAAAACACCCATGGAAGGAGTTACAGAGATAAAGTTTGGAGCTGAGACGAAAGGATGGACCATCTAGAGAATGACATACCCGGGGATCTTCCCACAATCAGCCTCCAAACGCTGACACCATTGCATACACTAGCAAGATTTTGCTGAAAGGACCCTGATATAGTCTCCTGTGGGGCTATGCAGGGGCCTAGGAAACACAGAAGTAGATGCTCACAGTCAGCTATTGGATGGATCACAGGGCCGCCAATGAAGAAGCTAGAGAAAGTACCCAAGGAGCTAAAGGGGTCTGCAACCCTATAGGTGGAACCACAATATGAACTAACCAGTACCTCCTGAGCTCGTGTATGTAGCTGCATCTGTATCAGAAGATGGCCTTGTCAGCCATCAGTGCAAAGAGAGGCCCATTGGTCTTGCAAAACTATATATGCCTCAGTACAGGGGAACGTCAGGGCCAAGAAGTGGGAGTGGGTGGTTAGGGGAGTGGGGGGAGGGTATGGGGGACTTTTGTGATAACATTGGAAATGTAAGTGAAAAAAATACCAAATTAAAATAAGAAAATGTATTTAAAGAAATGAAAGTAGAAATATATATAAATGTCTTAAAGTGAACTGCTACTCCAACAATGACAAAAGAAGAGAATATAGTAAATAAAAGTTTTGGCATAGAATATTGAAAAATTGCAAATGAACAGTATAAAAGGGAGACACACAGAAATGAAGTTATGTGAAGTTGAGTACAGCCTTTCTAGGTCTATAAAGAACTGTGGTAGAATATTGCATTGACTCTGTAGGTTGATTTTGGTAAGATGGCCACTTTTACTATGCTAATCCTACCAATCCATGAGCATAGAGCATCTTGTCATTTTCTGAAACCTTCTTTCAATTTCTTTCTTCAAAGATCAGGCATTAAGAACAAAATTTTAAAAAAATAGGTTCTTACAAAACGGAATACCAAGCAAAGCTAATCTTTCTTTCTCTAGTTGTTTCTAATTGTTGTTCTTGTTATGGTGGTTGTGGTTGCTGTCTTATTTTGATTGAATTGGTTTGGTTTGTGCTGGGTTGGTTTGGGTTGGGTTAGTTTGGTTTAGTTTGGTTTGGTTCCATTGGTTTGTTTTGTTTGTTTTGTTTTGTTTTGTTTTGTTTTGTTTTTTGTCAGAATGGTATACCCCATATATTCAAATGAAATTAAAACAAGTATTCCCATAGTCATCTGGATACAGCCCTAAACAAATTAGCTGATATATAAATCTTTGGGGGCAATTTTCTCTTTGTTATTGAAAAAGTTGTTTTTCACAAAATATATTGATTGAATATACATGGTCTTCATTTTCCTAAACAAACAAATTTGTGGTTTTTTTTTTCACTATTTAAACCAGGGAAATTACAAAAGAACCCAGACTATTGCCAAGAATCTACATTACTCTTTCTGAATCAATAGAAAGTCATCATTGCTGAGGAAAAATACACAAAACTCATAGAAAACTGGAGAAATTGAGCAGTTACCTACATAGAGCCTTTGTTCCTAAGTCCTAGCTTCCTTGCACAGGGAGGTACAATTCCCACTACCAAAAACAAACAAACAAACAAAACCAACAAAGAAACCAATCCATTCAGAAATCCTTCAATCTTCATTGATGTTCTGCAAATATGCTAGAGCTGGTAGCTTTAACAGTTGTCTTTGGTCTATTCTCTCTTCACATGCTGCTGTTATACATAACTTTATTTTGAGACATAAGAAGCTCTTCAGAACCTTAAGTGAAGATACATATGAACTCAAATGGAAGATAGCCTTAAAGCCAAGGGGCTAAGAATATCAGGCAGAAACAAATATGCTGAAGAAAATTTCACTTTATTGGTATGGTGACTGCAGAGGGAATGGGAATTTCTAGTTGGCAGCAATTGTGTCCTGAATCCAGTCCACATAGTTGCAGACCTTGGTGTACACACCAGGATTGTCTGGCAGGGCACAGCCATAGCCCCAGGAGACTATACCCTGGAGTTCTCTATTGCAGACCACAGGGCCACCGGAGTCACCCTGAGAAAGAGGAACACAGTCTATTAGTAAGGGCATGTGTAATACGATTGCATATAGTAAACTCAATTCCTGTTTATTCTCATGTTTCCATTTGTTTATCTCCAGAGCCCATCTGCTATCCACACTAATGTGTTGAAATCTAAAGGAGATTCCCTTATTCTTCATTCACCATAACACCACAGCACACTTTCTGTCTCACACCACTAGGCTTTGAAGCTCAACTCCCAGAACTGAGGTCTGCATAAGTGGAGAGTGGCAATCACCTGGCAGGAATCCTTGCCTCCCTCTAGGAAGCCAGCACAGACCATGTTACCAGTGATCTTCCCAGGATAGGAGGCTTCACAGTCAGCCTGAGGCAGCAGTGGGGCATCCAGGCACTGGAGCAGGTCTGGTTCACTGACTGTGAGGAATGGAAAAGAATGAAGACTTCTGTATCCAATGTTGAACCAGCTGGCAAGCAAGACTGTTTCCTGTGACCTTAAGTTCCACTAAGAAAGAAGGGCTTTGAGATTCAATCATATTCACTGCTGATATCCTTCTTGAAAAAATAATAGTACATTCTACATGTGCCTGAACAGACTCTCTGGATCAGGTCATTTGTTTTGCAAATTTCTCTTGGATCTCTTGCAGGAGCTAAATGTACTGTGCACCTAAAATATATTTACCATTTAGAAGCCAGGGGCATAATTTCAGGAAAGGAGTTGGTTACAGAGTATATAAAAATACAGAGAGAGAGGGGGAGAGAGACAAGGGGAGACAGGGAGAGAGAGGAAAGAGAAAGAAAGGGAGGGAGAAAGGGAGGGAGGAAGAAAGGGAGGGAGTGAGGGAGGGAGAGAGAGAGAGAGAGAGAGAGAGAGAGAGAGAGAGAAGAGAGAGAAGGGTAGTAGGTGACATGATAGGTCCTACTTACCACCAAAGCTAAGAGTGTTGCCCCAGCCAGAGATGAGACACTGAGTGCCAGCAGGTGCACAGGAGCTGGGCAGAGCCACAGTGGCCACTCTGGCATTGAGGGTCACAGGGGAAGAGAGCTTGAGCAACATAATGTCGTTGTTCAGTGTCTTCCTATTGAAGTTGGGGTGCTTGATGATCTTGGCAGCATTGACAAACTGCTCATTGCCCTCCAGGACGTTGATGTTGTGCTCCCCCAATCTCACTTGGATGCGGCTGTTGGGAAGAGAAAAATGCCACAATCTTTTTCTCTATGACTCAAGACATCAAAATTTTCTCAAGCCTCTAAACTCTTTTGTGACTGTGAAAATTTCACCATGGGGAAAAAATATGGATACTGGAAAGTTTTGTTTGTCTCAGTCTACATTCTTTTTTAAGAAAGATTGAGTGATGGTGTACAGGTGACAAAATAAGGATTGCATGTAGACTGCCCTTTATTCTAATGTACTAACGCCAAATAGGAATAAGACACAAAGAGGCTATTTGAAACTCTTTCCATCCACTGTTTCATTATTCAGTACACACAGAATCTATGTGTTGCAGGGTATTTGATCACAATGTGAATCCCGAAATTGGGTTAAACATGGGAAAAACCTGTCTCTAGTCATGGTGTGCTCATCCCTAACACACACCTTCAATCTCTGAGTTTTCTGTTTATTGTAATCATAATTAAATAAAGTTAAACATAGGTCAAGTGGAAGAATAAGCAACCTGTTGACAGGGAGTGAACATAAGGGGAAAAAAGCAGAGAGTAAGACAGAGTCAGGAGAACCAATAGAGATACACACAGGAAGTAGAAGGGAGGGACCTAGAGTTTGAAGGGGTTTTGAGATGGTATTTAGAATGAGAACTTCTTTAGAGATGTTGATTGTGAAGCAAGGTCAGCTGGGTGCTTTTTCTTCCTCTCTGATATGTCAGGCTTTCATGCCAGCATCTGGCTCCAGAGACTTCTTTGGTAAAGTTAAACAATTGAGATTTTTATTTAAAAACAGGTTTTAATGCTCATTTGTTTTGGAAATGAGAGCTGCACTGTTAAATTTCAAAAACAAGGGTCAATATGTGAACTTATTTCAAAAACAAAAACATTTAAATTTCAAAAACAAGGGTCAAGAGTTCACACATATGAGACCATGTGGGAAAAAAAATGAGACCATGTGAGAGGCTCATTCTCTTGATCACAACTTCAAACCTAATGACTCACAATCAAGAATCTAGGACTGAACAGTCCATGTCTTAATAATTTTTTTTAATATTTTTCAACCATGCACAGTCTGAGAGACCATTTGGGAGACATTATTACTCATCCCATAATAGAATATAAAAACAACAGGTGAAGAAAATAAAGGATAAAGCTATCTTCAGCTATAATTTGAAAACTCTGATGCAATTGATTGCTATAAGAAACAGGTATGGTGGGCAGTGGTGAAGCACACCTTTAATCTCAGCACTTGGGAGGCAGAAGCAGGCAGATTTCTGAGTTCCAGGACAGCCTGGTCTACAGAGTGAGTTCCAGAACAGCCAGGGCTACAAAAAGAAATTATGTCTCCAAAAAACAAATGAACAAACAAGAAAAGAAACAAGTACTAGTTGTGAACATCTTTGCCAGCCTCCCATTTGTTTATATATGGAGAAAATTACCCTTGATTTCTTTCAAGGTATACTTTTCTTTCTATTTCATATTTGTTTGTTTGGTGTGTGTGCCTGTGAGTGTTTGATGGTGAAACCTCCTATCATTTGTCAGTGTTCAATCAAAGGCTGTGAACATAAGCTTCTCTCAGAACCTTCTCTCCTTCATGTGATTCACTTCCCCCTCCAGCTTTACCACATGCCCACACAGATGTCTGGTATAATACTGTCCCAGTCTAGTGGCACTGTTCTCAGGTAACCATCACTCACGTTTTGTAGCAGTGAGCTGCAGACACCACCCACTGGTCATTGATGAGGGAGCCTCCACAGAAGTGGTAGCCAGAGTTCAGGGACACCTGGTAGGGGACAGAATTCTCTTGGCAGGTGTATCCTCCAACGATCTTGTCATCATCATCCACGGGGAAGGCAACTAGAGTGGAGATATAAAGGAGAATCAAATTCATCAAGATGTTGAAGGGTAGATTGCTCAATTCCATATCACCCTCCTACTTTTTTAGTATTATTTTTTGAGTAGAACAGCATCCTCAGTAGGCAACATAGGATTTGATGTGTGCCTGAGAAAAGGAATAGAGGACAAGTAACGAGATGCTAGTGGGCCCACCACTCTTCAGAGTTTCAGGAAAAATAAAAGAATTGACAAAAGAATGCATTAAGTGGGATCCAATCACATTGTAGTTGTCCACACCATTGTTTGCTTCTCTCTACAATTCATCAATAACAATGCTTTTAGAATCCCAGATTAGTGGCTGCTGAGGAAATTGCCTTCTGGTCTCCATTTCAGCCTCTATCAACATTTAGCCCTGAATTCAACATTGAGATGTTATAGTGTATTGACAGAAACTGGTGTAACATAAAATTTGAGAGATTATAAAAGTGGAAAATAGGATTCTGGATAAGAAATATGAACATCAGAGCTAAGGTAGCAGAGACAATTGTGAAGGAGGAACCCATGTTTTCTAATTAATTAGAAATCTGGACCATAGAAGGCATGAAACTCACCAGCAGCTCCCACAAGGGCCAGGATCAGGAGTGCATTCATGGTGGAAGAAGGTAATGAACACTGAAGGGAAGCAGACCTTTATATCCTCAAGGAGGGAGAAGTCTGCCTCTCAAGGTGGGGGTGGGATATCATTGATATTTTCTGAACAAACACAGCTGTATTTTCCTTCTCCTATCACTTCTTTTTGGACTTCAGGTGTCTAGAAAAGTTTTCTTCTCAGGGAAGGTGGGAGGGAGGACAACTGATTCTTGAAAGGATGCTAGAATGAGAAATGAGAATAATGGGTAGAAAGTGCTTTTAGTAACTTTGAAGAAAATAGTAATTGTGAAGAATGCCCAATTCTGGTAGCTATTGGGGGCTCTTTGAACAACACCAACAAAAAGATTCTATCAGTCATTCCTGGAATTTTTACTCAGATCTTAGCCACTCTATTTAATAAAATATAGAAGTTGAGGAGCTCTACGGACCAGCACTTAAATCTCAATGATGCTAAGTAAGGAGGTATAGAGTTCCTGAAATGTGTGGCCTTTTCATTCTTATGCTTTCTAAGCAGTCTCTTGGGGTTCAAACATGGATGGCAGAGAATGTCTAAAACTGAAAGAGGAAATGTGTTTCTTTGTTGTATAGGAGAGAATTAAATGAATACAAAGGTCAAGCTCTGCATCCATTATAGGATATTTGACTCTCATTCTCATGTTACATGATGGATAGCCAGTAACTTTGAGAGTATACAAACTAAATACTGCATATACCATAACAATCTTAAGGAGTATCAAATATGATCAGTGGGCTTTTATTAAAAATAACTACCCTGTATTCTAGATCAAATAATCTCTGCTAGAAGTCATTACTAAGTTTGAAGAATAGAGTTTGAACAATGTTCAACCTCACTTCTTTTTTTTTTATTACATATTTTCCTCAATTACATTTCCAATGCTATCCCAAAAGTCTGCCATATGCTCCCCCCCCCCACTTCCCTACCCACCCATTCCCATTTTTTTGGCCCTGGCGTTCCCCTGTACTGGGGCATATAAAGTTTGCGTGTCCAATGGGCCTCTCTTTCCAGTGATGGCTGACTAGGCCATCTTTTGTTCCATATGCAGCTAGAGTCAAGAGCTCCAGGGTACTGGATAGTTCATAATGTTGTTCCACCTATAGGGTTGCAGATCCCTTTAGCTCCTTGGGTACTTTCTCTAGCTCCTCCATTGAGAGCCCTCTAATCCATCCACTAGCTGACTGTGAGCATCCACTTCTGTGTTTGCTAGGCCCCGGGCATAGTCTCACAAGAGACAGCTATATCTGGGTTCTATCAGCAAATTCTTGCTAGTGTATGCAATGGTGTCAGCGTTTGGAAGCTGATTATGGGGTGGATCCCTGGATATGGCAGTCTCTAGATGGTCCATCCTTTCGTCACAGCTCCAATCTTTGTCTCTGTAACTCCTTCCATGGGTGTTTTGTTCCCAATTTTAAGGAGGGGCATAGTGTCCACATTTCAGTCTTCATTCTTCTTGAGTTTCATGTTCAACCTCACTTCTGAACAAAAATCAGGTACTTGTAGAAATGGAAGAATTAGGGATATTCATCAGTGGTGAATCTTCTTGTATGAAATCCTGGCTTTTTTTTGTTTTTCATTTAAATCATCCCTAAGGTTCAGGTTCCATTTTAGTATAGTACAAACCATCTAGAAGTGCAGTACCTGCCTGAGGGTCATTTGTGCCTATTTATAACACTCAATTGGAGAATCATTTCTATCTGACGCTTTTATCTTCATTGACCCCAGATATAGGAAAAGGTGCATTGGAGATGAGATCATCTTTGAGTTCCTTGAAAAATTGTGATGGTTCTGGAGCTGTCCGTTAATGAGAGAAGTTTAGATAAAATTGTGGCAATTGGGGAGGCAAACTGATTGGAGGCTGAAGAAATTGGAAATCAGAAGAAACTGCAAAAAGAAAATGAGCCTCATGGGACACTTGATGGTCATATTACTGGCATGACTATGTGAGCTTCACATCTCTGAACAGTCGCTCAGAGTTCCCATCTCTCCATGGTGTTTTTCATTTACTTGCTCCTGGGATCATTCCTAAACGGAAGGTCTGTCATATTGTCATCTCTGTCAGGTTTTTCAGATGGTTAACATACTTTCATTTTTCACAATCATGTTAGAGTGAGGTTCAGAAAGGATTGATTTTTGATGGGTTCCTCTTTACCTGAGAAATTATCTAAAACTGGCATGCTGCCTCAAGGCCATAGGAAGATATGGAAATTATTGGAGCATGTGGGAGTGGGTGCAGGTGACAGCTGAATTCACACTCACAATCAAACCAGAGGTCCCAGTGGGACAAATTACACATCCATTTTCCTTCTGGCATTTCTCTTCCTGGAAGAACATGAAAGTGGAATTTTCCATGTCTCTAATGGTGCACCAATTCTTGCCACAATGGGTAAATGTGGCCATCCATGTATAGAAGGATGTTTAAATATGAAAACAACCAATGTGGGTTTTTTCATATTTAAAGTATACTCAAAGTTTCTCAGACCATCTCTTAGTCATCCATACCTATTCTCATGTGTCTGTTAATATTCTATACTATCATTTTGCAATCCTAAGGCATGTCTTTTTAAATCTCAACTCCTATCTCATTATTCTTCCTCTACATATGATCTCTTTCATATCACACTTTCATATTTTCCAATAAAGTGTATTTTTTGAATAAGAAATGCAATAATTCATTCTGTGTAGTGAAAAGTTCTTTGGATCTCTATTCCAGGAAAATGATAATTTAGTAAAAGTCTGTGATAGCAAAGCTGGCCATACATAATCAGGGGATTTGACTCTTTGTATCCCATTTTCTGTTCTTCACATTGCATGTGGACATACTTTCAATTTTCATGTCCCTAGTAGTTCCATATGTTGATTGTATTAATTCAGGGGTTTTGTTCTAATATGAAGTCACATGAGAACTAATCATTTGAGTTCCTAGGTCATTTAGGTGAAACTGAAAATTTGTTCATGGCTGGGTATGCCACTGAGTGATTCTCTCTTTTTTTTTTAAGATTTGGTTATTTATTCTATGTGAGTACACTGTAGCTGTCTTCAGACACTCCAGAAGAGGGTATCAGATTATATTACAAATAGTTGTGAGCTACCATGTGGTTGCTGGGATTTGAACTCAGGACCTTTGGAAGAGCATTGGTGCTCTTAACAGCTGAGCCATCTCTCCAGCCCCAAGTGATTTTCTTGAGTGAATATTTTAGAAAACTAACCTCAGATCTGGGCCACACTGAATAGTAGCAGACTACTTTTTAAAACATGGAATAAGTAGGCTTTTGCATTTTGCCTCCTTTCACTCACTCACTGGCAAGTTTGCCTATCCTAAAATATCCAGAGAGATTGATTTGCTGGTATTGTAACCTATTTCTTGAGAATCCAACTAGATGTAAAATCAGCAGCTCTCTCAGAATCCTCTAGGACGAATTTAGAATTCATAATGTAACAGAAGACTCATAGACTAAACAATACAAGATTTTTGGCCATTGTGTTTTCAGAGAGCCATTGTTGGATTACCAGGAACACAGCCTGTAAGCCCCTCAAGAATACCTCTTAATTAGTATTTATTCATTCTATCAGGTATGTTTCCTTGGAGATCATGGCTAGTTCACTCCATGAGGAGAAACCCATACTTCACACTACTAGACTCTACAAGAATTGAGGCTAGATAATTTATAGACCCATAGAAAACATAATATTATAATTCAGCTATATGAAGATAGTAATGAAATGACTTTGATTTTTTATTTTCAACTTTCTAGTGTTTTATTTTTTATTGGATGTTTTCTTTATTTACATTTCAAATGTTATCCCTTTCTTGGTCTCTCTCCCGCCCAGAAACACCCTATCACATCCTCCCTCCCCCTGCTTCTATAAGGTTGTTCTTCCACCCACCCACCTACTCCCACCTCTCTGCCTTTGATTCCCCTACACTGGGGTATCTATGAAGCCTTCCTAGGACCAAGAACCTTTCCTTCCATTGATGCATGACAAGGCCATCCTCTGCTAAATATGCAGCAGGAGCCATGTATACACTTTTGCTGATGACTTAGTCCCTGGGAGTTCTGGGGGTCTGGTTGGTTGATACTGTTCTTCCTATGAGGTTGCAAACCCATTCAACTCCTTCAATCCCTTTCTAACTTCTCTATTAACGAACCCACAGTCAGTCTAATGTTCGGCTGGTAATATCCACGTCTGTATTTGTAAGGCTCTGGCAAGGACTCTCAGTAGACAACCATATCAGACTCCTTTCAGCACACACTTCTTGGCATCCACAATAGTGTCTGAGGTTGGTAAATGTATATGGGATGAATCCCGAGGTGGGAGAGTCTCTGGGTGGCCTTTCTTTTAGTCTCTGCTCTACACCTTATCTCCATATTTGCTCTTCTGAGTATTTTGTTCTCCTTCTAAGAAGGACCAAAGCACATGCCCTTTGGTCTTCCTTCTTGAGTTTCATGTGGTCTGTGAATTGTACCCTGGTTATTTGGAGCTTTTGGGCTAGTATCCACTTATCAGTAAGTGCATAACATGTGTTTTCTTTGGCAGTTGGGTTACCTCACTCAGGATGATATTTTCTAGTTCTATCCATTTGCCTAAGAATTTTATGAATTCATCATTTTTAATAGCTGAACAGTACTTCATTGTGTAAATGTACCACATTTTCTGTATCCATTTCTCTGTTGAAAGACATCTGGGTTCTTTCCAGCTCCTGGCTATAATAAATAAGGCTGCTATAAACATAATGGAGCATAGTGGAGCATATATAAAATGATTTTCTATGACATATTGCTATACCCACATAGCAGAACATTAAAAAAAAAAACCTTTCATCAGAGAATCTTCTTGCAGCAGATGGCAATTAGCACAGCTACCTACAAGTAGACAATATTGAGAGTGTGAGAAACTTGGAAATCTCATCTCTAAATAGCAGTTCTTCATCGGACTTATCACATCAAGGCTCATGGATCCATGCATAAACGGGCATAAAAAGATTTTTATGTGTCAGAGGTGGTTTATGACACCAAAGTAACAGTAAATTCAAGATTCAATAGAAGTAATTCACACACAAACTTGGAGAGACTATAATCTATACTATTCAGGAGAGACAGGTCCCAGCATTGAGAGGGCAAAGTGGACACAAGGTCCCACATCTATGAAAGAAGTTATTTGCAATTGATACCTTGGAAAGGAAAAATCAGTTTTCTCTAATGGAGTGTCACTAGGTATATTGACCATAGATTAGAGAAAGAGATGTGAGTTGATACGTGGAGATGTAAGTTGATCAATACAAAATATTATCCATTTTCTTTTTACTTTTGAATGCTGACTTTTTATTAATACTTTTTCTAAACTCATATTAATGACAATAATTACATATATTTTGTACTTTAATTTATATTTATTTTTCTGAAAAAATACATTTCTAGTTTTTTTCATTAAATTATTTTATTTACATTCCAAAATTCCACCCCCCCTTCCTGGTCTCCCTTCCCAGAGTTCTTTACCCTATCCCATTCTCCTGCCTCTGAGAGGGTGCTCCCCTCCCCACCTACCCAACCCTATCTAACCCCCACCAGCATCCCTATTCCCTGGAGCATCAAATTTCCACAAGATTAAGCTTAAGCACATCCTCATCCATTGAGGGAGACGAGATAGTCTTCTGCTACATATGTAGCCAGGGCTACAGACCAGTCCATGTATTCTTTTAGTACAGTGGCTTAGTCTCTGGGAGCTCTGAGAGATTTGATTATTTGATTCTGTTGTTCTTCCTATGGGGTTGCAATTCCCTTTAGCTCCTTTACTCCTTTCCCTAACTCTTCCATATGGATCTCTGACCTCAGACCAGTCATTGGCTATAAGTATCTGCATCTGGCTCAGTCAGGTGATGGTAGAGCATCACAGAGGACAGTCATGCCAAGCTCCTATCTACAAGCATAACATGGTATCAGCAATAGTGTTGGAGTTTGGTGTCTGCTCATGGGATGAATCCCAAGTTGGGGTAGTCTCTGGATGGCTTTTCCTTCAATCTCTGCTCCATTTTTGTCCCTGCATTTCATTTAGACAGGCACAATCCTGGGTCAATTTCTTGGGATGGGTGGGTGGTACCATCCCTCAACTGGAGGCCTTGTCTATCTACTGGATGTGGTCTCTTCAGGATTCATCTCCCCACTGTTGGGCATTTCAGCTAAGGACATTCTCATTGGGTCCTGGGAGCCTCCCACATCACTGATGTGTGGGACTTTCTAGAGGTTTCCCCATTCTCCACCCCACAGTGATACATATTTTTATTCATTTTTCCTAACCTTTTAGGTTTCTCTCCTGCCTTCCCCATACATGATCCTGTCCCCCCTTTTTCCTCCTGCTCCCTTCTCATATTCAGGTCTCTCCCTCACTCTGATTCCCATGATTATGTTGTTCCCCCTTCTAAGTGGGATTGAAGCACTTGGGCCTTCCTTCTTGTTAGGTTTCATTTTATATGTGAGTTGTATCATGGGCATTCTGAATTTTTTGGCTAATATCCACTTATCAATGAGTACATATCATGTATGTCCTTTGGGGTCTGGATTACCTCACTCAGGATGAGATTTTTCTAGTTCCATCATTTGCCTCCAAATTCATGATGTCCTCATTTTTAATAGTTGAATAGTACTCCACTGTGTAAATGAATCACATTTTCTATATCCATTCTTTGATTGAGGGACATCTGCATTGTTTATAGCATATAGCTCTTACAAATAAAGCTGCTATGACGATAGTGGAGAATTTGTCATTCTGATATGGTGGAGAATCTTTTGGGTGTATGCACAGGAGTGGTATAGCTGGGTCTTTAGGTAGAACTATTTCTAATTTTCTGAGGAACCACCAGATTGATTTCCAAAGTGGTTGTTCCAGTCTACCTTCTTCAGTTCTTTGTATATTTTTGATATTAGCCCTCTATGGAATGTAGAAGCCTACATTAGTGAAGATCTTTTCCCAATCTGTAGGTTGCTGATTCATCCTATTGACTGTGTCCTTTGCCTTATAGATAGGAAAAGAAGGGGAAATCTATAGAAAACAAGCAAAAGATAGATGAAATTATTTTATAGGAGAAAAGATCATACATGATTTAGAAATAAATAGTATTAGAAGGAGAGTACATGAGGCTATGTAGTTGCTATGATGAAACAAAGATTAAAGCATTAAAATATGATGTATAAGCATGTACAAAGCTAGGACTTCATTTTCCTGGCAACTTGAAGAATTAGAAATGGCATTGCCTAGAGAGATATCAGAGAGAGCTAGCTTCTTAACTTGCATAACTTTTAATACTTTGTAAGCAATGATTTTAAAATCAGTAGTTTGTAACCTTTCTGTGTTTTCATGAAAGCAGTTACTAAAGACTGCTGTCTGCTGAACCAGGAAAACAAAAGAGCTGTGCCCAGCTACCCAAGAAGAACAGACTGTGTGAAACATATAAGGAAATGTGCTTTGGATTTACCTTTAGTTTCAGTTTTAAGAAAGCTGGAGTTGGAACTAATGATCTTGGATTCATAAAATTTATGTATATTTAAGAGTTTCTAAACTATTATTAATAATGATCAAAGCCTTGATAATGTAGGTTTAGTAAATAAAAGACTGGGTTATGTTCTCTGGCCAGAGAAGGTAAAAGGTTGAGAAGAAAGGCAAGGCAAAAAGAATGTAAGGGAGTAAGGAAGAATGGGAAGGGAGAAGGAAAGGGAATGAAAAGGAAGAAGGAAGAAGAAAGGAGAAGAAGCAAGAATGATAATCCTCGGGCAAAGAGAGAGTAATGGAACTGACAGCTTGCATCCACTACTGACTCCCAGACTCTGAGTCATTGTTGAGTCAGCACCATTCCTAGTTCCCCTTTCTCAGGACCCTCCTCACATTGAAGCTGAACATTAGCATTTGCCTAACTCTGAGAAAGTTGTTGTGCATATTTTGAAACTGTTTTCTCTGCCTTTAGATAGAGATTTTATTTTTATACCTAATATCTTTTCATAGAAAATTGTCCCCCACGGGTTTTTGTAATTTCTTCACTGTTCTTTCAAGCCCAGGTGTCTGTCCTCTTTTTGATCCAGTTTGTTAGTGAGACTTTTCATAGAACTTTGTATTTTACTTATGCCTTTTTCCTTTACAAAATTTCAGATTGAGTTTTCTCCAATATTTCTACCTCTTTTATCAATTCTTATTTTATTATCTTATGTGATGGTTTGGATATGCTCAGCTCAGGGAGTGGCACTATTAGAAAATATGGCCTTGTTGGAGTAGGCCTTGCACTGTGGGTGTGGGCTTTCAGACCCTCATCCTAGCTGCCTGGAAGTCAATATTCTGCTAGTAGTCTTTAGATTTAAATGTAGAACTTTCAGCTTCTCCCACACCATGTGTGCCTGAATGATGCCATGTTCCCATCTTTATGATAATGGCTGAAACATCTGAACCTGTAAGCCAGCCCCAATTAAATGTTGTCCTTATAAGAGTTGCCCTGATCATGGTGTCTGTTCACAAAAGTAACCCTCTAAGACAATCTTACATCCCCTTCCTCTTTTCCTGTTTGTATTGTTACTCAGGTAAGTATACCTATATATACTTTTCTCCGCACTATTTGTAGAGGAAACTATTCTTCCTAAATTGTCTATTTGGAACATTTTTGTTAAGATCAGGTAGCTGTATCTACATGGCTATTTTGGTGCCCTGGTGTTTTTCGCTACAATGACAGTGTATAATAACTTGGATAGGTACTGTAATATTGCCTGCTTTTTACATTCTGCTCAAGATTACATTGTCTATTCAAGGTATGGACTTTAGTTTGATTTCATCTACTTCTATGAAGAATAGAATTAAAATTTGATGCAGATTAAACATATACTTAAAATTTCTGTTAGGGTTTTTAATGTTTGATTGATATATAATCATATCACCTGCAGAAATTAATAATTATTTTTGAGATTGTAATTACAAAATTTCTCCTTTTCTTTTTCCTTAGAATTAATGGCCACTTCCTAAATTATTATTACATGCATATATGTAATGTGTATATACACATATATGCATATACACGTATTTTCCTAAATATAATCTACTCCACCTGTATAAAGTTACTTTATATGTATGTTTTCAGGGCTACCTATTTGGCACTGGGAAACCATGAGATGTGTTCGGTGTCTTTCTTCTTGGAGAAAACCACCTTTATCACTTCCAATTTTCCTCAGTTGCTCGTAGTTATTTGTGTTGACTTGAATCCTGATGAGGATTTTTTTCACCAATTTTGGCAGCTCCCTTTGAGTAATAACTGATTAATTTACACTTAGACAGCCTCAAATGAGACATTATGGGTGTAGCTTCTAACAATACGAGACAAGATAAGCTCACAGTAATCTTCCTAATCCTTCTGCTCTTACAGTCTTCCCATGCCCTCTTTGAAATGTTGTCTGACCTTAGATATGGGAGTGTTTTATAGATATATTCACTGGGACTGGGCTCCACAACTCTGCATTTTGATTGGTTGTGTTTTAATGTAGTGGTCACTGTCTATGGCAAAAAAACTATGTTTTTCTTAATGAGGAATGAAGACTACACTTCTCTGTGAGCATAAGAAGAAAGTTTATTCTTAAGCTAGAGAAACACAAGAAACACTCCACTCTAGCAATATGATAGGAAATAAACTCTACTTTTAGTAGAAAGGTAAAGGTATAATCCCTACATTTTTCCTCAAGCAGCTACTAATAAAAGTCGCTTTCTTTCAGAGATATAGATTCTTTATTTTGAAAATGGGGTAAAAGTATCTGTTATCTGATGTGTGTGTGTGTTATGCAAATAATTATGGAACAAGAATAATGCAACCAGAATGCTCTTGTCAGAGCATACTAGACTAGAGTATGACTGTGATGGTGAACCCGTAAAAACTAGTGGTTGTATATGCTTTAAAAGATTTTGATGAAGGGACCCTGGTATAGCTGTCTCATATGACGCTATGCCAGTGCCTGGCAAATACAGAAGTGGATGCTCACAGTCATCCATAAGATTGAACACAGGGACCCCAGTGAAGAAGGTAGAGAAAGCAGCCAAGGAGCTGAAGGGGCCTGCAACCCTATGGGTGGAACAAGAATATGAACTAACCAGTACTCCCAGAGCATGTGTCTCTAGCTGCATATGTAGCAGAAGATGCCCTGGTCAGCCATCAGTGGGAAGAGAGGGCCCTGGGTACTGCAAACTTTATATGCCCCAGTACAAGGGAACGCCAGGGCCAAGAAGTGGGAGTGGGTGGGTAAGGGAGCAGGGCAGAGGTGGGGGGAGGGTATAGGGTACTTTTGGGATAGCATTTGAAATTTGAAATTTATATAAAGAAAATATCTAATAAAAAAAGTATTTCCATTATGTAAAGCTTACTTGATCATCTATGAAAAGCAGAATAAGAGAATAAGTACAACATTAATTTAAAAACTATACTCTACAGCACTAAATATACACAAAGAAATTAAACACTATTTTCAAAATTTAAATACAATGATTTGACAGTGTGAAACATTGAACGGGAATTAGAAGAATGTTTTAGAGAAGTACACAAAGTAATATGTGTATTAGAATAAATAGTACGGGAAATTGCATAGACATTCAAATGAAGAGGAAATGGCTGGTTCACCAAATGTACCATACAGCTCTCAATCTAGAATATAAAACAATAGTTCTAATCTGCAGCAGTCTTCTTATCCTACGATTGCTAATATCATGGTGAAAGATGATTTCATGTGATTAATATGAGCACAACACATTAGATAGTTAAACATTCAAACTTTATTTATAGAATGCTACAGTGTCATGCCCTTCAACGTTTCTTTACAGATAAGGACAGAGTGAGAACAATAAGTCTTGTCATCCTTCTGACTAAAATGATTTCCCATATGCTGTTGAGGATAGTTTTCATGTGGGACACCTGGCCAGTATATGCTGGAATGCTGGAATACTAGTACAAATATTTGACGTTTTCCTCTAAAGCAGCACTCTTATAAACACTTCACAGCAAGTAAATAGAATAGAACTGACTTTTTTGGGGTGGGAGTTCTGGCTGTTGCACTGTAGACGGTGACAAAGAAAGAGGTCATCATAGTATCCCTGAGCTTAGCTGATGGCAATATAAGTTAAAAGTAAAATCAAGAGATATCCATGCATGCAGACAACTATGCCAGTCAAAGAAGGCAGGAAATGGTGGCCACAGACCTTTCTGCTGCCTTACTAGTCAGATGGGCCATAACGACACAGAAACCTGCATGCTACCAAGTCATGTAGTACAGGTGGGGGAAGACAGGGAGTGGCCTTGGGTTATGAGAGTAGATAAGCTGACCTTGCCCCTTGCCAACTGCAGCACTCAGAAGGGAGGTACATCACCTGGGCAGCCCTGATTTGGCTCTGGTAGAAGGGGCACAGATGAACAAGCAAGATGTGCGTGAGAACATAAGAGCTGGACCTACTAGTTCTCTTATGTCTGACGTGAGGTGGAGTAGGTGAGGTTGAATGCCCTTACTCCTAGCTCCAAGAACATGAAAGCAGATCTGTTTCTGTCCCTCAGTGGATGGAGAGTAGAACCTGTAGCTTACCTGGGCAACACTGGAGCTTGCCCTGCTGACAAAGGCATAGGTGAGCCATCCCCAAGTGTGTATGAGCTGGACAATCAGCCCATCCAAAAATCTGCAACATCTGCGATCTGTTAGAACTCGTGAAAGGCAGGTACTGTTGATCCAAAACATCAGGATCTCCATGACACAGGACAACAAGAAGATAACTAGAAGTTCTCCTTAGGATTAGATATTGCTGGTGTCACATAATTCAGAGACCTCAAATGGAACCAATGACACATTGCACTGGGCATATGCATAAGAAGATGTACGGACAGTGGGATGTTTTGGTACAAACTGCGGCACACTACAGCTTCCACCACAAAATATTTTAGTCTGTTTTGTTTTCTTTATTTGTTTTCTTAGTTTGTGTGTGGTTTTGTGGTGGAGGATGCAAGGACAAAGGGAAATATGAGAGGTTCAGAAGAACAGTGGTACAGGGCAGCACATTGGAGCTGGCTTTGTGGGCATGGGTGTGGGTAAGCCAGTGCTGAGGTTATGAGAGCAGAAGAGCTGACCCTGTCCTGGTAACCTCAGGTGGCCTATCCAGAGCAGTGTTGGAGAGTTCACCCTGGTTGTGCAGATAATAGAAACGCTACAGGCTGACCAGATCAGCTACCACCCAGGCCCAGATCCAAGAATTGGAAATGTCCCATGTCCCACCCCAAAATCCATATCATCTGTGTATAGGCTTGTGAAAGGGCCAATCCTTCTCATTCAAAGCTGTTGGATGTCCATGACACAGGGAAACAACAGGATAACTAGTAGAAGTCCCAACGAGGACCCAATATTGAAGGTGTCACAGAATCCAGACACCATGAAACAAACAAATGACTCATTATATTGAATATTTGCAAGTAAAGATATGTGGGCAGATAGGTAATTTTGAGGCATGCTGTGACACACAATACCTTCCACTAAAAGATATTGTACATACTCTGTTTAGATTTTTGTTTTAGGGTGTGTGCATGCGTGCGTGCGTGTTTTGTGCTGAAGATTGCAAAGATAGAGGGCAGATGTGAGGGGATGGGGAGATGAGTAGGACTGGAATGTATAGTATAAAACTCACAAATCAATGAAATATTTTAGAAAAAAAGAAAAAGAAAAGAAAACATGAAATGTTAACTATATTACAGAAAAATTAGTTACTATCTACCCAGCCATAATAATATCCTAGCAATCTGACTGCTGGTTATGCATACCTGTGTTAGACATGATTCAAATAGATACGAGGTCATGGTAATGCAAGTTTATGAGCCACATTGCCAGGTAAAATATAAATTTATTATTCAAGCTCTACCAAGAAGAAAATGAAAAGCAGAGTTGGATGTTGAACTTGACAGGCAACTCTTGCTTGCTTAGCAGTCTCTTTTTAGATGCCATCTGTGGCAAATCTCACACTTCACAGGAGTTTCCATATCATTTTGGATCCTTGGGACCATATGGCAATTTTAGATCATTCCTTGGACAAAAATGAATCCAGTAATATCATCTTCCTTATTAATTAGAGATAATTCCATTTTTATTCTTTATTATACACCAGTTTTAAAAGGACAAGTGGGGCTCCATACATAAACCATGTAGTGTATGACTGTCGTCTGAAACATCTTGTAAAGCTGTCAAACATTTTATAAATTGAATAGTACTCTATTTAGGCAATACCTATGGGCTACTTTCTGAGATTCAGGGCTCAGAGGAAAGGTGTATGAGTCCAAATTCTTTTGTGTAGCTGGGCCAGACATACCAGAGATGGGTACAGGAAATATTTAACAGGACTCTCATGGGTGCCTTTCCTAGTGCATTCTGGGATCCATTTGCTCTAACATTCTCCATAAGCAACATGTCAAAACCAATCACTAGATTCTGAATTCAAATTTTGATTTTGTAAAGCATCTCTAGAATGTTTGTTTATCTTATATATTTTAGTGAATTTAGTTATGATTTTGCTTGTTCTTGTTCCTCAATAAGACTAACTAAAAATGTAAGTAGATTCTATAATAAGGTTCCTCACATTAGCTCATAAAAATAAATGTAATCTAACATATCATTTCTCAATAAACTCCATCTAGGCATGTTATGTCTCAAGAAATTTCAGCGCTACAACTCTGATCTTTGTTAGAATTCATCCATGGAGCTTTTACAGACAAGTTTACTCTTAACTAAGTTTGATATAATATTGTCACTGAAAAAAATAGAATATTAGAATCCTTGTTTATTTTTAATATTAATTTCTATTTTTAACATTGATCCATGAAACCTTGTCAATTTAGTCATCTTTTTACTGAAGGTAATTCTCAGACAGAAATCAGATTGACCATTGTTCAAGTCCTTCTTCACATCTGACCTAGACTGTACATTTCTATATCAAACTGTGTGTTTTTGAAAGAAGGGAAGTTTAATCTTTAGTACAGATTATTAATATAACCATGAAGATGCTGAAAATAGACTTATAAAAGCTTGAAAAAATGAGTGCCAAAGTCATGACAGAGAGGAGAAAGGAGAATGTGATATTGGCCTATCTCTGGAACATATTGAGGAAGCTCTTCCTGAAATTTCAGTTTTCACACTTTGAGGTACTCTCCAAGTAAGATCCCTGCTGGAAAGGAGATTCAGAGAAAAGCCCACAATAGAAATCGTGTCTGTTTCTCTCTCTCCCATATTGCTTCATATTTTATTACTGCTTACCAAGGTTCTTGGATATAATCTTTCTATATGATGAATTATTCTAGAGTTAAGAATCATCAACTCATAGCCATTAGAAACAGATACAAGACATTTCTTTTCATGAATCTCTAGGTCTCAAAAATCTACTCATCTATAAATATCATGTCTTACTCAAAGTAAATCAAAGAAGTTTCCCATGATGTTAGGGTATATCTTAGGAATATGGGCATTCTCTACCACCAAGCTTCTTTCCATCAGTCTAAGGTCAAGCTACATACACAAAGTCTATGGTTCCAGGCTCCTTTCAAGAATCACCTGCTTTCCTTGTCCTTATCACCTACCCACAGAGTAGACAAATAGGGGAAAGATAGTGTAAGGGCTCTGGGAAGGGGAAACCCACAGGTGTGCTTGTATAGAAGCAGTGGAGGCCCTCTCCTTAGTCCCTCCTTCTCCCTGAATTGGGGTATAAAGGCAGGCTTCCATCCAGGGCTCACTAGCTTCTACCACAATGAGTGCACTCCTCTTCCTGGCCCTTGTGGGAGCTGCTGGTGAGTTCCATGCTTTCACCTAGGTCTTGCTCTTCCTTCTAGAAACTGTGAACCTTGCCACTGAGGCTGCTTTCCCATCCTATCTATACACCAATATTTTCCTTCTTCCTCCAGCAGCAGCTCTGCTTCCAATCTTCCATGCTTCTCTGTAAGCTTAAATTTCTTGTCCCTTCCACTGTAATTTATTATATGATCAGAGTCTAAAAAGGAAGGCATATTGAGGTTCTATGAAATTAACCAGCAGACCTCCTGGAGATGAAGGTAAGTGTCTTGCTGTGATACCCAGGGACTGAGGTGGGGTACAGAGTAGCCAGACCAGAGCTTTCTCCTACTGTTCTGGGGCCAGAAGCCTGGATTTTGGCTCTTAACTCTCTTTTGCTTTTCTTAAGCCAAAACCTGATGGCTTCAGGCAATGGAGTTCTTCTGTTGTGTAACAGCAGGGGATTTTAAAAAGAAACTTAGTTACTTAGGCTCTTTACTCTTTAAGGGCCCTCCTGCTGCCCTAGATGGCCTCAAAGCCTATTAACTCTTTGTGAGCCAGAAAGAATAAAAAAGTATAAGAGAAAGTCATGCACATACACACACACACACACACACACACACACACACACACACACACACAAATACATCTGGTAGATGACTTAGAATGAATGTTTTTCCTTGGTTATTAATTTGTTCCAAGCATATTTCTCTTAGTACAATTTATGAAAGTTCATTGTACTACTTTTAATGCAGCTTTACTTACTATTCTATGAAGAGGAACATATTTTATTCTTGATTTGAGCTTTATTATGTCTTTCTGGCAAAACAGCTAAAAACATCTTCTTAAACTTTCTTCCTAAGATTATTTGAATCAAATCAGTAATTCTATAAAGACATTCATAAAACTAAACAGCATTAATTCATGAAAGTTTATCTTTAAATTGATGGCAGGAAATTTGGTCAATAGGCTGAGATGATGCCCAAGAAATACAAGGCTATGAAATTATGGCAGGAAAGGCATATCAGCACTAAGGAGCATCCTGAGACAAAGTCTCTTGTGCTTATAGCTTGCAACAACACAAAATGGTGGACCACTTCCAGAAAACTCATTTGCTTGACATAACCTTTCATACAAGGCTTGTGCCAATTAATATCTTAAAATTCTTACCTTATATGTCTGGGACAAAGACTTGATATTAGGAAGGACACTTCTATTATAGATATAGACACACACACAGAGTTTTAAAATATCAAAGTGATGTTAAGACTAGTAAACATGCAGTATAATTAAAAACCAATAATCTTTGGTTATAATATCAACTAACCTGGAACCATGGGGCTTGCAGACCCTGAGTTACCAATCAGGAAATATGCTTAAGTTGGACCAACCCTATACATTTGTGCAGCTTGGTCTCTGTGGGACCCTTAACAAAGGGGACCTAGGATCAGTTTCTGAGCCCTGTCATTGTATCCCCTTCCTCACACCTGGATTACCTGGTTGGTTGTCAATGGGAGAGGATTTGCCTTGTCTTTCTGGGTCAAGAAGCCCCAGTAGGGAGGTACCCAAGGGGAGCTCCCTTTTTCTGAGGGGAAGGACACATGGCAAAGGGGAGGGATTTTTCAGGGAAGAATTGAGTAGGGAGAGGCTGTGATTGGGGAATTTTTATCTAGAAATAAAAATAAAGAAATAAGGTAAATAAATAAAATAACATTACATTCTTCTCTCCGGTATAAGACCTACTCTCTATTTGTCATTAATATACAGACTTGACCTATAAAAGCTTGTAGGTACATAAATCTCCACATACCCAGGACTTTTTCTAAAATAGTTTCAACGATCCTACCCACTTTAAGTACTGTTAGCCATGGGTGTCAATGAATGATGAACTTGAGATCAAACCAGATAGTTGATTAGAAAACCATCTCTATGCCCTATTACTCCATGCTGAGAACATTGACTGTCCTTGTGCTGTCCTTCAGAATGAAGTCAACTACAGAGTGCTTTTCTATTGTCCTGCAGTAGTGAGGATCACTGTATGTTGGACATGCTGCCACATACCTACTGGGAATGCAGTGATACCTTCTGGCCTTCAGATTTTTATGTTTTTTTTTGTTGTTGTTGTTGTTGTTTTGTTTTGTTTTGTTTTGTTTTTTACTCTTTAAGGACACCTACCTACCTGAAAGCTGAGGGCTCCACTTTCCAGCACTTTGATGAATTGTCTTCTCATTGGTCTTCTTGTCTTTATTCAAGTTGCTTTCCCTGTGGATGATGATAAGATCGTTGGAGGATACACCTGCCGAGAGAATTCTGTTCCCTACCAGGTGTCCCTGAACTCTGGCTACCACTTCTGTGGAGGTTCCCTCATCAATGACCAGTGGGTGGTGTCTGCAGCTCATTGCTACAAAACGTATGTGATGGGTCCTGACTGTACAGAACACACATTTGCTGTTTCTAAGGGCATAGTATAAGATCAGCCTGTAACTGAGGGTATAGAGTGAATGGGAATAGTCAGACAAGTGAGATTACTTACTGCAACTTGTTCACAAGTTTGAATAGAATACAAAAACAGTATAGGAAGTCTTTTAACACATAAGCCATCCAAAATAATCAAGCATAGACATGATCAATGCAAGGAAAGTTGATTTTAGAGTAAAAAGAACCAAACATGAAGTCATGTAAACACGTTGACAAATAGTGACTGTGTATCCTATACATCGGGTGATAAACTCAATTTTCAGAGAGTGTGAACAATTTGTAAGCTTTTGAAAAGTTCCAATTTCAAATAATTTCACTATGTACAGAGCACTGGTGATAAATTTTGATACCAGAGAGTATAAGAACTGAACTTGCATCAAAATAATAAATAAACAAATAATTAAACGGTTAACAAACAAACAAGCAATAAATAAAAGTGAGATGTGAGACGTTCATCTTAAAAGGAACACAGGTATATTTTCTCACTATAAAAATGAATGCAGAAGCTGTCAAAGATTTTCACAACCGGTATCTGAGTCCTATAGCAAGAAATGGTATCAGAGTTTTCAAAAGAAGATAGGTTTTGTCATTCATTTTCTTCACCAGTTATTTTTATACTCTACTAGGGCATGAGTAATACTGTCCCCCACATGGGCTATCAACCTTCACAATGGGTTAAAATTATAAAAGAATGTTATTAAATAATAGACTGAACAACCTGATAGTCTAGATTGAGACTTGTGAGGTTTATAGTCAGTAAAAGAGAATGAACCTCTTACAAAGTCTCAGATTCCCATTGTGTAGGTTCAGATACCACATACTGACCCTTCTGGTGGAAATGCAAAAGTACAGCTTTCTTCCAAAAGGAAATGGGGACTAAAAGTTCCTGTGTGTAGTGATCTATGACACAGTGGATGAAGAGACCTTCAAATGACCTCTTAGTTCCTTAGCCCTAAACACCATCTCTCTCAGGGGAAAGAAAAGGAGAGTGTGATACTTCTGCAAGGTTTTGAAATCTACAGATACAAAAGAGTGAGGGGCCTGAGAAACTTGTAATGTCTTGAGTCAGAGAGTAACAGACTGCAGCATTCTTCTCTTCCCAACAGCCGCATCCAAGTGAGATTGGGGGAGCACAACATCAAAGTCCTGGAGGGCAATGAGCAGTTTGTCAATGCTGCCAAGATCATCAAGCACCCCAACTTCAATAGGAAGACCCTCAATAACGACATCATGTTGATCAAGCTCTCTTCCCCTGTGACCCTCAATGCCAGAGTGGCCACTGTGGCTCTGCCCAGCTCCTGTGCGCCAGCTGGCACTCAGTGTCTCATCTCTGGCTGGGGCAACACTCTTAGCTTTGGTGGTGAGTAGTACCTATCATGTAACCTACTACCCTTCTCTCTCTTCCTCTCTTCTCTCTCTCTCTCTCTCTCTCTCTCTCTCTCTCTCTCTCTCTCTCTCTCTCTCTCTCTCTCTCTCCACTGCAATTGTGCTAAACTCACTGGTGTCTAGATTGTAAATATATTGCAGGTGCAGTACAAGTACACATTTGCACTAAAAATGAACTGATCCCCAGAATGCTGGCCAGGCACATGCAGAATGTACTATTATTATCTGAGGAAGGACATCAGCAGTGCATATTGTGGAATCAAAAAGCCATAGTTTCTAAGTGAATGTTCATATCTCAGGAAACAGTCCATTGCTTGCCAGCTGGTTCGATGCTGGCTTGTTGTGTGGATAAAGGAGTCTTCACTCTTTTCCTTTCCTCACAGTCAGTGAACCAGACCTGCTCCAGTGCCTGGATGCCCCACTGCTGCCTCAGGCTGACTGTGAAGCCTCCTATCCTGGGAAGATCACTGGTAACATGGTCTGTGCTGGCTTCCTAGAGGGAGGCAAGGATTCCTGCCAGGTGATTGCCACTCTCCACTTATGCAGACCTCTGTTCTGGGAGTGTACTTCAAAGCCTAGTGGTGTGAGACAGAAAGTGTGCTGTGGTGTTGTGGTGAATGAGAAGTAAGGGGATCTTTTTGGATTTCAACAAATTAGTTAGGATAGCAGGTGGGCTGTGGAGATAAAGAAATGTTAACATGAGAATAAACAGGTATTGAGCTTACTATATGCAGCCCTATTACACATGCCCTTACTAATACACTGTGTTCCTCTTTCCCAGGGTGACTCTGGTGGCCCTGTGGTCTGCAATGGAGAGCTCCAGGGCATTGTCTCTTGGGGCTATGGCTGTGCCCTGGCAGACAATCCTGGTGTGTACACCAAGGTCTGCAACTATGTGGATTGGATTCAGGACACAATTGCTGCCAACTAGAGATTCCCAATCCCTCTGTAGTCACTGTCAATAAAGTGAAGTATTCATTACTACCTTTGTTTCTGCCTCATCTCTTTACCCTTTAAGCATTAAGGGAAGTTTTCATTTTAAATTATTCTTCTTATCAGTTGAATGTTTCTTTTTTGTTGTAATAAAGAGGATTTATTTGGGGGAAGGGGCAGGAGAAACTGGGTAGAGACAGACAGGAGCAAAGTGATGAGGACAGAGAAGGAGGAACAGAGAAGGGCAGAAAGAAGGAGGGAAGGGAGGCTGCCCCTGGTAACACACACACAGAGAGAGAGAGAGACAGAGAGAGAGAGAGAGAGAGAGAGAGAGAGAGAGAGAGAGAGAGAGAGAACACAAAAGAAGAGTCATGGAATGATAAATACAACAACAAAAAAGGACACTCAACAAATTCTCTCTCTCTCTCTCTCTCTCTCTCTCTCTCTCTCTCTCTCTCTCTCTCTCATTTTTTAATTTTATTTAATCTTTTTTTCCACTCCAAATTTTTACCCCCTCCCACCCACGGACTGTTCTCCATCCCATACCACCCTCTTAGCTAGTCTCCACGAGGATGTCCCCACCCCCACCCCCATACCCTATCAGACCTCTAAACTCCCTGGGGCCTCCAGTCTCTTGAGGGTTAGGTGAATCTTCTCTGACTGAACTCAAACTCAGCAGTCCTATGCTGTATATATGTTGGGGGCCTCATATCAGGTGGTGCATGCTGCCTGGTTAGTGGTCCTGTGTCTGAGAGATCTTGAGGTCCAGGTTAATTGAGACTGCTGGTCCTCCTACAGGGTTGCCCTCCTCTTCAGCTTCTTCCAGAATTTTCCGATTTCAACCACAGAGGTCTGCACCTTCTGTTCACTGATTAGGTGTAAATATCAGCATCTGACTCTTTCAGTAGTTCTTTGGGTCTTTTGTAGGGCTTGGAGCCTCCCCTTGAGCTGGCTCCCACTTTGGGCCTGTCGCAGGACCTCCTTTTCCTTAGGCTCCTCTCCATTTTTGTCTCTGAAGTTCTTTCAGACAGGAAAAATTATGGGTCCAAGATTTGACTGTGGGATGGCAACCCTGTTCCTCAATGATGCCCTATCTTTCTACTGGAGGTTGGCTCTACAAGTTACCTCTCCCCACTTTAGGGCCTTTCATCTAAAGTCCCTCCCTTTGAGACCTGAAAGTCTCTCACCTCCCAAGTATCTGGTACATTCTGCAGCCCCCCTCCAACTCTTGAGGTTACCTGTTTCCATTCTTTCTGCTGCTCCTCGGGGCTTCAGTCCTCTCCCTCTACCCAATACTACATCATGTTCCCCTCTTCTCACACCTCTCCCCTCCCCCACCCATGTTCCTCTCTCTCTTCCCCCTTGTGATTGCTTTCTTCTCTCTCCCAACTGGAATAGGGGCATCCTTACTTGGAACCTCCAGCTTTTTGATCTCTTTTTGAGTTCTGTGGACTGTATCTTGGGTACTCTGTACCATGCATGTCCTTTTGGGTCTGAGTTATCTCACTCAGGATGAAATTTTCTAGTTCCATCCATTTGCCTTCAAAACTCATGATGTCCTTGGTCTTAATAGTCAAGTAGTATTCCATTGTGTAAATGAACCACATTTTCTGTATCCTTATTCTGTTGTGGGACATCTGGGTTGTCTCCAACCTATCACAGACTAGGTTGCTATGAACATAGTGGAACACATGCCCTGTGGCCTGGAGGGACATCTCTTAGGGATATTCCCAAGAGTGGGATTACTGGGTCTTCAGGTAGATCTTTTTCCAATTTTCTGAGGAACCTCCAGATTGATTTACAGAGTGGTTTTACCCGTTTGAAATCCTGCCAGCAATGGAGGAGTGTTCCTCTTTCTCCACATCCTTGGGAATATGTGCTGTCACCTGAGGTTTTGATCTTAACCTTTCTGATTGATATAAGGTGGAGTCTCAGAGTTGTTTTGATTGCATTTCTCTGATCACTAAGGACTTTGAACATTTCTTTAGGTGCTTCTCAACCATCTGAGATTCCTCTGCTATATGAGAGTACTAGTGACTTCATAGAATGAATTAGGTGCTATTCCTTCTATTTTTTTTTAAATTGGACATTTTCTTTATTTACATTTCAAATGTTACCTCTTTTCCCATTTCCTCTCTGGAAATCCCTCCGCTTCTATGAGGGTGCTCACCCAACCACCAACCTACTCTTGACTCCCCATCCTGGCATTCCCCTACACTGGAGCATCGAATCTTTCTAGGATCAAGGGCCTCTCCTCCCACTGATGCCTAACATGGCCATCCTCTGCTACATATGTAGCTGGAGCCATGGGTCACTCCATGTGTACTCTTTGCTTGGTGGTTTAGTTCCTGGGAGTTATGGGTAGGGGGGTCTGGTTTATTGATATTGCTCGTCTTCCTATGGGTTCCAAACCCCTTCAGCTCCTTCAATCCTTTCTCTAACTCATCCATTGGGGATCCCATTGTTTGGCTATAAGCATCTGCCTCTATATTTGTCAGACAATGGCAGAGCTTCTCCGGAAACAGCTGTATCAGTCTCCTGTTAGCCAGCATTTCTTGGCATCCACAATAGTGTCTGGGTTTGGTATCTGTCTATGGAATGATTCCCCAGGTGGGTCAGACTCTGGATAGCCTTTCCTTTGGTCTCTGCTCCACACTTTGTCTCAGTATTTCATCCCTTGAGTATTTTGTCCCCCTTCTAAGAAAGACTGAAACATCCACACTTTGGTCTTTCTCCCTCTTGAGGTTCATGTGGTCTGTAAAGTGTATCTTGGGTATTCTGAGCTTTCAGACTAATATCCACTTATCAGTGAGTGTAAACCATGTTTGTTTTTGTGACTAGGTTACCATGCTTAGAGTGATATTTTCTAATTTCTTTCAAGAAGTCATTGTTTTTAATAGCTGAGTAGTACTTCATTGTGTAAATGTAACATATTTTCTGTATCCATTCTTCTGTTGAAGGACATCTGGGTCCTTTTCAGCTTCTCCCTATCATAAATAAGGCTGCTAGGAACATCGTGGAGCATGTGACCTTGTTAATTGTTGGAGCATCATTTGGGTATATGCCCAGAAGCAGTATAGCTACATCCAAGTCACATCCAATGTCCAGTTTTCTGAGGGACTGCCAGACTGATCTCCCCAGGGCTTATTCCAGCTTGCAATCCCCCAACAATGAAGGGGTATTCCTCTTTCTTCACGACCTCTCCAGAATCTGCGGTCACTGGAGTTTTTTATTTTAGCCATTCTGATTTTGATTTCCATTTCCCTGATAACTAAAGATGTTGAACATTTCTGGACCTCTCTCTCTCTCTCTCTCTCTCTCTCTCTCTCTCTCTCTCTCTCTCTCTCTCTTTCTCTCTCTCTCTCAGTCAGATATTTTCTTTATTTACATTTCAGAGGTTATGGTCTTTCCTAGTTTCCTCTCCAAAAATCCTTTATTCCCTCCCACCTTGGCCTGTTCCTCAACCCATCCACTCCCATTCCTGTCCCTGACATTTCCACTGTATTGGGGCATAGGACCTTCACAAGACCAAGGATCTCTCCTCTCATATGCAGCTGGAGACACAAGTGTTTTCTTTGATTGGTGGTTTAGTCCCAGGGAGCTCTGGGGGTACTGGTTAGTTCATATTATTGTTCCTCCTATAGGGGGAAAAACAGATTCAACTCCTTGGGTACTTTCTTTAGATCCTTCATTGGGGACCCTGTGCTCTGTCTAATAGATGACTGTGAGCATCCACTTCTGTATTTGCCAGGTACTGGCAGAACCTCTCTGGAGACAGCTATATTAGGCTCCTGTCAGTAAAACCTTGTTGGTATCTGCCATAGTGTCTGGGTTTGGTACTTGATTAGGGGACGAATCCCCAGGTGGGACAATCTCTGGATGGTCATTCCTTCAGTCTCTGCTCCACACTATGTCTCTGTAACTCCTTCCATTGGTATCCTGTTTCCCCTTCTAAGAAGGATCAAAGTATCCACATTTTGGTCTTCCTCCTTCTTGAGTTTCATGTGTTTTGCAAATTGTATCTTGAGTATTCAGAATTTCTGGACTAACATCCACTTATCAGTGAGGGCAGATCATGTGTGTTCTTTTATAATTGGGTTACCTCACTCAGGATGATATCCTCCAGATCCATCCATTTGTCAAAGAATTTCATAAATACATTGTTTTTAATAGCTGAGTAGTACTCCATTGTGTAACTGTACCACAATTTGGGTATCCATTCCTCTGTTGAGGGACATTTGGGTTCTTTTAAGCTTCTGGCTATTATAATTAAGGCTGCTATGAACATAGTGGAACATGTGTCCTTGTTACAAGTTGGAGCATCTTCTGGGTATAGGCCCAGCAGTGGTATTGCTGTAAGCATATCCATCATAATAGTGTCTGGTTTTGGCTCTCTCCCACAAGTCGTATCCTTTTTTTTAATTATGTATTTTCCTCATTTACATTTCCAATGCGACCCCAAAAGTCCCCCATACCCTCCCACCCACCCACCCCTACTTTTTGGCCCTGGTGTTCCCCTGCACTGGGGCATATAAAGTTTGCAAGTCCAATGGGCCTCTCTTTCCAATGATGGCCAACTTGGCCATCTTTTGATACATATGCAGCTAGAGTCACGAGCTCCGGGGTACTGGTTAGTTCATAATGTTGTTCCACCTATAGGGTTGCAGATCCCTTTAACTCCTTGGGTATTTTCTCTAGCTCCTCCATTGGGGGCCCTGTGATCCATCCAATAACTGACTCTGAGCATCCACTTCTATGTTTGCTAGGCCCCGGCATAGTCTCACAAGAGACAGCTATATCTGTGTCCTTTCAGCAAAATCTTGCTAATGTATGCAATGGTGTCAGCATTTGGAAGCTGATTATGGGATGGATCCCCAGATATGGCAGTCTCTAGATTGTCCATCCTTTCGTCACAGCTCCAAACTTTGTCTTTGTAACTCCTTCAATGGGTGATTTGTTCCCATTTCAAAGAAGGGGCACAGTGTCCACACGTTGGTCTTCGTTCTTCTTGAGTTTTATGCATTTAGTAAATTGTATCTTATATCTTGGGTATCCTAAGTTTTTGGGCTAATATTCAATTATCAGTGAGTATATATTGTGTGAGTTCCTTTGTGATTGTGTTACCTCACTCAGGATATTGCCCACCAGGTCCAACCATTTGCCTAGGAATTTCATAAATTCATTCTTTTTAATAGCTGAGTAGTACTCCATTGTGTAAACGTACCACATTTTCTGTATCCATTCCTCTGTTGAGGGGCATCTGGGTTCTTTCCAGCTTCTGGCTATTGTAAATAAGGCTGCTTTGAAAATAGTAGAGCATGTGTCCTTCTTACCGGTTGGGACATCTTCTGGATATATGCCTAGGAGAGTTATTGCTGGATCCTCCGGTAGTACTATGTTCAATTTTCTGAGGAACCGCCAGACTGATTTCCAGAGTGGTTGTACAAGCCTGCAATCCCACCAACAATGGAGGAGTGTTCCTCTTTCTCCACATCCTCGCCAGCATCTGCTGTCACCTGAATTTTTGATCTTAGCCATTCTCACTGGTGTGAGGTGGAATCTCAGGGTTGTTTTGATTTGCATTTCCCTGATGATTAAGGATGTTGAACATTTTTTCAGGTGCTTCTCTGCCATTCGGTATTCCTCAGGTGAGAATTCTTTGTTCAGTTCTGAGCCCCATTTTTTAAGGGGGTTATTTGATTTTCTGAGGTCCACCTTCTTGAGTTCTTTATATATGTTGGATATTAGTCCCCTATCTGATTTAGGATAGGTAAAGATCCTTTCCCAGTCTGTTGGTGGTCTTTTTGTCTTATAGACAGTGTCTTTTGCCTTGCAGAAACTTTGGAGTTTCATTAGGTCCCATTTGTCAATTCTCGATCTTACAGCACAAGCCATTGCTGTTCTGTTCAGGAATTTTTCCCCTGTGCCCATATCTTCAAGGCTTTTCCCCACTTTCTCCTCTATAAGTTTCAGTGTCTCTGGTTTTATGTGAAGTTCCTTGATCCACTTAGATTTGACCTTAGTACAAGGAGATAAGTATGGATCGATTCGCATTCTTCTACATGATAACAACCAGTTGTGCCAGCACCAATTGTTGAAAATGCTGTCTTTCTTCCACTGGATGGTTTTGGCTCCCTTGTCGAAGATCAAGTGACCATAGGTGTGTGGGTTCATTTCTGGGTCTTCAATTCTATTCCATTGGTCCACTTGTCTGTCTCTATACCAGTACCATGCAGTTTTTATCACAATTGCTCTGTAGTAAAGCTTTAGGTCAGGCATGGTGATTCCACCAGAGGTTCTTTTATCCTTGAGAAGAGTTTTTGCTATCCTCGGTTTTTTGTTATTCCAGATGAATTTGCAAATTGCTCCTTCTAATTCGTTGAAGAATTGAGTTGGAATTTTAATGGGGATTGCATTGAATCTGTAGATTTCTTTTGGCAAGATAGCCATTTTTACAATGTTGGTCCTGCCAATCCATGAGTATGGGAGATCTTTCCATCTTCTGCCTCTGCCTCTGCCTCTGCCTCTGCCTCTGCCTCTGCCTCTGCCTCTGCCTCTGCCTCTGCCTCTGCCTCTGCCTCTGCCTCTGCCTCTGCCTCTGCCTCTGCCTCTGCCTCCCAAGTGCCGGAATAAAGGCAAGCACCACCACTGCCTGGCTCTCTCTGATCTTAAGTAGACTCTCTTCCTTTGCTAGTCTCCTGTGAGCATCCTATCTCTGACTTCTTTCAAATGACTCTCTGAATTCTTCCTTTCTCTGGTAAATTAGGTATCACTTTTAAACATGGCTGCCTTCTACTACAACCTAACATTACCTTCATTGTTAAGGATTAAAGGAGTACACTAAGGTTTTCTCTGTATTGCAGTCAGATTATACTGTAACCCAGGGTATGTCTGCATTCTGGCCAAATCATATCTTTGGATGTGATCACTTGCAAGGGCAACCATGTTGCTGGAGTCAAATTCCTCTACATAAATCATATTGGACTCATATTATATCTCACAGATAAAATTTGAAGTAAGACTCAACCAGTCAGCAGCTCCCTCACTTGACTTTGTTCAAAAAGTGTATATAGATGATCCCATACATTTACAAACCCAACAGTTGATCAGTGCATACTTCTAATGTGAACATGAAATGTGAAAAACAGCAAGTGGGACACAAAGAGGAGATTCTCAAGTACCTGTTTACCTATGAGTATACTTGGGATCAGAGACTTTAACTAAATGTATTTTTTTCTAATAAAAAGGCTTGACATATTTCTTCACTATGAGGCAGGCAATATTGGGTGTAATAAGAACATTTTATTGGGAACCACAAAAATGTGACATAGCAGATATAGTAGGAAATGAAGAAATAACGGGAGAGTAGAAGTGAGAGTAAAGGGGAACTTGTCCTAAAATTCCATAGTGGGAATGTAGATTATTGAAAGACAGAAGAAATAAGGAATGGATGATTAAAGGACAAATTGGAGGATATGACAAATTGGAGGATACCTTAACTACAAAAACAACTGTGTGCATTGTTTTCATGTTTAAACAACCCCTTCTATGCATGGATAAGCTCCCTTTTTCTGGTGTAGCAAGAAAGAGTGCAATATCAGGAAAATGGAAAATAGTGCATCCCTGTTCTTCTGTGACATGCAGATAAATACCAGAAGGAAAATGAAAGAGTAGTTTGTTCCATTGAGAACTCAGGGTAGATGGTCAGCACACTGCTTATCTGCCACCTGTATCCAGTCTCACATGCTCCAATAATTTCCATATCTACCTATGGCCTTAGGGCAGCATGCCAGTTGTAGATAATTTCTCTGGTAAAATTAATCAATGCAAATCAATCCTTCCTGAATACCTCACACTAACATGCTTGTGAAAAATGGAAGTAAGTAAATACTCTTTAAAAACCTGTGAGAAATGGCAATATGAGAGATGTTCCACTTAGGAAGGACTGTAGTACCAAATGAATGGCAACCAAGTTACATAATTGACAGCACTGAGTGGTTGTTTGCATGTGAGATGCTCATCCAGCATTGCCAGTCTTAAGACAACAACTTACGTTATGAAGCCCATGTTTGCATTTTTTGCAGTTTCCAATTTTCTGACTTCCAATTTCTCCAACCTCCAGTCAGTTTTCACCCACAGATGCAATTGACACAATTTCAGCTAAGTTTCTCCTATGTTACTGGACAACTTCAGAACCATCACCATTTTTCAAAGACTTCAAACATGACATCACCTTCAATATACTTTTTGCTATATCTGAGGTCAATGGACAATAAAACCTGATAATAAAGATACTCCAATTATGTCTTTAAAGTAGACACAAGCACACACAATATCAAGTATTCACCTTCTATGGCAGTTTTGTGCCATGGTAAAATGAGAACTATGTCTTAGGGATAATTTAATTAAAAACAAATGAACAAACAGAATCTCATATGTGGAGATTTATCACTGACTGAGCACAGCATTATATTCTGTTGCATATATAGTACAAATAACCATAATTCTCTCAATTTTTCAGCATACCTCATGTTTATTGAGATGTCATGTTGAACATTTCTCAATCTCTACTCTTCAAAATAAGCAAAGACTTCCAACACAAACTCTTTGACATAGAGTACAGAGTAGATAATTTTAATGGAAACATTCAGGGAAATGCTGATACAACTTAGGATTGTCATGATTTATGTGAACAATATAAATTTACTTACTCTTATATTCATGTATTTCTCTAATTCACTTCAAAGTAAGAAACTGTCTACTCAAACTTCACACACTCTCCATCCACATATCTGAAACCAAAGAGCCTGATGAAAAGCAGATTCTCTAAAAGACCACACATATTAGGAACTCTGTATCTCCTTCCTTAACATCATTGATGTGACATTGCTGGTCCATTGAATTTTTCAATTTCTTCTTATTATTAAGAAGATTGGTCATGACCAGAACCAAAAATTGAGGAAGAACTGATAGACAATTTGAGGAGGGTTGTTTTTCAAAGAGCCCCACTATCCACCAAAACCAGGCTGTCTTCAAAATTACTCAAAGCAACAAACATTCATTAAGGGCTATCTAAGAATACCATAGAGTCATTCTTCCCTAACACACACAAATTTAGTCTATTACACAGAAGCGCTGTATACAAAGGTTAGACTACCACAGTTTCCCTCGTTTAGCATTGATCCTTTCAAGAACCAGCTGATTACATCCATTTTCTCTGAGAATAAAATATTCCTATATACCTGAAGGTCTCCTAATGCCAAGAACTCCAAAAAGAGGTTATGTAAGAATTTAGCAAGGAGAAAATACAGGTGTGTTTGCTCAGGAAGTGTCAAGGATATCCAACCCCCACATCATAAACAGAGTTCAACTTCCTCACAGATATAAAAGTCTGCTCTGCTTCAGCATTCATTACTTTTTGCCACCATGAATGCTCTTCTATTCCTGCCCCCTGTGGGAACTTCAAAGAGACCTTCAAATGATGCTGTAGTTTCTTTTACTGGGTATATTGAAATAAGATCAACTATAGAGTAATCTGCATGGCAGAACTTCACATTGCCATATGTACACTGAATCTCTCTGAGAAAGAAAAGAAAACGCACCTTCCTTATTCTTCTCCTATGATGCTGCAGAGTGAGGACCTTGGGGAACTTGTGATGTCTGAGACATAGACTAACAGAGTGTGGCATTCCTCATCTTCCCAACAGCCACATCCAAGTGAGACTGGGAGAGCATATCAATGTCCTTGGGGGCAATGAGCAGTTTGTCAATGCTGCCAAGATCATCAAGAATCCTACCTTGGCTATGGGGTTAAAATAAATGGAACAAGGGAGCATAATACAGGTATTGAGTTTAATATGTGCAGCTCTATATCACATGTCCTTTCTTATGCACTGTGTTCCTCTTTCCCAGGGTGACTTTGGTGGCCCTGTGGTCTGCAATGGAGACCTCCAAGGTATTGCCTTCTGGGGCAATGGTTGTGCCCTGCCAGACAATCCTGGTTTGAACACCAAGGTCTGCAACTATGTGGACTGGATTCAGGACACAATTGCTGCCAACTAGAAATCCCCTATACCTCTGTATTCTCTTTGTCGATAAAGTGAAATTTTCATTACTGTCTGTGTTTCTGTCTGATCTCTTTAGTCCCTGGGTTTTAAGGATAGATTTCATCTCAGATAATTCTTCTCTCATCTTCAGTTATCTGGGAAGCATCATTTCTCTTAGTATAAGTTACATGTATCAGAAGTACATAAAGAGACCAAGCTCCAAAGAGTTAAAACAAGAAGCTATGTGCTGCCTGAGCTTCAGCCTATTTTGCAGGAAGACAGCATTGTATATGAAAGGTTTTATGGCTGTCTTGGTATTGTTTTTCTCTCATTTGACAGCATTTATAGTGCCATTCTATACCAAAGAAGCTAAGTCTTAGGGACAAAGGCTCTATGTAGGCAACAGCTCAACTTCTCCATGTTTAAGAGTTGTGTAGGTGTTTTCTTCAGCAATAGTGACACTGTTGCTTTGTGAAAATAATGTATGACCTTGGCACCAGTCTAAGTTGTTTTTGATTTCTATTGGTTTGCATTTTAGAGAGAGAGAAAAAGAAAACATATTTCTGTGTTAGGGAAATCAAGATCATGTATATGCATACAAATATACTTTATGAAAAACAAAATTTTGAAAAACAGAGAAATTGCCTTAAATGTCTTACTTGTATGCAAAACTGTTCAAGGCAGTTGTTAGGATTTTATTTCAGTTTCTCGTTATAACCTTCTCAGTAACACCAAAACAAAAGAAAAATAATATAAAACAACAACAAGAAGAACAAGAAACAATTAGGGAAAGAAAGATTATATTTGCCAACTGACAAAGATCAGCTTCTCAAACGCCTTAAAGAGGCAAGGGACTACCACTCTGGTGGCAAGTAGCAAAGCTTTACTGATTTCTTCAGCTTATAAACATGGGGTATGACTTTGCAATTGTTGCTCAAAAAATAAAATTTTTACTTAGTTGCACCTGGCACACAATATTATCATTTTTGGAATAATTTTCTCATAACAAGAAAGGGAACGCCAGGGCCAAAAAGTGGGAATGGGTGGGTAGGGGAAGGGTCGAGGGTATGGGGGACTTTTGGGATAGCATTGGAAATGTAATTGAGGAAAATATGTAATAAAAATATTAAAAAAAAAGAATATTCTTCAGAAGAAGGAACTGTTTATCAGCAGACCCAAGGACATCCTCCTCTCTGGGTAAATATTAACTCTTGACTAGGAACAAGAAAAAACTCTGGCCCACAGAAAGTCATGTTAGGATGTCCCTCCCTTTCAGGAGGGATGGCCTCTGAACTTTCCCCCAGTTAACTGCTCTGATCCTTTCAGCCCAGAACCAAAGGGAAGCCATTGTTCTCCTCAGCCAACTATTTCTCGTTTTTTTTTTTTTATTAGGTATTTCTAGTTTTTTAAGTTCAGTAATTGGAAAGATTAAAAGCCAGAAGGTCAGACGGGTTACATCACATTCACTCACTGCATATTGAATGTGTAGACCATTGGTTATGTGCTTGATTTCATCTTCCATTATTCAAATCATAGTTTGCTGCTATGGACAGTCTGATGCAGCACCATATTCCACACCTGTGATTAAAGCAAAAAGTATTCTTCTAGCATTTCTGCTTTTAAAGAATCCAAAATTCTCACTATAGGAATTCTAATAAAAGAAGGAAAAAGGCAAGGCTGTCTACTCGGAAACATTCAGTATAGGAATTGAAGTTTTAGCTGGTGAAATAAAGCAACTTCAGGAGATCAAAAGACTTTATAACAGAATGAAAACAGTCATAGTATCATTCTTTGCAGATAATATAATGTATAAATAAGCACCACTCAAAATTCAACCAGGGAACTCCTACAACTGACTAATGTCATTAGTGAAGGAGTTGAACACAAGATTAAGCAGTTTTCAGTAGCCCTCTTATACAAATTTCAAAATATTGTATTTGAAAAAAATCACAGAAAAACCATTATTCATAATAGCCATACATAATTTAAATTTATCAGGATAATTCTGATGAAGTAAGTGGAAGACATTTCTTAAAACCTTGAGTCTTTGAAGAATGAAACTAAAGGAGTCAGAAGATGGAAAGATGTCCCATCCTCATGTTTTGATAGGAGTAACATAGTAAAAGTTGCCATGTTACCAAAAGCAATGTGTGTGTGTTCTTCTGTTGTTTATATCCAATATTTTCATTATTTATTTAAAATGTTTAATTCATTATATTCTATTTTTATCATTGGTGGCATAGCAGTTCACAATGCGAAATTTAATATATTTTTTTCTTTCATTGAATGGAGAATTTTTATAAATATATTTGCATTATTGTTTTTCCTCCCCAACAACTCCACTTCTCCCTCCCCCACCCCCACTCCAGGCAAATTTACTCCCATTCCATCTCTTGTCACACAATAAACAGGACTCTGAATAATGAGAATAAAATAAATAAAAACCAGAATAGGATGGAATAAATGAACTCACAGAAAAGACCAAAGAAAAATACAAGAAACACATAACAACTGGGAGAAACATCAATTCATGAGTTCATGCACAAAATAATAAAAACATATTTCTAGAAGTCATAATATGCATGCAAACAGCCTATAAGTTTCAAAAAAGCTATGACTAAACATTATGAAACAAAAAACATTTATAACATCTACAGATGACATTGCTTTCCTTTGTGTTTACTGCTTGGACGGAAGCTTGCTTTAAAGAGTGGTTTGTACATATTGTGAAAGTTCCTTTGTGATTGGGTTACCTCACTCAGGATGATGCCCTCCAGGTCCCTCCACTTGCCTAGGAATTTCATAAATTCATTCTTTTTAATAGCTGAGTAGTACTCCATTGTGTAAATGTACCACATTTTCTGTATCCATTCCTCTGTTGAGGGGCATATAGGTTCTTTCCAGCTTCTGGCTATTATAAATAAGGCTGCTATGAACATAGTAGAGCATGTGCCCTTTTTACCGGTTGGGGCATCTTCTGGGTATATGCCCAGAAGAGGTATTGCTGGATCTTCTGGTAGTACTATGTCCAATATGTACTCACTGATAAGTGGATATTAGCCCAGAAACTTAGGATACCCAAGATATAAGATACAATTTGCTAAACACATTAAACTCAAGAGTACGAAGAACAAAGTGTGGACACTTTGCCCCTTCTTAGAATAGGAAACAAAACACCCATGGAAGGAGTTACAGAGAAAAAATTTGGAAGTGTGATGAAAGGATGGACCATCTAGTGATTGCCATATCCAGAGATCCATCCCATGATCAACTTCCAAACGCTGACACCATTGCATACACTAGCAAGATTTTGCTGAAAGGACCCAGATATAGCTGTCTCTTGTGAGACTATGCCAGGGCCTACCAAACACAGAAGTGGATGCTCACAGTCAGCTATTGAATGGACCACAGGGCCCCCAATGGAGGAACTAGAGAAAGCACCCAAGGAACTAAAGAGAACTGCAACCCTATAGGTGGAACAACAATATGATCTAAGCAGTACCCCGGAGCTCTTGTCTCTAGCTGCATATGTATCAAAAGATGGCCTAGTCGGCCATCACTGCAAATAGAGGCCCATTGGACTTGCAAACTTTATATGCCCCAGTACAGGGGAACACCAGGGCCAAAAGAGGAGAGTGGGTGGGTAGGGGAGTGGGGGTGGGTGGGTATGGGGGACTTTTGGTATAGCATTGGAAATGTAAATGAGCTAAATACCTAATTAAAAATGGAAAAAAAAAGAGTGGTTTGTATACCCAGTGAAACTCTACTAAGGAAAACTAATATTTCATTTCAATTATTTATGTACTAAAGATAACTCCAGTGTTAGGAATGGGGTCTCTGTTCACTTCAGGCTCAGCTATTGGTTTGATGTATATTGCTTATGTTTAGGTATGGACCCTGAATTCCTGATCTCTCCAGTACTTTTAGTGTGAAAAGGTATTTTATATTGTCAAATGCTTTGTCAGAATCTAATGAGATGATCATGTGGTATTTTCTTTAACTTTGCTTATATAATAGATTACACTGATAGATTTCCCAATGTTGAACCACCCCTGCATCCCTGGGATGAAGCCTACTTGATCATGATGAATGATCATTTTGTTGAGTTCTTGGATTCGTTTTGTGATAATTTTATTGAATATTTTCGCATTGACATTTATAAGCAAAATTAGTCTGAAGCTCTCTTCCTTTGTTGGGTCTTTTTGTGGTTTAGGTATCAGTTAACTATGACTTCAAAGAAGATTGGGTAGTGTTCCTTCTGTTTCTATTTTGTGGGATAGTTTGAAAAGTACTGGAATTAGGTCTTCTTTGTTTCCAGTTTCTGGCTATTATGAATAAAGTCACTATGAACATAGCTGAGCAGGTGTCTTTGTTGGATGGTGGAGCATCTTCTGGTTATATGTCCAGGAGTGGTATAGCTGGGTCTGGAGGTAGAACTATTCCCAGTTTTCTGAAAACCTGCCAAATTGCTATCCAAAGTGTTGTACAAGTTTGCACTCCCACCAGCAATGAAGAAGTATTCCCTTCAATACACATCCTTGCCAGCAAATGCTGTCTATTGAGTTTTTGATCTTAGCCATCCTGATGGGTATAATATTGAACCTCGGAGTTATCTTGATTTGCATTTCTCTGATGGCTAAGTAACTTGAACATTCCTTTAAGTGCTTCTTAGCCATTCAGGATTCCTCTGCCAAGAATCTGTTTAGCTGTTTCACATTTTTTAATTGGTTTATGTGGGTTGTTGGTGTCTAACTTCTGGAATTCTTCAGAAATTTTGGATATTAGTCCTCTGGAAGAGATCGGGTTGGTGAATATCATTTTCCAATCTGTGGGTTGCATTTGTTTTAATGAATGTAACCTTTGCCTTAAAAAAGTTCTGTGGTTTCATGAGGTCCCATTTATCAATTGTTGATCTTATAGCCTATGCCATTGATATTTAATTCAGAAAATTGTCTCCTGTCCCAATAGGTTCAAGGATATTTTTCACTTTTTCTTCTGTGAGATTTATTGTATTCAGTTTTACACTGAGGTCCTTTATCTACTTGGACTTGAGTTTTTTGCAGTGTTTTAAGTATGGATCTATTTTCATTGTTCAACATATAGACATGTAGTTAGTTCAGCACCATTTGTTGGAGATTCTCTCTTTTGTCCAATGTAAGGCTTTTGTTTGTTTACCAAAAATCAGGAGTCCTTATGTGTGTGGCTCTATTTCTGGGCCTTTAATTTGATTCCACTGATCAACCTTTCTGTTTCGGTACTAATACCATGCAGTATTTATCACTATTGCTCTTAGTACAGCTTGAGGTCAGGGATGATGATTCCTGCTGAAGTTCTTCAATCTTTCAGGATTTTGGCTATCCTGGGTTTTTTGTTTTTCATATGAGATTAAGAATTGCTCTTCCAAGGACTATAAAAACTTATGCTGGAATTTTGATGGGGATTCCATTGAACCTATAGATTGCTTTTGGTAGGACAGCAATTTTGATTATGTAAATCCTGACTGTCCATGAGAATGGGAGATCCTTCCATCTTCTGAAATCTTCTGTAATTCCTTTCTTTGTGGACTTGAAATTCTTGTCATGTGGATCTTTCACTTGCTTGGTTAGAGTTACACCAAGATATTTTATATGATTCATCACTATTGTATATCATATTATTTCCCTAATTTCTTTTTCAGCACATTGAACATTTGAATAAAGAATGGCTACTGATTTCTTTGAGTTAATTTTGTGTCTAGCCATTTGGCTGAAGGTGCTATCAGCTGCAGATGTTCTCCGGTAGAATTTTTGTATCCTTTATGTATACTATTATGTCATCTGCAAACAGTGATAATTTGACTTCTTCCTTTCCAATTTTTTTCCCCTTATCTCCTTTAGTTGTCTTATTGCTCTGGCTAGAACTTCAAATACTGTATTGAATAGATAGGGAGAAAGTGTGTAGCCTTGCTTGTCCCTGACTTTAGTGGAAATGTATTAAATTTCTACTCATTTAGTTTGATATTTGTTCTTGGATCACTATGTTCTTAATCGGTATTTTGATTATATTAAGATATATGACCTATGTTCCTGATTTCTCTAATACCTTTAACATTAAGGGGTGTTGGATTTTATTAATGGGTTTTTCAGTATCATGAGATATTCATGTAATTTTTTACTCTCAGGTTGTATATAATGTGGATTACATTGGTGAATTTTCTTTTTTCCCATTTTGTTCAGTATTTTTTTATTCAACTTATAAAATTTATTTTTTATTTTTTATTAGGTATTTTATTCATTTACATTTCAAATGCTATCCCAAAAGTCCCCCAGACACCCCCCCTACTCCCCTACCCACCCACTCCTACTTCTTGCCCCTGGCATTCCCCCTTACTGAGGCATATAAAGTTTTGGAGAACAAGGGGCCTCTCTTCCCAATGATGGCTGACTAGGCCATCTTCTGATACAAATGCAGCTAGAGACACAAGCTCCAGGGGTACTGGTTAGTTCATATTGTTGTTCCACCTATAGGGTTGCAGACCCCTTTAGCTTCTCGTGTACTTTCTCTAGCTCCTCCTTTGGGGGCTGTGTGTTCCATCCAATAGCTGACTGTGAGCATCCATTGCTAGGCCCCAGCATAGCATAACAAGAGACAGCTATATCAGGATCCTTTCAGCAAAATCTTGCTGGTGTATACAATAGTATCAGCGTTTGGAGGCTGATTATGGAATGATCCCTGGGTATGGCAGTCTCTAGGTGGTGCATTCTTTCGTCTCAGTTCCAAACTTTGTCTCTGTAACTACTTCCATGGGTGTTTTGTTCACAATTCTAAGAAGGGGCAAAGTGTCCACACTTTGGTCTTCGTTCTTCTTGAGTTTCATGTGTTTTGCAAATTGTATCTTGTATCTTGGGTATTCTAAGTTTCTGGGCTAATATCCACTTATCAATGAGTACATATCATGTGAGTTCCTTTGTGATTGGGTTACGTGAAGTAGGATGATGCCCTTCAGGTCCATCCATTTTCATAAGAATTTCATAAATTCATTTAATAGCTGAGTAGTACTCCATTGTGTAAATGTAGCACATATTCTGTATCCATTCTACGTTGAGGGACATCTGGGTTCTTTCCAGCTTCTTGCTATTATAAATAAGGCTGCTATGAACATAGTTGAGCATGTGTACTTACTACGAGTTGGAGCATCTTCTGGATATATGCCTAGGAGAGGTAGTGTGGTATCCTCCAGTAGTACTATGTCCAGTTTTTTGAAGAACCGCCAGACTGATTTCCAGAGTGGTTGTACAAGCTTGCAAACCCAACAACAATGGAGGAGTGTTCCTCTTTCTCCACATCCTCTTCAGCATCTGTTGTCACCTGAATTTTTCATCTTAGCCATTCTAACTGGTGTGAGGTGAAATCTCAGGGTTGTTTTGATTTGCATTTCCTGGACGATTGAGGATGCTGAACACTTTTTCAGGTGCTTCTCAGCCATTTGGTATTCCTCAGGTGAGTATTCTTTGTTAGCTCTAAGCCCAATTTTTTAATGGGGTTATTGGATTTTCTGGAGCCCAACTTCTTGAGTTCTTTATATATATTGGATATTAGTCCCCTGTCTGATTTAGAATAGCTAAAGACCTTTCCCAATATGTTGGTGGCCTTGTTGTCTTATTGACGGTTTCTTTTGCCTTGCAGGAGTTTGCAATTTTATGAGGTTCCATTTGTCAATTCTCTATTTTACAGCACAAGTCATTGCTGTTCTATGTAGGAATTTTTCCCCTGTGCCAATATCTTCGAGGCTTTTCCCCACTCTCTCCTCTAAAAGATTCACTGTCTCTGGTTTTATGTGGAGTTCCTTGATCCACTTAGATTTGACCTTAGTACAAGGAGATAGGAATGGATCAATTTGCATTCTTCTACATGATAACAGCCAGTTGTGCCAGCACCATTTGTTGAAAATGCTGTCTTTTTTCCACTGGATGGTTTTTGCTTCCTTGTCAAAGATCAAGTGACCATAGGTGTGTGGTTTCATTTCTTGGTCTTGAATTCTATTCCATTGTTCTACTTTTCTGTCGCTATACCAGTACCATGCAGTTTTTATCACAATTGCTCTGTAGTACAGCTTTAGGTCAGGCATAGTGATTCTACCAGAGGTTCTTTTCTCAATGAGAAGAGTTTTTGCTATTCTAGGTTTATTGTTATTCCAGATGAACCTGCAAATTGCCCTTTCTAACTTCATGAAGAATTGAATTGGAATCTTGATGGGGATTGCATTGAATCTGTAGATTGCTTTCAGCAAGATAGACATTTTTACTATATTGATCCTGCCAATCCATGAGCATGGGAGATCTTTCCATCTTCTGAGATCTTCTTTAATTTTTTCTTCAGAGATTTGAAGTTCTTATCATACAGATCTTTCAATCCTTAGTTAGAGACACCACAAGGTATTTTGTATTATTTGTGACTATTGTGAAGGGTGTTGTTTCCCTAATTTCTTTCTCAGCCTGTTTATCCTTTGTGTAGAGAAAGGCCATTGACTTGTTTGTGTTAATTTTATATCCAGCTACTTCACTGAAGCTGTTTATCAGGTTTAGGAGTTCTCTGGTAGAATTTTTAGGGTCACTTATATATACTATCATATCATCTGCAAAAAGTGATATTTTGATTTCTTCCTTTCCAAATTGTATCCCCTTGATCTCCTTTTGTTGTAGAATTGTTCTGGCTAGGACTTCAAGTACTATGCTGAGTAGGTCGGGAGAAAGTAGGCAGCCTAGTTTAGTCCCTGATTTTAGGGGGATTGCTTCCAGCTTCTCACCATTTACTTTGATGTTGGCTACTGGTTTGCTGTAGATTGCTTTTATCATGTTTAGGTATAGGCCTCAAATTCCTGATCTTTCCAAGACTTTTATCATGAATGGGTGTTGGATTTTGTCGAAATCTTTCTCCGCATCTAAGGAGATGATCATGTGATTTTTGTCTTTGAGTTTGTTTGCAGGTACTTAATGTCACATCTCTCTCTCTCTCTCTCTCTCTCTCTCTCTATATATATATATATATATATATATATATATATGTATATATATATATATTATTATATTAAATACTACAATGTGTTGAATACATAAACATGCAATTAAACTTAAAAAACAATTATCTTCTAGAATAACATCACATTCCTCTGTCCTATGTAAACCCTACTCTCTCTTTGTCCTTAATGTGCAGATGAACTATAAAGCTTGTGGGTACATTAATCTCTATATTTTCAGGATATTTTGAAGATGCAGTTCAAACTGCATTAAGCTTTTTAAGCACTGTAAGACACATCAATGAGAGATCAAGGGAGGTAGTGAATCAACCATCTCTGCATCCTATTCCTGCAAGCTGAGAACATCACTTGCCCTTTCCCTGGTAACCCATCAAAATGTAGTCACCTACAGAGTACTTTGCTACTGTAAATTTAAGATGATAATATTCAGCATAATGAGAATTTTAACTTTCAATTTAGGAGTATTCCTCTACAGTGCTCTCTATGTTGGGCAAATATTTATTTTTGCCTACAGGGATACGGTGTTATCTTCTTACCTTCTATTATTGCACTCTTTAAGGATACCTAGTCAGAGGCCTGAAGGAGTCACCTTCCAGCACCTTCATGAATTTTCTCCACAATAATCTATTTTTTTAAAATTGAAGTTGCTTTCCCTGTGGATGATGATGACAGGATTGTTGGAGGATACACCTGCCGAGAGAATTCTGTTCCCTACCAGGTGTCCCTGAACTCTGGCTACCACTTCTGTGGAGATTCCCTCATCAATGACCAGTGGGTGGTGTCTGCAGCTCACTGCTACAACTCATAAGTGGTAGTCCCTAACGGTACAGAATAAAAATTTGGCCTTTCTGCAGACACAGTATAAGATCAGGCAAGAACTAAGGTTGTAAAGTAAACAGCAGTAGTCAGAAGGGAAAGATTACCAACTGACACATTTTTATGAGTTTGGGAAGAGTACAGAATAAGAAACCGTTCACATTCCTAACAATCAAAAATAAATTAATGATATACATATTGAAGGCAAGGAAAATTGACTTTAGGATAAAAAAAACCAAATTCGAAGTCACAAAAAGACTATCTCAAAGACTAATACTGTGTTCTAAACTCAGAGTTTTCAGTGAATGTCAACAGTCTGTAAGTGTACTAAAACATTATCTTTTGACTAATTTTATCATATAGAGAGAAGTCAGAGTTAGTTTCTATACCAGATAGTATCAGACGTGAATGAACATCAGTTTCAGACAGTTTATTGAGAAAGTCCAGGAAAAGAACCTAGAAAGTAAATTCATAGCAAATTTCAAGTTAACAAAGCTACATGGATCAAAACTATCTTATCCCAAATTTGACCAGACCTATCAGAATAATAGTTCTTAAGAGGAAAGGATTTAAGGTGGTTTACATTTTGCAAAGAGACAGGACAAATGAAGAAACAAGGAAGTATGTGTATGCAAAGGGGGGAGATGTAGTTTTGAGGAGATTCCCACAGCAGTCTTTCATGCCAATCATATTTTGTTCCCCCCCACACCTTTTGAAGCAGAGAGTAATTGGGTTTCACAATTGTAGTTGCACATCACAACTCTACTTCTGTGATATTAGGCAAGTCCTCTTCCCCATTCCAGATATATTCAGCAAAAAGAGCTCAATAACTCTGAGTTACTTGGGGTTAATGGAGAGACTGTGAATCCCACCACTAAGGATCATTTTTTGCCCTATCAAAACTCCAATGTCCTCTTTCTTCCTCCAGCAGTAGCTCTGTCTCCAGTCTTTCAAGTTTTTCTGTAAGGTTAAGGTTTATTACCCCTTCCTTGCTCATCCACTATATGATCAGAAATGAAAGCATATGGTTCCAGGAAATGAACCAGCAGGTCTTCTGCATGGGTCCAACAGTCTGGGGATAACTCAGACCAAGTCATCTGTCCAAGAGGAATACTCCTAAGTTGAAAGTTGAACTTTCATATGCTTCTCTTCCCAACAGCCGCATCCAAGTGAGACTGGGAGAGCACAACATTAATGTCCTGGAGGGCAATGAGCAGTTTATCGATGCTGCCAACATCGTCAAGCATCCTAAATTCAAAAAGAAGACTCTGGACAATGACATCATGCTGATCAAGCTGTCTTCTCCTGTGACCCTCAATGCCAGAGTGGCCACTGTGGCTATGCCCAGCTCCTGTGCACTTGCTGGCACTCAGTGTCTCATCTCTGGCTGGGGCAACACCTTGAGCTCTGGCGGTGAGTAGGCTACTTTGTTGGCTTCCTTTACAACTTTCCAGAACCAATCAGGTTTCTACTCTTAAGTCACTGGATTCTAAGATGCAAATACATTGCAAGTACACTGAGTTGTGCAGTGGGTATTAGAGAGAGTTGCACACAAAATGACCTTGATCACAGAATGTAAACAGAACAGATGAAAAAATTCTATTATTACTTCCATAAATGACATCAATAATCACAATTTTGGAATCCATGTTTCTTGCTGGGCTTTAATATATAGAATAATGCCCAGTTATCGAAAAGAGTTTGGGCTGGTGAGATGGCTCAGTGGGTAAGAGTACCTGACTGCTCTTCTGAAGGTCCGGAGTTCAAATCCCAGCAACCACATGGTGACTCACAACCATCTGTAACAAGATCTGACTCCCTCTTCTGGAGTGTCTGAGGACAGCAACAGTGTACTTACATATAATAAATAAATAAATCTTAAAAAAAAAGTTCACCACTGGTATGTTGATGGCTATTCTGGTCTGAATCACTTTCCTTCTTATCTTTTCCTCAAAGTGAACAACCCAGACCTGCTCCAATGCCTGGATGCCCCACTGCTGCCTCAGGCTGACTGTGAGGCCTCCTACCCTGGAAAGATCACCAATAACATGATCTGTGTTGGCTTCCTGGAGGGAGGCAAAGATTCCTGCCAGGTAATTGGCTTCACTCTCACAAAAATAATGTGTTCTCCTAGGATTGGGGTTAACATGCCCAAGTGTATGAGGCAGGAAGTTTCCTGTAGTGGCTCCATGGAATAGTGAGGAGGGCTATTCTGGAGGTTATTTCAACATGTCAGCCAGAACAGAGGATGGGATAACCAAGGGAGGCAAAGCATGGCTACAATGGCATCTTCAGGTCAGAGTAATGTGGTCCTTTTCCCTTGTGCCTCTTCCTTCAATACTGTATTTCTCCCTTCCAGGGTGACTCTGATGGCCCTGTGGTCTGCAATGGACAGCTCCAGGGCATTGTTTCTTGGGGCTATGGCTGTGCCCAGAAGGACAACCCTGGTGTGTACACCAAGGTCTGCAACTATGTGGACTGGATTCAAAACACCATTGCTGCAAACTAAGCATCCTAATCCCTATGAAGTCACTATGCCAATAAACTGAATTTTTCTTACTTTCTGTGTCTCTGTCTGATCTCTTGCTTTTTTCAATGGGAAATATATCTTATTTGAAGTCATTTTTCTTTACCATTGATATGTGACAAGCATCATACAGCTCCATATATGTTGAATGGAATAGTATTTCAGTAGTAGCTGAAACGACAAAAGCAATTAGAAGAAAAACATAGTAGAACGTTCATGCTAAAAATGTTCTTAATAATCATTTATGTTTACATGTGATTTTTTTTTTACTGAGCACTTTCATAAACCAAAATTTTGTTCAGGAATAAATAACATATTTTAAATTGGAAAATCTTGAATGAAAGTTTTCTTTACAAGTTAACGTGATTCATAGGCACCATGGCTGGATGTGATTGTTTGTTGCCTCCCTCCTTTGGAGGCTTGCATAGCACCTTCTGGTATCATAGAAGCCAATCCTCAAAAAGAAGGCATTCAAATCAGATCAGCTCAGGGGCCTCTGGGTCCTGTGCCTTAAATGCATGGTGTGTTCAACAAAAGGGACTTACCTTCCATCTCTCTGGGTCAAAGAAGAAGTGTAATAAGCAATAGCCCATAGTGTTTCTGCAGTCTTTTTGAAAACCCTGAGAATATCTCAAAACAGGACCTTTCAAAGGCAGGGTCATTGTCATTTTGTTAGATGGTCTTTGGCTCTTGAAGGGTGTATTGCTAGTACCAGAGAGGAGCCTCCAGTGATAGATAGTATGTGTCATTTTCCAATTGGTTTCTAGGTTAAGATCTTTTACAATGTTCCATTCATTGACCTGAAATGTTGATGATCTCATTTTTTTTCAATAAAATAATCTTCCACATATATGTATCACATTTCATTATATACTCATTTGTTTGAAAGGTGTTTAGATTGTTTCAATTTCCTAGCTAAGATGACTAACCTGGCAGTAACCTGTCACTCTGTACTTGAACTACTTAACCTCCCAACAAAAGGGAAAGTATGACTGATACTATATTCCTGATCAGGACTATTTAAATAATTCTATAATCCCTAAGCAAATGAAAGCAGACATTAAAAGTCTCTCCATTAGCCTCCCACAAAAGCCCAGGGCCAGATGGTTTTAGTGCAAATTTCTACTAGACTTTCAAAGAAGAGCTAATATCAATACTCCTCAAACTATTCCATGTAACAGAAACTGAAAGAACATTTCCGAAATCATTCTATGAGATTAGTCACCATGGTTCTTAAACAACACAAAGAATCAAGAAAGTAGCAAGACACAAAATTAAATTGAAGAAATCTGTAGCCCTCCTTTATATACATGATAAGCAATCTGAGAAAAAACTTAGGGAGATAATATCTTTTATCATAGGCACAAATAATATAAAATACATGTGTATAATTATAACCAAGCAAACTAAAGACCTATATGACAAGAACTTCAACTCTCTCAAGAAAGAAACTGAAGAAGATATCAGAAGATGTTCATGGGTCCCTAGGATTAATATAGTGAAAATAGCCATATTACCAAAAGCAATCTACAGATTCAATGAAATTCCCTGCAAAATTCCAACACATTTCTTTTCATAAATTATGTTCTCGCTTTCATGTGGAAAAAACAGACTAATAATAGCTAAAACAATCTTGAATACTAAAAGAAATTCTAGAGGCATCACTATCCCTGACTTCAAGCTGTTGTACATGGCAATAGCAATAAATACTGCATAGTATTGGTACAGAAACAGACAGGTAGGTCAATGGAATTGAAACATCTTGCTTCTTCACTGGTCTTCACTTCATAGAGAGAAACTCACCAAAAAATTTCTTGTGATCTTTTGGCTCATTCTGGCCCCTTCCACTGATTTGTGCCTATTTCCTGGAGCATTGCTGCTACTCCTGGATCATGTGACCACTACCTATTCATGTTGCATGTTTGCTATTGAACTGGAGTGCTGGTATTATAACAAGGAAGGGTAGAATAGCCCAAAGAACTTATATATATATATATATATATATATATATATATATATATATTATTACGTATTTTCCTCAATTACATTTCCAATGCGATCCCAAAAGTCCCCCATACCCTCCCCCCTACTTCTCTACCCACCCATTCCCATTTTTTTTTTGCCCTGGCATTCCCCTATACTGGGGCATATAAAGTTTGCATGGCCAATGGGCCTCTCTTTCCAATGATGGCCGACTAGGCCATCTTTTGATACATATGCAGCTAGAGTCAAGAGCTCCGGGGTACCATCTAGAGACTGCCATATCCGGGGATCCATCCCATAATCAGCTTAAAAACGCTGACACCATTGCATACACTAGCAAGATTTTGCTAAAAGGACCCAGATATAGCTGTCTCTTGTGAGACTTTGCCGGGGCCTAAAAAACACAAAAGTGGATGCTCACAGTCAGCTATTGGTGGAGCTAGAGAAAGTACCCAAGGAGCTAAAGGGATCCGCAACCCTATAGGTGGAACAACATTATGAACTAACCAGTACCCCAAAGAACTTCTAAATAGGCCCACATCACTCTTTTCCTATTAACCCTCTATCTCCCTTACCTCTAGACAATGGGCAATTGAAGCATTTAAGAACACTAAATAAAGAGATTTTTGAAAATTTCAAACCTACAGACAAGCATGGTATATACTCAGTTATAAGTGGACATTAGTTATAAACCATGTTTCAGAATGTAGAACAAAATATATATTAGAGGTGGGTGGAGGAAAGGAATTAGATGGAAGAGATGATGGGGACACTAGTAAGACAGTGGGGAGATTAAATGTAGGGCACTCAATTGAGAGATAATGAAAATTGTCAGTGAGTGGTGATCCTACTGGGGTCTCCAAATAACGAGGGAAACAGAGTCCCACTGGCCTTCTCATGTTACCAAATGAAGTTTTCAGGACCAGGACTATTTTATATGCAGTGGAGTTGTTGGCCAAAAGTGTCCATGGAAATTCCCATGCAATTCATGCAATTGCCAGCATAACATGTTGCTCTCTGCAAACAGGTAGGAGGGTTCCATTGTTGAAGGCAAAACCCACACAATTCACTGAATATGGTGTCTACATAGAACTTTCACCTAGTCTTCACTGATGATGCTCTTGTATTTGTTAGCCTTGCTTTCTTCTCTAATGTTCACTTATAGTGATTTTATAGAGAAAAAGCACCAAAGAATTTCTGGTGGTGTTCTGGCTGCTTCTTGTAATTCCCTGGATCCATGCTGCTTGGTGGAGCCTTGTGACTTCTTCTGGTCAAGCCACTGCTGCTTATTGATACTTGGTGTTTTGCTAGTGGAATGGACTGCTCACAATTAAGATTGGAATCACCCAAAATAACTGCTTTAAACAGGTACATGTCCCCCATGTAATATTAGCCATCTGCCTCCCCTACTGCTTTGTCTCTGGGCTATTAGGAAGTTGAAGCATTTATGAGCCCTTACTAAAGTAGATTTTGAAAAATATAAATTTACAACATCTTTAGAAGATTTGGAGGGTCTTTGATTTATAACGTTTAGTCATAGTTTTTTTTTTTTTAATCTTACAGGTCCTTTGCATATAATTATGACTTCCAGTTCTGTGTTCTTGTGTTCTTATGAGATTCCAGTGTTCATGAACTTATGCTTCTCTGAGTCTTTGTGTGTCTATTGTGCTTTTTTATTTGCTCTATTTCTTCTGTAACTTTGTACTTTTCTACTATGTTTTTATTTATTTTATTATAATCCTCAGATGCCTCTTTATTTTGTAACAGGAGCTTGAAAGGGAGTAAGTTTTACTGGGGGGGAATAAGTAACATCTTGGATGAGTTGAGGAAGAGAAATTATAGTGCAAATTTATTCAATGAAAAAATGTGGCACAGGTGAGAGTGTGAAGTACAGAAGCTAAAAGCTTCTGGGACAGGCAGAAGACAAAGAGCTTCTGAGGCAGACCTCTTTTCAGGCTCCAGATATCCAGGCTTCTTCCCTGCCAGAGGAGAGGTGTCCACCCCACCCGGGAGGGCTTTGCCACAGCATCTGGGGGACCCATCTTAGTTCCCAGATTCCACTGAGACAAGTCTGCACGGGTAAGAATGTGGACTACATAAGCTACACAGATTCTGGGACAAGTCCTGTTTCAGGTCTTCATCTTCTGCCAGGAGGCAGGGCCAAATGCCAAATATCTGTCCACCTTCCCTGCAAGAGGAGAGCTTGCCTGCAGAGAGTGCTCTAACCACTGAAACTCCTTCCAGATCTAATCTCCCAGGTCTGCTGATAGAGGCTAACAGAATCGCCTGAAAACAAGCTCTAACCAGAGACAACTATAACAACTAACTCCAGAGATTACCAGATGGATAAAGGCAAATATAAGAATCTTACTAACAGAAATCACGACCATTCACCATCATCAGAACCCAGCACTCCCACCTCAGCCAGTCCTGGCCACCCCAACACACCTGAAAAGCTAGACCTAGATTTAAAAGCACATCTCATAATAAAGGTAGCGGACATCAAGAAGGAATTTAATAACTCACTTAAAGAAATATGGGAGAACACTGTTAAAGAGTTACAGGTCTTTAAAGAAAAACAGGAAAACACAGAAAAACAGGTAGAAGTCCGTAAAGAAAAACAGGAAAATACATCCAAACAGGTGATGGAAATGAACAAAACCATACTAGACTTAATAGGGAAGTAGACACAATAAAGAAAACCCAAAGTGAGGCAACACTGGAGATAGAAACCTAGGAAAAAATCTGGAATCATAGATGCAAGCATCAGCAAGAGAATACAAGAGATGGAAGAGAGAATCTCAGGTGCAGAAGATTCCATAGAGAACATCTGCACAACAATCAAAGAAAATGCAAAATGCAAAAAGATCCTAACTCAAAACATCCAGAAAATCCAGGACACAATGAGAAGACCAAACCTACAGATAATAGGAGTAGATGAGAATGAGGATTTTCAACTTAAAGGGCCAGCAAATATCCTCAACAAAATTATAGAAGGAAACTTCCCAACCCTAAAGAAAGAGATGCCCATGAACATAGAGGAAGCCTACAGAACTCCAAATAGCCTGGACCAGAAAGAAATTCCTCCTGACACATAATAATCACAACAACAAATGCACTAAATAAAGATAGAATATTAAAAGCAGTAAGGGGAAAAGGGTCAAGTAACATATAAAAGCAAGCCTATCAGAATTACACCAGACTTTTCACCAGAGACTATGAAAGCCGGAAGATCCTGGACAGAGGTTATACAGACACTAAGTGAACACAAATGCCAGCCCAGGTTACTATACCCAGCCAAACTCTCAATTACCATAGATGGAAAAACCAAAGTATTTCATGACAAAACCAAATTCACACATTATCTTTCCACAAATCCAGCCCTTCAAAAGATAATAACGAAAAAAAAAAAAATACAAGGACAGAAACCACGTCCTAGATAAAGCAAGAAAGTAATCCTTCAACAAACCTAAAAGAAGACAGCCACAAGATCAGAATGGCAACTCTAACAACAAAAAAAATAGCAAGCCACAATAACTTTTCCTTACTATCTCGTAATATCAATGGACTCAATTCCCCCCCAAAAAACACATAGACTAACAGACTGGTTACACAATCAGGACCCAACATTTTGCTGCTTACAAGAAACCCATCTCAGGGTAAAAGACAGACACTACCTCAGAATGAAAGGTTGGAAAACAATTTTCCAAGCAAATGGTCTGAAGAAACAAGCTGGAGTAGCCATTCTAATATCTAATAAAATCAACTTCCAGGCACCGTCTTCGGCTCCAGACAACCGGCCACCTTCCTGGTGAGAGAACAGGGGTCCCCCCAGCCCGAGACGTTTCTGCCTCAGGCTCCAGGGGGAGCCACCTTGGGTCCGGGACTCTGCGGAGGGCAGGCTGCACGGGTTAGGGTGTGGAATACAGAGGCCAGCAGTTTCTGGGACAGGCGAGAGCCACAGATCTTCTGAGGCAGCGCCATCTTTGGCTCCAGACAACCGGCCACCTTCCTGGCCAAAGCAACACAGCTTCTGGGAAAGATCCTGTTTTGGGCCTTCATCTCTTCAGGAAGGAGGAGGTCCAAACACCAGATAACTGTGCACCTTCCCTGAAAGAGGAGAGCTTGCCTGCAGAGACTGCTCTGACCACTGAAACTCAGAGGAGAGAGCTAGTCTCCCACGTCTGCTGATAGAGGGTAACAAAATCAACAGAGGAACAATCTCTAAAGAAAGACAACTATAACAACTAACTCCAGAGATTGCCAGATGTCGAAGGGTAAACATAAGAATCCTACTAACAGAAACTAGGACCACTCACCATCATCAGAACCCAGAATGCCCACTTTGCCCAGTCCAGGGCACCCTAACACACCTGAAAAGGTAGACCTGGATTTAAAACCATATCTCATGATGATGGTAGAGGATATAAAGAAGGAATTTAAAAACTCACTTAAAGAAATAAAGAAGAAAACTGCTAAAGACTTACAAGTCCTTAAAGAGAAACAGGAAAACACAACCAAACAGGTAGAAGTCCTTATAGAAAAACAGGAAAACACATCCAAACAGGTGATGGAAATGAAAAAAAGCATACTAGACCTAAAAAGGGAAGTAGACACAATAAAGAAAACCCAAAGTGAGGCAACGCTGGAGATAGAAACCCTAGGAAAGAAATCTGGAACCATAGATGCCAGCATCAGCAACAGAATACAAGAGATGGAAGAGAGAATCTCAGGTGCAGAAGATTCCATAGAGAACATTGGCACAACAATCAAAGAAAATGGAAAATGCAAAAAGATCCTAACTCAAAACATCCAGGAAATCCAGGACACAATGAGAAGACCAAACCTACGGATAATAAGAGTGGATGAGAATGAAGATTTTCAACTCAAAGGACCAGCAAACATCTTCAACAAAATTATTGAAGAAAACTTCCCAAATCTAAAGAAAGAGATGCCCATGAACATACAAGAAGCCTACAGAACTCCAAATAGACTGGACCAGAAAAGAAATTCCTCCCGACACATAATAATCAGAACATCAAATGCACTTAATAAAGATAGAATACTAAAAGCAGTAAGGGAAAAAGGTCAAGTAACATATAAAGGCAAGCCTATCAGAATTACACCAGATTTTTCACCAGAGACTATGAAAGCCAGAAGATCCTGGACAGATGTTATACAGACACTAAGAGAACACAAACTCCAGCCCAGGCTACTATACCCAGCCAAACTCTCAATTACCATAGATGGAGAAACCAAAGTATTCCACGACAAAACTAAATTCACCCATTATCTCTCCATGAATCCAGCCCTTCAAAGGATAATAACAGAAAAAAACCAATACAAGTACAGGAACCACGCCCTAGAAAAAACAAGAAGATAATCCCTCAACAAAACTAAAAGAAGACAGCCACAAGAACAGAATGCCAACTTTAACAACAAAAATAACAGGAAGCAACGATTACTTTTCCTTAATATCTCTTAATATCAATTGACTCAACTCCCCAATAAAAAGACATAAACTAACAAACTGGCTACACCAACAAGACCCAAAATTTTGCTGCTTACAGGAATCTCATCTCAGAGAAAAAGATAGACACTACCTCAGAATGAAAGGTTGGAAAACAATTTTCCAAACAAATGGTATGAAGAAACAAGCTGGAGTAGCCATTCTAATATCTAACAAAATCGACTTCCAACCCAAAATAATAAAAAAAGACAAGGAAGGGCACTTCATACTCATCAAAGATAAAATCCTCCAAGAGGAACTCTCAATTCTGAATATCTATGCTCCAAATACAAAGGCAGCCACATTCATTAAAGAAACTTTAGTAAAGCTCAATGCACACATTGCACCTTACACAATAATAGTGGGAGACTTCAAAACACCACTTTCACCAATGGACAAATCATGGAAACAGAAACTAAACAGGGACACAGTGAAATTAACAGAAGTGATGAAACAAATGGACTTAACAGATATCTACAGAACATTTTATCCTAAAACAAAAGGATATAACTTCTTCTCAGCACCTCATGGTACCTTCTCTAAAATTGACCACATAATTTGTCACAAAACAAGCCTCAACATATACAAGAATATTGAAATTTTCCCATGCATCCTATCAGATCACCACGGACTAAGGCTGATCTTCAATAACAAAATAAATAATAGAAAGCCAACATTCACGTGGAAACTGAACAACACTCTTCTCAATGATACCTTGGTCAAGGAAGGAATAAAGAAAGAAATTAAGGACTTTTTGGAGTTTAATGAAAATGAAGCCACAAAATTCCCAAACTTATGGGACACAATGAAAGCATTCCTAAGAGGAAAACTCATAGCTCTTAGTGCCTCCAAAAAGAAACTAGAGAGAGCACACATTAGCAGCTTGACAACACACCTAAAAGGTCTAGAAGAAAAGGAAGCAAATTCATCCAAGAGGAGTAGAAGCCATGAAATAATCAAACTCAGGGGTGAAATCAACCAAGTGGAAACAAGAAGAACTATTCAAAGAATCAACCAATCTAGGAGCTGGTTCTTTGAGAAAATCAACAAGATAGATAAACCCTTAGCCAGACTCACTAGAGGGCACAAGGAAAGCATCCTAATTAACAAAATCAGAAATGAAAAGGGAGACATAACAACAGATCCTAAAGAAATCCAAAACACCATCAGATCCTTCTACAAAAGACTATACTCAACAAAACTGGAAAACCTAGATGAAATGGACAAGTTTCTAGACAGATACCAGGTACCAAAGCTGAATCAAGATCAGGTTAATGATCTAAACAGTCCTATATCCCCTAAAGAAATAGAAGCAGTCATTAATAGTCTCCCAAACAAAAAAAGCCCAGGACCAGATGGGTTTAGTGCAGAGTTCTATCAGACCTTTAAAGAAGACCTAATTCCAGTTCTTCACAAAATATTCTACAAAATAGAAAGGGAAGGTACTCTACCCAACTCATTCTATGAAGCCACAATTGCTCTGATACCTAAACCACAAAAAGACCCAACAAAGATAGAGAACTTCAGACCAATTTCCCTTATGAATATCGATGCAAAAATCCTCAATAAAGTTCTTACTAACCGAATCCAAGAACACATCAAAACAATCATCCATCCTGACCAAGTAAGTTTCATCCCAGGGATGCAGGGATGGTTCAATATACAGAAATCCATCAATGTAATCCAGTATATAAACAAACTCAAAGACAAAAAGCACATGATCATCTCGTTAGATGCTGAGAAAGCATTTGACAAAATCCAACACCTGTTCATGATAAAAGTCTTGGAAAGATCAGGAATTCTAGGCCCATACCTGAACACAATAAAAACAATCTACAGCAAACCAATAGCCAACATCAAAGTAAATGGTGAGAAGCTGGAAGCAATCCCACTAAAATCAGGGACTAGACAAGGCTGTCCACTCTCGCCCTACCTATTCAACATTGTACTTGAAGTCCTAGCCAGAAAAATTCGACAACAAAAGGAGATCAAGGGGATGCAAGTTGGAAAGAAAGAAGTCAAATTATCACTTTTTGCAGATGATATGATAGTATATATAAGTGACCCTAAAAATTCCACCAGAGAACTCCTAAGCCTGATAAACAGCTTCAATGAAGTAGACGGATATAAAATTAACTCAAACAAGTCAATGGCCTTTCTGTACACAAAGGATAAACAGGCTGAGAAAGAAATTAGGGAAACAACACCCTTCTCAATAGTCAGAGATAATATAAAATACCTTGGCGTGACTCTAACTAAAGAAGGGAAAGATCTGTATGATAAGAACTTCAAGTCTCTAAAGAAAGAAATTAAAGAAGATCTTAGAAGATGGAAAGATCTCCTATGCTCATGGATTGGCAGGATCAACATTGTAAAAATGGCTATCTTGCCAAAAGCAATCTACAGATTCAATGCAATCCCCATAAAATTCCAACTCAATTCTTCAACGAATTAGAAAGGGCAATCGGCAGATTCATCTGGAATAACAAAAAACCTAGTATAGCAAAAACTCTTCTCAAAAAAAAAAGAATCTCTGGTGGAATCACCATGCCCGACCTAAAACTGTACTACAGAGCAATAGTGATCAAAACTGCATGGTACTGGTATAATGACAGACAAGTAGACCAAGGGAACAGAATTGAAGACCCAGAGATGAACCCACACACCTATGGTCACTTGATATTTGACAAGGGAGCTAAAACCATCCAGTGGAAAAAAGTCAGCATTTTCAACAAATGGTGCTGGCACAACTGGCGGTTATCATATAGAAGAATGCGAATTGATCCATTTCTATCTCCTTGTACTAAGGTTAAATCTAAGTGAATTAAGGAACTCCACATAAAACCAGAAACACTGAAACTTATAGAGGAGAGTGTAGGGAAAAGCCTCGAAGACATGGGTACAGGGGAAAAATTCCTGAATAGAACAGCAATGGCTTGTGCTGTAAGATCGAGAATTGATAAATGGGACATCATAAAATTGTAAAGTTTCTGCAAAGCAAAAGACACCGTCAATAAGACAAAAAGGCCACCAACAGATTGGGAAAGGATCTTTACCTATCCCAAATCAGATAGGGGACTAATATCCAATATATATAAAGAACTCAAGAAGGTGGACTCCAGAAAATCAAATAACCCCATTAAAAAATGGGGCTCAGGGCTGAAAAAGAATTCTTACCTGAGAAATACCGAATGGCTGAGAAGCATCTGAAAAAATGTTCAACATCCTTAATCATCAGGGAAAAGCATATCAAAACAACCCTGAGATTCCACTGCATTCCAGTCAGAATGGCTAAGATCAAAAACTCAGGTGACAGCAGATGCTGGCGAGGATGTAGAGAAAGGGGAACACTCCTCCATTGTTGGTGGGATTGCAAGCTTGTACAACCACTCTGGAAATCAGTCTGGCGGTTCCTCAGAAAATTGGACATAGTACTACCGGAGGATCCAGCAATACCTCTCCTGGGCATATATCCAGAAGATGTCCCAACCAGTAAGAAGAACACTTGCTCCACTATGTTCATAGCAGCCTTGTTTATAATAGCCAGAAGCTGGAAAGAACCCAGAAGCCCCTCAACAGAGGAATGGATACAGAAAATGTGGTACATTTACACAATGGAATACTACTCAGCTATTAAAAAAAATAAATTTATGAAATTCCTAGGCAAATGGATGGACCTGGAGGGTATCATCCTGAGTGAAGTAACCAAATCACAAAGGAACTCACACAATATGTTCTCACTGATAAGTGGATATTAGCCCAGAAACTTAGGATACCCAAGGTATAAGATACAACTTGCCAAACGCCTGAAATTCAGAAGCACGAAGACCAAAGTGTGGACACTTTACCCTTTCTTAGAAATGGGAACAAAACACCCATAGAAGGAGTTACAGAGACAAAATTTGGAGCTGTGACGAAAGGATGGACCATCTAGAGACTGCCATATGCAGGGATCCATCCCATAATCAGCTTCCAAATGCTGACACCATTGCATAAACTAGCAAGATTTCGCTGAAAGGACCCAGTTATAGCTCTCTCTTGTGAGACTATGGTGGGGCCTAGCAAACACAGAAGTGAATGATCACAGTCAGCTATTGGATGGGTCACACGGCCCCTAATGGAGGAGCTAGAGAAATTACCCAAGGAGCTATAGGGAACTGCAACCCTAAATGGTGGAACAACAATATGAACTAACCAGTACCCAGGAGCTCTTGTCTTTAGCTACATATGTATCAAAAGATGGCCTAGTCGGCCATCACTGCAAAGAGAGGCCCATTGGACTTGCAAACTTTATATATCCCAGTACAGGGGAATGCCAGGGCCAAAAAGGGGGCATGGGTTGGTAGGGGATTGTGGGGGTGGGTATGGGGGACCTTTGGGATAGCATTGAAAATGTAAATGAGGAAAATACCTAATTAAAAAAAAGAATTGGGAACAAAACACCCATGGAAGGAGTTACAGAGACAAAGTTTGGAGCTGTGACGAAAGGATGGACCATCTAGAGACTGCCTTATCTAGGGATCCATCCCATAATCAACTTCCAAATGCTGACACCATTGCATACACTAGCTAGATTTCGCTGAAAGGACCCAGATATAGCTCTCACTTGTGAGACTATGCCCGGGCCTACCAAACACAGAAGTGGATGATCACAGTCAGCTATTGGATGGGTCACAGGGCCCCTAATGGAGGAGCTAGAGAAATTACCCAAGGAGCTAAAGGGAACTGCAACTCTATAGGTGGAACAACAATATGAACTAACCAGTACCTGGGAGCTCTTGTCTTTAGCTGAATATGTATCAAAAGATTGCCTAGTCGGTCATCACTGCAAAGAGAGGCCCATTGGACTTGAAAACTTTATATGCCCCAGTACAGGGGAACGCCAGAGCCAAAAAGGGGGAGTGGGTGGGTAGGGGATATGGGGGGTGGGTATGGGGGACCTTTGGGATAGCATTGAAAATGGAAATGAGGAAAATAATTGAAAAAAAAGATCAAGAATCGATAAATTGGACCTCATAAAATTGCAAAGGTTCTGCAAAGCAAAACACACCGTCAATAAGACAAAAAGGCCACCAACAGATTGGGAAAGGATCTTTACCTATCCCAAATCAGATAGGGGACTAATATCCAATATATATAAAGAACTCAAGAAGGTGGACTCCAGAAAATCAAAACCCCATTAAAAAATGGGGCTCAGAGCTGAACAAAGATTTCTCACCTGAGGAATACCAAATGACAGAGAAGCACCTGAAAAAATGTTCAACATCCTTAATCATCAGGGAAAAGCAAATCAAAACAACCCTGAGATTCCACTTCACTCCAGTCAGAATGGCTAAGATCAAAAACTCAGGTGACAGCAGATGCTGGCGAGGATGTAGAGAAAGGGGAACACTCCTCCATTGTTGGTGGGATTGTAAGCTTGTACAACCACTCTGGAAATCAGTCTGGCGGTTCCTCAGAAAATTGGACATAGTACTACCGGAGGATCCAGCAATACCTCTCCTGGGCATATATCCAGAAGATGTCCCAACCAGTAAGAAGAACACTTGCTCCACTATGTTCATAGCAGCCTTGTTTATAATAGCCAGAAGCTGGAAAGAACCCAGATGCCCCTCAACAGAGGAATGGATACAGAAAATGTGGTACATTTACACAATGGAATACTACTCAGCTATTAAAAAAATAAATTTATGAAATTCCTAGGCAAATGGATGGACCTGGAGGGTATCATCCTGAGTGAAGTAACCCAATCACAAAGGAACTCACACAATATGTTCTCACTGATAAGTGGATATTAGCCCAGAAACTTAGGATACCCAGGATATAAGATACAACTTGCCAAACACCTGAAATTCAGAAGCACGAAGACCAAAGTGTGGACACTTTACCCTTTCTTAGAAATGGGAACAAAACACCCATAGAAGGAGTTACAGAGACAAAATTTGGAGCTGTGACGAAAGGATGGACCATCTAGTGACTGACATATGCAGGGATCCATCCCATAATCAGCTTCCAAATGCTGACACCATTGCATACACTAGCAAGATTTCGCTGAAAGGACCCAGTTATAGCTCTCTCTTGTGAGACTATGGTGGGGCCTAGCAAACACAGAAGTGGATGATCACAGTCAGCTATTGGATGGGTCACACGGCCCCTAATGGAGGAGCTAGAGAAATTACCCAAGGAGCTATAGGGAACTGCAACCCTATAGGTGGAACAACAATATGAACTAACCAGTACCCGGGAGCTCTTTTCTTTAGCTACATATGTATGAAAAGATGGCCTAGTCGGCCATCACTGCAAAGAGAGGCCCATTGAACTTGCAAACTTTATATATCCCAGTACAGGGGAATGCCAGGGCCAAAAAGGGGGCGTGGGTTGGTAGGGGATTGTGGGGGTGGGTATGGGGGACCTTTGGGATAGCATTTAAAATGTAAATGAGGAAAATACCTAATTAAAAAAAAGAATTGGGAACAAAACACCCATGGAAGGAGTTACAGAGACAAAGTTTGGAGCTGTGACGAAAGGATGGACCGTCTAGAAACTGCCTTATCTAGGAATCCATCCCATAATCAACTTCCAAATGCTGACACCATTGCATACACTAGCTAGATTTCGCTGAAAGGACCCAGATATAGCTCTCTCTTGTGAGACTATGCCGGGGCCTAGCAAACACAGAAGTGGATGATCACAGTCAGCTATTGGATGGGTCACAGGGCCCCTAATGGAGGAGCTAGAGAAATTACCCAAGGAGCTAAAGGGAACTGCAACTCTATAGGTGGAACAACAATATGAATTAACCAGTACCTGGGAGCTCTTGTCTTTAGCTGAATATGTATCAAAAGATTGCCTAGTCGGTCATCACTGCAAAGAGAGGCCCATTGGACTTGAAAACTTTATATGCCCCAGTACAGGGGAACGCCAGAGCCAAAAAGGGGGAGTGGGTGGGTAGGGGATATGGGGGTCGGTATGGGGGACCTTTGGGATAGCATTGAAAATGGAAATGAGGAAAATAATTAAAAAAAAAGATCAAGAATCGATAAATTGGACCTCATAAAATTGCAAAGGTTCTGCAAAGCAAAAGACACCGTCAATAAGACAAAAAGGCCACCAACAGATTGGGAAAGGATCTTTACCTATCCCAAATCAGATAGGGGACTAATATCCAATATATATAAAGAACTCAAGAAGGTGGACTCCAGAAAATCAAATAACCCCATTAAAAAATGGTGCTCAGATCTGAACAAAGATTTCTCACCTGAGGAATACCAAATGACAGAGAAGCACCTGAAAAAATGTTCAACATCCTTAATCATCAGGGAAAAGCAAATCAAAACAACCCTGAGATTCCACTTCACTCCAATCAGAATGGCTAAGATCAAAAACTCAGGTGACAGCAGATGCTGGCGAGGATGTAGAGAAAGGGGAACACTCCTCCATTGTTGGTGGGATTGCAAGCTTGTACAACCACTCTGGAAATCAGTCTGGCGGTTCCTCAGAAAATTGGACATAGTACTACCGGAGGATCCAGCAATACCTCTCCTGGGCATATATCCAGAAGATGTCCCAACCAGTAAGAAGAACACTTGCTCCACTATGTTCATAGCAGCCTTGTTTATAATAGCCAGAAGCTGGAAAGAACCCAGATGCCCCTCAACAGAGGAATGGATACAGAAAATGTGGTACATTTACACAATGGAATACTACTCAGCTATTAAAAAAAATAAATTTATGAAATTCCTAGGCAAATGGATGGACCTGGAGGGTATCATCCTGAGTGAAGTAACCCAATCACAAAGGAACTCACACAATATGTTCTCACTGATAAGTGGATATTAGCCCAGAAACTTAGGATACCCAGGATATAAGATACAACTTGCCAAACGCCTGAAATTCAGAAGCACGAAGACCAAAGTGTGGACACTTTACCCTTTCTTAGAAATGGGAACAAAACACCCATAGAAGGAGTTACAGAGACAAAATTTGGAGCTGTGACGAAAGGATGGACCATCTAGTGACTGCCATATGCAGGGATCCATCCCATAATCAGCTTCCAAATGCTGACACCATTGCATACACTAGCAAGATTTCGCTGAAAGGACCCAGTTATAGCTCTCTCTTGTGAGACTATGGTGGGGCCTAGCAAACACAGAAGTGGATGATCACAGTCAGCTATTGGATGGGTCACATGGCCCCTAATGGAGGAGCTAGAGAAATTACCCAAGAAGCTATAGGGAACTGCAACCCTATAGGTGGAACAACAATATGAACTAACCAGTACCCAGGAGCTCTTGTCTTTAGCTACATATGTATCAAAAGATGGCCTAGTCGGCCATCACTGCAAAGAGAGGCCCATTGGTCTTGCAAACTTTAAATATCCCAGTACAGGGGAATGCCAGGGCCAAAAAGGGGGCGTGGGTTGGTAGTGGATTGTGGGGGTGGGTATGGGGGACCTTTGGGATAGCATTGAAAATGTAAATGAGGAAAATACCTAATTAAAAAAAAGAATTAGGAACAAAACACCCATGGAAGGAGTTACAGAGACAAAGTTTGGAGCTGTGACGAAAGGATGGACCATCTAGAGACTGCCTTATCTAGGGATCCATCCCATAATCAACTTCCAAATGCTGACACCATTGCATACACTAGCTAGATTTCGCTGAAAGGACCCAGATATAGCTCTCTCTTGTGAGACTATGCCGGGGCCTAGCAAACACAGAAGTGGATGATCACAGTCAGCTATTGGATGGGTCACAGGGCCCCTAATGGAGGAGCTAGAGAAATTACCCAAGGAGCTAAAGGGAACTGCAACCCTATAGGTGGAACAACAATATGAACTAACCAGTACCTGGGAGCTCTTGTCTTTAGCTGAATATGTATCAAAAGATTACCTAGTCGGTCATCACTGCAAAGAGAGGCCCATTGGACTTGAAAACTTTATATGCCCCAGTACAGGGGAACGCCAGAGCCTAAAAGGGGGAGTGGGTGGGTAGGGGATTTGGGGGGTGGGTATGGGGGACCTTTGGGATAGCATTGAAAATGGAAATGAGGAAAATAATTAAAAAAAAAAAGATCAAGAATCGATAAATTGGACCTCATAAAATTGCAAAGCTTCTGCAAAGCAAAAGACACCCTCAATAAGACAAAAAGGCCACCAACAGATTGGGAAAGGATCTTTACCTATCCCAAATCAGATAGGGGACTAATATCCAATATATATAAAGAACTCAAAAAGGTGGACTCCAGAAAATCAAATAACCCCATTAAAAAATGGGGCTCAGAGCTGAACAAAGATTTCTCACCTGAGGAATACCAAATGACAGAGAAGCACCTGAAAAAATGTTCAACATCCTTAATCATCAGGGAAAAGCAAATCAAAACAACCCTGAGATTCCACTTCACTCCAGTCAGAATGGCTAAGATCAAAAACTCAGGTGACAGCAGATGCTGGCGAGGATGTAGAGAAAGGGGAACACTCCTCCATTGTTGGTGGGATTGCAAGCTTGTACAACCACTCTGGAAATCAGTCTGGCAGTTCCTCAGAAAATTGGACATAGTACTACCGGAGGATCCAGCAATACCTCTCCTGGGCATATATCCAGAAGATGTCCCAACCAGTAAGAAGAACACTTGCTCTACTATGTTCATAGCAGCCTTGTTTATAATAGCCAGAAGCTGGAAAGAACCCAGATGCCCCTCAACAGAGGAATGGATACAGAAAATGTGGTACATTTACACAATGGAATACTACTCAGCTATTAAAAAAAATAAATTTATGAAATTCCTAGGCAAATGGATGGACCTGGAGGGTATCATCCTGAGTGAAGTAACCCAATCACAAAAGAACTCACACAATATGTTCTCACTGATAAGTGGATATTAGCCCAGAAACTTAGGATACCCAAGATATAAGATACAACTTGCCAAACGCATGAAATTCAAGAAGAACAAAGACCAAAGTGTGGACACTTTACCCTTTCTTAGAAATGGGAACAAAATACCCATAGAAGGAGTTACAGAGACAAAATTTGGAGCTGTGAAGAAAGGATGGACCATCTAGTGACTGCCATATGCAGGGATCCATCCCATAATCAGCTTCCAAATGCTGACACCATTGCATACACTAGCAAGATTTTGCTGAAAGGACCCAGATATAGCTCTCTCTTGTGAGACTATGCTGGGGCCTAGCAAACACAGAAGTGGATGATCACAGTCAGCTATTGGATGGGTCACAGGGCCCCCAATGGAGGAGCTAGAGAAATTACCCAAGGAGCTAAAGGGAACTGCAACCCTCTAGGTGGAACAACAATATGAACTAACCAGTACGAGGGAGCTCTTGCTTTAGCTGCATATGTATCAAAAGATTGCCTAGTTGGCCATCACTGCAAAGAGAGGCCCATTGAACTTGTAAACTTTATATGTCCAAGTACAGGGGAACGCCAGGGCCAAAAAGGGGGAGTGGGTGGGTAGGGGATTGGGGAGGTGGGTGTGAGGGACCTCTGGGATAGCATTGAAAATGTAAACAAGGAAAATACCTAATAAAAATAAAATAAAATAAAAAAATCAACTTCCAACCCAAAGATATCAAAAAAGACAAGGAGGGGCACTTCATATTCATCAAAGGTAAAATCTTCCAAGAGGAACTCTAACTTCTAAATCTCTATGCTCCAAATGCAAGGGCAGCCACATTCATTAAAGAGACTATAGTAAAGATCAAACACACATTGTACCTCACACAATAATAGTGGGAGACTTCAACACACCACTTTCATCAAGGGACAGATCATGGAAACAGAAACTAAACAGGGACACAGTGAAACTAACAGAAGTTATGAAACAAATAGATTTAACAGATATCTACAGAACATTTTATCCTAAAACAAAAGGATATACCTTCTTCTCAGCACCTCATGGTACCTTCTCCAAAATTGACCGTATAATTGGTCAGAAAACAGGCCTCAACAGATACAAAAATATTGAAATTGTCCCATGCATCCTATCAGATCACCATGGACTAAGGACTAATAATTACCTAAATAATAGAAAGCCAACATTCATGTGTAAACTGAACAACACTCTTCTCAATGATACCTTTGTCAAGGAAGGAATAAAGAAAGAAATTATGGACTTTTTAGTGTTTGATGAAAATGAAGCCACAACATACCCAAACTTATGGGACAAAATGAAAGCACTTCTAAGAGGAAAACTCATAGCACTGAGTGCCTCCAAAAAGAAACTAGAAAATAGAGAGAGCACACACTAGCAACTTGATAGCACACCTAAAAGCCCTAGAATGGGAAGCAAATTCACCCAAGAGGACTAGATGACAGGAAATAATCAAACACAGGGGCGAAATCAACCAAATCGAAACAAGAAGAACTATTCAAAGAATCAACCAAACAAGGAGCTGGTTTTTTGAGAAAATCAACAAGATAGATAAACCCTTAGCCAGACCCACTAGAGTGCACAGGAAGAGCATCCTATTTAACAAAATCAGAAATGAAAGTGGAGACATAACAACAGATCCTGAAGAAATCCAAAACACCATCAGATCCTTCTACAAAAGTCTATACTCAACAAAACTGGAAGACCTGGATGAAATGGACAAATTTCTAGACAGATATCAGGTACCAAAGTTAAATCAAGATCAGGTTAATGATCTAAAAAGTTCTATATCCCTTAAAGAAATAGAAGCAGTCATTAATATTCTCCCAAGCAAAAAATGCACATGACCAGACAGGTTTAGTGCAGAGTTCTATCAGACATTCAAAGAAGATCTAATTCCAGTTCTTCACAAACTATTCCACAAAATAGAAACGGAAGGTACTCTACCCAACTCATTCTATGAAGCCACAATTACTCTGATAGCTAAACCACAAAAAGACCCAACAAAGATTGAGAACTTCAGACCAATTTCCCTTATGAATATTGATGCAAAAATACTCAATAAAATTCTTGCTAACTGAACTTGTACAACCACTCTGGAAATCAGTCTGGTGGTTCTTCAGAAAATTGTATATAATACTACTGGAGGAGCCCGCAATACCTCTCCTGGGCATATATCCAGAAGATGTTCCAACTAGTAAGAAAGACACATGCTCCACTATGTTCATAGCAGACTTATTTATAATTGCCAGAAACTGGAAAGAACCCAGATGCCCCTTAACAGAGGAATGGATAAAAAAAATGTAGTACATTTACACAATTGAGTGCTACTCAGCTATTAAAAAGAATGAATTTATGAAATTCCTAAGTAAATGGTTGGACCTGGAGGGCATCACCCTGAGTGAGTTAACCAAATTACAAAAGAACTCAAATGATATATACTCACTGATAAGTGGATATTAGCCCAGGAACTTAGAATATCCAAGATTTAAGATACAATTTTCGAAAAACATGAAACTCAAGAAGAACGAAGACCAAAGTGTGGACACTTTGCCCCTTCTTAGAATTGGGAACAAAACACCCATGGAAGGAGTTACAGAGACAAAGTTTGGAGCTGAGACTAAAGGATGGACCATCTAGAGACAGCTATATCCAGGGATCCATCCCATAATCAGCCTCCAAAAGCTGACACCATTGCATACACTAGCAAGATTTTGCTGAAAGGACCCTGATATAGATGTCTCTTGTCAAACTATGCCGGGGCCTAGCAAACACAGAAGTGGATGCTCACAGTCAGCTAGTGGATGGATCACAGGGCCCCCAATGGAGGAGCTAGAGGAAGTACCCAAGGAGCTAAAGGGATCTGCAACCCTATAGGTGGATCAACAATATGAAATAACCAGTACCCTGGAGCTCTTGACTCTAGCTGCATATGTATCAAAATATGGCCTAGACAGCCATCAGTAGAAAGAGGGGTCTATTGGACATGCAAACTTTATATTCCCCAGTACAGGGGAATGCCAGGGTCCAAAGTGGGAGTGGGTGGTTAAGGGAGTGGGGGGAGGGAATGGCGGACTTTTGGGATAGCATTGGAACTGTAAATGAGGAAAATACCTAATAAAAAAATTAATTCAAAAAAATAAAAAATAAAAATAAATAAAAAGAATGAATTTATGAAAGTCCTAGGCAAATGGATGGACCTGGAGGGTATCATCCTGAGTAAGGTAACCCAATCACAAAAGAACTCACATGATATGTACTCACTGATAAGTGGATATTAGCCGAGAAACTTAGAATACCCAAGATATAAAATACAATTTGCAAAAAACATGAAACTCAAGAAGAATGAAGACCAAAGTGTGGACACTTTGCCCTTCTTAGAACTGGGAACAAAACACCCATGGAAGGAGTTACAGAGATAAAGTTTGGAGCTGAGACGAAAGGATGGACCATCTAGAGAATGACATACCTGGGGATTCTTCCCACAATCAGCCTGCAAAAGCTGACACCATTGCATACACTAGCAATATTTTGCTGAAAGGACCCTGATAAAGTTGTCTCCTGTGGGGCTATGCAGGGGCCTAGGAAACACAGAAGTAGATGCTCACAGTCAGCTATTGGATGGATGACAGGGCCGCCAATGAAGAAGCTAGAGAAAGTACCCAAGGAGCTAAAGGGGTCTGCAACCCTATAGGTGGAACCACAATATGAACTAACCAGTACCTCCTGAGCTCGTGTCTGTAGCTGCATCTGTATCAGAAGATGGCCTTGTCAGCCATCAGTGCAAAGAGAGGCCCATTGGTCTTGCAAAACTATAGATGCCTCAGTACAGGGGAACGCCAGGGCCAAGAAGTGGGAGTGGGTGGTTAGGGGAGTGGGGGGAGGGTATGGGGGACTTTTGTGATAGCATTGGAAATGTAAGTGAAAAAAATACCAAATTAAAATAAGAAAATGTATTTAAAGAAATGAAAGTAGAAATATATATAAATGTCTTAAAGTGAACTGCTACTCCAACAATGACAAAAGAAGAGAATATAGTAAATAAAAGTTTTGGCATAGAATATTGAAAAATTGCAAATGAACAGTATAAAAGGGAGACACACAGAAATGAAGTTATGTGAAGTTGAGTACAGCCTTTCCAGGTCTATAAAGAACTGTGGTAGAATATTGCATTGACTCTGTAGGTTGATTTTGGTAAGATGGCCACTTTTACTATGCTAATCCTACCAATCCATGAGCATAGAGCATCTTGTCATTTTCTGAAACCTTCTTTCAATTTCTTTCTTCAAAGATCAGGCATTAAGAACAAAAATTTAAAAAAATAGGTTCTTAAAAAACGGAATACTAAGCAAAGCTAATCTTTCTTTCTCTAGTTGTTTCTAATTGTTGTTCTTGTTATGGTGGTTGTGGTTGCTGTCTTATTTTGATTGAATTGGTTTGGTTTGTGCTGGGTTGGTTTGGGTTGGGTTAGTTTGGTTTAGTTTGGTTTGGTTCCATTGGTTTGTTTTGTTTGTTTTGTTTTGTTTTGTTTTGTTTTGTTTTGTTTTTTGTCAGAATGGTATACCCCATATATTCAAATGAAATTAAAACAAGTATTCCCATAGTCATCTGGATACAGCCCTAAACAAATTAGCTGATATATAAATCTTTGGGGGCAATTTTCTCTTTGTTATTGAAAAAGTTGTTTTTCACAAAATATATTGATTGAATATACATGGTCTTCATTTTCCTAAACAAACAAATTTGTGGTTTTTTTTTTCACTCTTTAAACCAGGGAAATTACAAAAGAACCCAGACTATTGCCAAGAATCTACATTACTCTTTCTGAATCAATAGAAAGTCATCATTGCTGAGGAAAAATACACAAAACTCATAGAAAACTGGAGAAATTGAGCAGTTACCTACATAGAGCCTTTGTTCCTAAGTCCTAGCTTCCTTGCACAGGGAGGTACAATTCCCACTACCAAAAACAAACAAACAAACAAAACCAACAAAGAAACCAATCCATTCAGAAATCCTTCAATCTTCATTGATGTTCAGCAAATATGCTAGAGCTGGTAACTTTAACAGTTGTCTTTGGTGTATTCTCTCTTCACATGCTGCTGTTATACATAACTTTATTTTGAGACATAAGAAGCTCTTCAGAACCTTAAGTGAAGATACTTATGAACTCAAATGGAAGATAGCCTTAAAGCCAAGGGGCTAAGAATATCAGGCAGAAACAAATATGCTGAAGAAAATTTCACTTTATTGGTATGGTGACTGCAGAGGGAATGGGAATTTCTAGTTGGCAGCAATTGTGTCCTGAATCCAGTCCACATAGTTGCAGACCTTGGTGTACACACCAGGATTGTCTGGCAGGGCACAGCCATAGCCCCAGGAGACTATACCCTGGAGCTCTCCATTGCAGACCACAGGGCCACCGGAGTCACCCTGAGAAAGAGGAACACAGTCTATTAGTAAGGGCATGTGTAATACGATTGCATATAGTAAACTCAATTCCTGTTTATTCTCATGTTTCCATTTGTTTATCTCCAGAGCCCATCTGCTATCCACACTAATGTGTTAAAATCTAAAGGAGATTCCCTTATTCTTCATTCACCATAACACCACAGCACACTTTCTGTCTCACACCACTAGGCTTTGAAGCTCAACTCCCAGAACTGAGGTCTGCATAAGTGGAGAGTGGCAATCACCTGGCAGGAATCCTTGCCTCCCTCTAGGAAGCCAGCACAGACCATGTTACCAGTGATCTTCCCAGGATAGGAGGCTTCACAGTCAGCCTGAGGCAGCAGTGGGGCATCCAGGCACTGGAGCAGGTCTGGTTCACTGACTGTGAGGAATGGAAAAGAATGAAGACTTCTGTATCCAATGTTGAACCAGCTGGCAAGCAAGACTGTTTCCTGTGACCTTAAGTTCCACTAAGAAAGAAGGGCTTTGAGATTCAATCATATTCACTGCTGATATCCTTCTTGAAAAAATAATAGTACATTCTACATGTGCCTGAACAGACTCTCTGGATCAGGTCATTTGTTGTGCAAATTTCTCTTGGATCTCTTACAGGAGCTAAATGTACTGTGCACCTAAAATATATTTACCATTTAGAAGCCAGGGGCATAATTTCAGGAAAGGAGTTGATTACAGAGTATATAAAAATACAGAGAGAGAGGGGGAGAGAGACAAGGGGAGACAGGGAGAGAGAGGAAAGAGAAAGAAAGGGAGGGAGAAAGGGAGGGAGGAAGAAAGGGAGGGAGGGAGGGAGGGAGGGAGAGAGAGAGAGAGAGAGAGAGAGAGAGAGAGAGAGAGAAGAGAGAGAAGGGTAGTAGGTGACATGATAGGTCCTACTTACCACCAAAGCTAAGAGTGTTGCCCCAGCCAGAGATGAGACACTGAGTGCCAGCAGGTGCACAGGAGCTGGGCAGAGCCACAGTGGCCACTCTGGCATTGAGGGTCACAGGGGAAGAGAGCTTGATCAACATGATGTCGTTGTTCAGTGTCTTCCTATTGAAGTTGGGGTGCTTGATGATCTTGGCAGCATTGACAAACTGCTCATTGCCCTCCAGGACGTTGATGTTGTGCTCCCCCAATCTCACTTGGATGCGGCTGTTGGGAAGAGAAAAATGCCACAATCTTTTTCTCTATGACTCAAGACATCACAATTTTCTCAATCCTCTAAACTCTTTTGTGACTGTGAAAATTTCACCATGGGGAAAAAATATGGATACTGGAAAGTTTTGTTTGTCACAGTCTACATTCTTTTTTAAGAAAGATTGAGTGATGGTGTACAGGTGACAAGATAAGGATTGCATGTAGACTGCCCTTTATTCTAATGTACTAACACCAAATAGGAATAAGACACTAAGAGGCTATTTGAAACTCTTTCCATCCACTGTTTCATTATTCAGTACACACAGAATCTATGTGTTGCAGGGTATTTGATCACAATGTGAATCCCGAAATTGGGTTAAACATGGGAAAAACCTGTCTCTAGTCATGGCGTGCTCATCCCTAACACACACCTTCAATCTCTGAGTTTTCTGTTTATTGTAATCATAATTAAATAAAGTTAAACATAGGTCAAGTGGCAGAATAAGCAACCTGTTGACAGGGAGTGATCATAAGGGGAAAAAAGCAGAGAGTGAGACAGAGTCAGGAGAACCAATAGAGATACACACAGGAAGTAGAAGGGAGGGACCTAGAGTTTGAAGGGGTTTTGAGATGGTATTTAGAATGAGAACTTCTTTAGAGATGTTGATTGTGAAGCAAGGTCAGCTGGGTGCTTTTTCTTCCTCTCTGATATGTCAGGCTTTCATGCCAGCATCTGGCTCCAGAGACTTCTTTGGTAAAGTTAAACAATTGAGATTTTTATTTAAAAACAGGTTTTAATGCTCATTTGTTTTGGAAATGAGAGCTGCACTGTTAAATTTCAAAAACAAGGGTCAATATGTGAACTTATTTCAAAAACAAAAACATTTAAATTTCAAAAACAAGGTACAAGAGTTCACACATATGAGACCATGTGGGAAAAAAAAATGAGACCATGTGAGAGGCTCATTCTCTTGATCACAACTTCAAACCTAATGACTCACAATCAAGAATCTAGGACTGAACAGTCCATGTCTTAATAATTTTTTTTAATATTTTTCAACCATGCACAGTCTGAGAGACCATTTGGGAGACATTATTACTCATCCCATAATAGAATATAAAAACAACAGGTGAAGAAAATAAAGGATAAAGCTATCTTCAGCTATAATTTGAAAACTCTGATGCAATTGATTGCTATAAGAAACAGGTATGGTGGGCAGTGGTGAAGCACACCTTTAATCTCAGCACTTGGGAGGCAGAAGCAGGCAGATTTCTGAGTTCCAGGACAGCCTGGTCTACAGAGTGAGTTCCAGAACAGGCAGGGCTACAAAAAGAAATTATGTCTCCAAAAAACAAATGAACAAACAAGAAAAGAAACAAGTACTAGTTGTGAACATCTTTGCCAGCCTCCCATTTGTTTATATATGGAGAAAATTACCCTTGATTTCATTCAAGGTATCCTTTTCTTTCTATTTCATTTGTTTGTTTGGTGTGTGTGCCTGTGCGTGTTTGATGGTGAAACCTCCTATCATTTGTCACTGTTCAATCAAAGGCTGTGAACATAAGCTTCTCTCAGAACCTTCTCTCCTTCATGTGATTCACTTCCCCCTCCAGCTTTACCACATGCCCACACAGATGTCTGGTATAATGATGTCCCAGTCTAGTGGCACTGTTCTCAGGTAACCATCACTCACGTTTTGTAGCAGTGAGCTGCAGACACCACCCACTGGTCATTGATGAGGGAGCCTCCACAGAAGTGGTAGCCAGAGTTCAGGGACACCTGGTAGGGAACAGAATTCTCTTGGCAGGTGTATCCTCCAACGATCTTGTCATCATCATCCACGGGGAAGGCAACTAGAGTGGAGATATAAAGGAGAATCAAATTCATCAAGATGTTGAAGGGTAGATTGCTCAATTCCATATCACCCTTCTACTTTTTCAGTATTATTTTTTGAGTAGAACAGCATCCTCAGTAGGCAAAATAGGATTTGATGTATGCCTGAGAAAAGGAATAGAGGACAAGTAATGGGATTCTAGTGGGCCCACCACTCTTCAGAGTTTCAGGAAAAATAAAAGAATTGACAAAAGAATGCATTAAGTGGGATCTAATCACATTGTAGTTGTCCACACCATTGCTTGCTTCTCTCTACAATTCATCAATAACAATGCTTTTGGAATCCCAGATTGGTTGCTGCTGATGAAATTGCCTTCTGGCCTCCATTTCAGCCTCTAATCAACATTTAGCCCTTAATTCAACATTGACATGTTATAGTGTGTTGACAGAAACTGGTGTAACATAAAATTTGAGAGATTATAAAAGTGGAAAATAGGATGCTGGATAAGAAATATGAACATCAGAGAGAGCTAAGGTAGCAGAGACAATTGTGAAGGAGGAACCCATGTTTTCTAATTAATTAGAAAAACTGGACCATAGAAAGCACGAAACTCACCAGCAGCTCCCACCAGGGCCAGGATCAGGAATGCATTCATGGTGGAAGAAGGTAATGAACACTGAGGGGAGCAGACCTTTATATCCTCAAGGAGGGAGAACTCTGCCTCTCAAGGTGGGGGTGGGATATCATTGATATTTTCTGAACAAACACAGCTGTATTTTCCTTCTCCTATCACTTCTTTTTGGATTTCAGGTGTCTAGAAAAGTTTTCTTCTCAGGGAAGGTGGGAGGGAGGACAGCTGATTCTTGAAAGGATGCTAGAATGAGAAATGAGAATGATGGGTGAAAATTGCTTTTAGTAACTTTGAAGAAAATAGTAATTGTGAAGAATGCCCAATTCTGGTAGCTATTGAGGGCTCTTTGAACAACACCAACAAAAAATTCTATCAGTCATTCCTGGAATTTTTACTCAGATCTTAGCCACTCTATTTAATAAAATGTAGAAATTGAGGAGCTCAAAGGACCAGCACTGAAACCTCGATGATGCTAAGTAAGGAGGTATAGAGTTCCTAAAATTTGTGGGCTTTATAATTTTATGCTTTCTAAGCAGTCTCTTGGGGTTCAAACATGGATGGCAGAGAATGTCTAAAACTGAAAGAGGAAATACGTTGCTTTGTTGTATAGGAGAGAATTAAATGAATACAAAGGTCAAGCTCTGCATCCATTATAGGATATTTGACTCTCATTCTCAGGTTACATGATGGATAGCCAGTAACTTTGAGAGGATACAAACTAAATACTGCATATACCATAATAATCTTAAGAAGTATCGAATATGATCAGTGTGCTTTTATTAAAAATAACTATCCTGTATTCTAGTGTCCACACTTCAGTCTTCATTCTTCTTGAGTTTCATGTTTAATCTCACTTCTGAACAAAAATCGGGTACTTGTAAAAAAAGGAAAAATTAGGGATATTCATCAGTGGTGAATCTTCTTGTATGAAATCCTGGCTTTTTGTTTTTTTCATTTAAATCATCCCTAAGGTTCAGGTTCCATTTTAATATAGCACAAACCATCTAGAAGGGCAGTACCTGCCTGAGGGTCAGTTGTGCCTATTTATAACACTCAATTGGAGAATCATTTCTATCTGATGCTTTTATCTCCATTGGCCCCAGATATAGGAAAAGGTGCATTGGAGATGAGATCATCTTTGAGTTCCTTGAAAAATTGTGATGGTTCTGGAGCTGTCTGTTAACGAGAGAAGTTTAGATAAAATTGTGGCAATTGGGGAGGCAAACTGATTGGAGGCTGAAGAAATTGGAAATCAGAAGAAACTGCAAAAAGAAAATGGGCCTCATGGGACACTTGATGGTCATATTACTGGCATGACTATGTGAGCTTCACATCTCTGAACAGCCGCTCAGAGTTGCCATTTTTCCATGGTGTTTTCCATTTACTTGCTCCTGGGATCATTCCTAAATGGAAGGTCTGTCATATTGTCATCTCTGTCAGGTTTTTCAGATGGTTCACATACTTTCATTTTTCACAATCGTGTTAGTGTGAGGTTCAGAAAGGATTGATTTTTGATGGGTTCCTCTTTACCTGAGAAATTATCTAAAACTGGCATGCTGCCTCAAGGCCATAGGAAGATATGGAAATTATTGGAGCATGTGGGAGTGGGTGCAGGTGACAGCTGAATTCACACTCACAATCAAACCAGAGGTCCCAGTGGGACAAATTACACATCCATTTTCCTTCGGGCATTTCTCTTCCTGGAAGAATATGAAAGTGGAATTTTTCATGTCTCTAATAGTGCACCAATTCTTGCCACAATGGGTAAATGTGGCTATCCATGTATAGAAGGATGTTTAAATATGAAAACGACCAATGTGGGATTTTTCATATTTAAAGTATACTCAAAGTTTCTCAGACCATCTCTTAGTCATCCATACCTCTTCTCATGTGTCTGTTAATATTCTATACTCTCATTTTGTAATCCTAAGGCATGTCTTTTTAAATCTCAACTCCTATCTCATTATTCTTCTTCTACATAAGATTTCTTTCATATCACACTTTCATATTTTCCAATAAAGTGTATTTTTTAATAAGAAATGCAATAATTCATTCTGTGTAGTGAAAAGTTCTTTGGATCTCTATTCCAGGAAAATGATAATTTAGTCAAAGTCTGTAATAGCAAAGCTGGCCATACATAATCAGGGGATTTGACTCTTTGTACCCTGTTTTCTGTTCTTCACATTGCATGTGGACATACTTTCAATTTTCATGTCCCTAGTAGTTCCATATGTTGATTGTATTAATTCAGGGGTTTTGTTCTAATATGAAGTCATATGAAAACTAATCATTTGGGTTCCTAGGTCATTTAGGTGAAACTGAAAATTTGTTCATGGCTGGGTATGCCACTGAGTGATTTTCTTTTTTTTTTTTAAGATTTAGTTATTTATTCTATGTGAGTACACTGTAGCTGTCTTCAGACATTCCAGAAGAGGGTATCAGATTTTGTTACAAATAGTTGTGAGCTACCATGTGGTTGCTGGGATTTGAACTCCGGACCTTTGGAAGAGCATTGGTGCTCTTAAGAGCTGAGCCATCTCACCAGCCCCAAATGATTTTCTTGAGTGGATATTTTAGAAAACTAACCTCAGATCTGGGCCACAAAGAGTAGTAGCAGACTACTTTTTAAAACGTGGAAGAAGTAGGCTTTTGCATTTTGCCTCCTTTCACTCACTCACTGGCAAGTTTGCCTATCCTAAAATATCCAGAGAGATTGATTTGCTGGTATTGTAACCTATTTCTTGAGAATCCAACTAGATGTAAAATCAGCAGCACTCCCAGAATCCTCTAGGATGAATTTATAATTCAAAATGTAACAGCAAGACTCATAGACTAAACAATACAAGATTCTTGGCCATTGTGTTTTAGGAGAGCCATTGTTGGATTACCAGGAACACAGACTGTAAGCCACTCAAAAAATTCCTCTTAATTTGTATTTATTCAATCCATCAGGTATGTTTCCTTGGAGATCATGGCTAGTTCACTCCATGAGGAGAAACCCATACTTCACACTACTAGACTCTACAAGAATTGAGGCTAGATAATTTATAGGCCCATAGAAAACCTAATATAGGTGGAACAATATTATGAACTAACCAGTACCCCGGAGCTCTTGACTATAGCTGCATATGTATCAAAAGATGGCCTAGTCGGCCATCACTGGAAAGAGAGGCCCATTGGACAAGCAAACTGTATATGCCCCAGTACAGGGGAACACCAGGGCCAAAAATAATGGGAATGAGTGGGTAGGGAAGTGGGGGGGGAGGTATGGGGGACTTTTGGAAATGTAATTGAGGAAAATATGTAATAAAAAACATAAAATATAAAAAAAAGAAAAGCTAATATTATAATTCAGCTATATGAAGATAGTAATGAAATGACTGATTTTTTATTTTCAAATTTCTAGTGTTTTATTTTTATTGGATATTTACTTTATTTTATTTCAAATGTTATCCCTTTCTTGGTCTCTCTCCCGCCCAGAAACACCCTATCACATCCTCCCTCCCCCTGCTTCTATAAGGTTGTTCTTCCACCCACCCACCCACTCCTACCTCTCTGCCTTTGATTCCCCTACACTGGGGTATCTATGAAGCCTTCCTAGGACCAAGAACCTTTCCTTCCATTGATGCATGACAAGGCCATCCTCTGCTAAATATGCAGCAGGAGCCATGTGTACACTTTTGCTGATGACTTAGTCCCTGGGAGTTCTGGGGGTCTGGTTGGTTGATACTGTTCTTCCCATGGGGTTGCAAACCCATTCAACTCCTTCAATCCCTTTCTAACTTCTCTATTAACGAACCCACAGTCAGTCTAATGTTCGGCTTTTAATATCAATGTCTGTATTTGTAAGGCTCTGGCAAGGACTCTCAGTAGACAACCATATCAGACTCCTTTCAGCATACACTTCTTGGCATCCACAATAGTGTCTGGGGTTGGTAACTGTATATGGGATGAATATGGGATGAATCCCCCAGGTGGGACAGTCTCTGGGTGGCCTTTCTTTTAGTCTCTGCTCTATACTTTATCTCCATATTTGCTCTTCTGAGTATTTTGTTCTCCTTCTAAGAAGGACCAAAGCACATGCTCTTTGGTCTTCCTTCTTCTTGAGTTTCATGTGGTCTGTGAATTGTATCCTGATTATTTGGAGCTTTTGGGCTAGTATCCACTTATCAGTGAGTGCATAACATGTGTTTTCTTTGGCAGTTGGGTTACCTCACTCAGGATGATATTTTCTAGTTCTATCCATTTGCCTAGGAATTTAATGAATTCATCATTTTTAATAGGTGAACAGTAATTCATTGTGTAAATGTACCACATTTTCTGTATCCATTTCTCTGTTGAAAGACATCTGGGTTCTTTCCAGCTCCTGGCTATAATAAATAAGATGCTATAAACATAATGGAGCATAGTAGAGCATATATAAAATGATTTTCTATGACATATTGCTATACCCACATAGCAGAACATAAAAAAAAATCCTTTCATCAGAGAATCTTCTTCTTGCAGCAGATAGCAATTAGTACAGCTACCTACAAGTAGACAATTTTGAGAGTATGAGAAACTTTTGGAAATCTCATCTCTAAACGGTAGTTCTTCATCAGACTTCTCACCTCAAGGCTCATGGATCCATGCATAAATGGGCAAAAAAAAGATTTTTATGTGTCAGAGGTGGTGTATGACACCAAAGTAACAGTAAATTCAAGATTCAATAGAAGTAATTCACACACAAACTTGGAGAGACTATAATCTATACTATTCAGGAGAGACAGGTCCCAGCATTGAGAGGGCAAAGTGGACACAAGGTCCCACATCTATGAAAGAAGTTATTTGCAATTGATACCTTGGAAAGGAAAAATCAGTTTTCTCTAATGGAGTGTCACTAGGTATATCGACCATAGATTAGAGAAAGAGATGTGAGTTGATCAATACAAACTATTATCCATTTTCTTTTTACTTTTGAATGCTGACTTTTTATTAATACTTTTTCTAAACTCATATTAATGACAATAATTACATATAATTTGTACTTTAATTTATATTTATTTTTCTGAAAAAAATACATTTCTAGTTTTTTCATTAAATTATTTTATTTACATTCCAAAATTTCCCCCCCTTCCTGGTCTCCCTTCCCAGAGTTATTTACCCTATCCCATTCTCCTGCCTCTGAGAGGGTACTCCCCTCCACCTACCCAACCCTATCTTACCCCCACCAGCATCCCTATTCCATGGAGCATCAAATTTCCACAAGATTAAGCTTAAGCACATCCTCATCCATTGAGGGAGACGAGATAGTCCTCTGCTACATATGTAGCCAGGGCTACAGACCAGTCCATGTATTCTTTTAGTACAGTGGCTTAGTCTCTGGGAGCTCTGAGGGATCTGATTACTTAATTCCATTGTTCTTCCTATGGGGTTGCAATCCCCTTTAGCTCCTTCACTCCTTTCCCTAACTCTTCCATATGGATCACTGACCTCAGACCAGTCGTTGGCTGTAAGTATCTGCATCTGGCTCAGTCAGGTGATGGTAGAGCATCACAGAAGACAGTCATGACAAGCTCCTATCTACAAGCAGAACATGGCATCAGCAATAGTGTTGGAGTTTGGTGTCTGCTCATGGGATGGATCCCAAGTTGGAGTAGTCTCTGGATGGCTTTTCCTTCAATCTCTGCTCCATTTTTGTCCCTGTATTTCGTTTAGACAGGCACGATTCTGGGTCAATTTTTTGAGATGGGTGGGTGGCACCATCCCTCAACTGGAGGCCTTGTCTATGTGGTCTCTTCAGGATTCATCTCCCCACTGTTGGGCATTTCAGCTAAGGGCATTCTCATTGGGTCCTGGGAGCCTCCCACATCACTGATGTGTGGGACTTTCTAGAGGTTCCCCCATTCTCCACCCCACAGTGATACATATTTTTATTCATTTTTCCTAGCCTTTTAGGCTTCTCTCCTGCCTTACCCATACATGATCCTGTCCCCCCCCCCTTTTTTCCTCCTGCTTCCTTCTCCTATTCAGGTCTCTCCCTCACTCTGATTCCCATGATTATGTTGTTCCCCCTTCTAAGTGGGATTGAAGCACTTGGGCCTTCCTTCTTGTTAGGTTTCATTTGATATGTGAGTTGTATCATGGGCATTCTGAATTTTTTGGCTAATATCCACTTATCAATGAGTACATATCATGTATGTCCTTTGGGGTCTGGATTACCTCACTCAGGATGAGATTTTCTAGTTCCATCATTTGCCTCCAAATTCATGATGTCCTCATTTTTAATAGTTGAATAGTACTCCACTGTGTAAATGAATCACATTCTCTATATAAATTCTTTGATTGAGGGACATCTGCATTGTTTATAGCATATAGCTCTTACAAATAATGCTGCTATGAAGATAGTGGAGCATGTGTCATTCTGATATGGTGGAGAATCTTTTGGGTGTATGCACAGGAGTGGTATAGCTGGGACTTTAGGTAGAACTATTTCCAGTTTTTTGAGGAACCACCAGATTGATTTCCAAAGTGGTTGTTCCAGTCTACCTTCTTCAGTTATTTGTATATTTTTGATATTAGCCGTCTATGGAATGTAGAAACCTACATAGTGAAGATCTTTTCCCAATCTGTAGGTTCCTGATTCATCCTATTGACTGTGTCCTTTGCCTTATAGATAGGGAAAGAAGGGGAAATCTATAGAAAACAAGCAAAAAATAGATGAAATTATTTTATAGGAGAAAAGATCATACATGATTTAAAAATAAATAGTATTAGAAGGAGAGTACATGAGGCTATGGAGTTGCTATGATGAAACAAAGATTAAAGCATTAAAATATGATGTATAAGCATGTACAAAGCTAGTACTTCATTTTCCTGGCAACTTGAAGAATTAGAAATGGCAATGCCTAGAGAGATATCAGAGAGAGCTAGCTTCTTAACTGGCATAACTTTTAATACTTTGTAAGCAATGATTTTAACCTCAGTAGTTTGTAACCTTTCTGTGCTTTCATGAAAACAGTTACTAAAGACTGCTGTCTGCTGAACCAGGAAAACAAAAGAGCTGTGCCCAGCTACCCAAGAACAGACTGTGTGAAACATATAAGGAAATGTGCTTTGGATTTACCTTTAGTTTCAGTTTTAAGAAAGCTGGAGTTGGAACTAATGATGTTGGATTCACAAAATTTATATATATTTAAGAGTTTCTAAACTATTATTAATAATGATCAAAGCCTTGATAATGTAGCTTTAGTAAATAAAAGACTGGGTTGTGTTCTCTGGCCAAAGAAGGTAAAAGGATGAGAAGAAAGGCAAGGCAAAAAGAATGTAAGGGAGTAAGGAAGAATGGGAAGGGAGAAGGAAAGGGAATGAAAAGGAAGAAGGAAGAAGAAAGGAGAAGAAGCAAGAATGATAATCCTCGGGCAAAGAGAGAATAATGGAACTGACAGCTTGAGTCCACTACTGACTCCCAGACTCTGAGTCATTGTTGAATCAGCACTGTTCCCAGTTCCCCTTTCTCAGGACCCTCCTCACATTGAAGCTGAACATTAGCATTTGCCTGACTCTGAGAAAGTTGTTGTGCATATCTTGAAACTGTTTTCTATGCCTTTAGATAGAGATTTTATTTCTATACCTAACATCTTTTCATAAAAAATTGTCCTCCTTGGGTTTTTGTAATTTCTTCACTGTTCTTTCAAGCCCAGATGTCTGGCCTCTTTTTGATCCAGTTTGTTAGTGAGACTTTTCATAGAACTTTGTATTTTACTTATGCCATTTTCTTTTACAAAATTTCAGATTGAGTTTTCTCCAATATTTCTACCTCTTTTATCAATTCTTATTTTATTATCTTATGTGATGGTTTGGATATGCTCAGCCCAGGGAGTGGCACTATTAGAAAGTATGGCCTTGTTGGAGTAGGCCTGGCACTGTGGTTGTGGGCTTTCAGACCCTCATCCTAGCTGCCTGGAAGTCAATATTCTGCTAGTAGTCTTTAGATTTAGATGTAGAACTTTCAGCTTCTCCCGCACCATGTGTGCCTAGATGATGCCATGTTCCCATCTTGATGATAATGGGCTGAAACCTCTGAACCTGTAAGCCAGCCCCAATTAAATGTTGTCCCTATAAGAGTTGCGCTGATCATGGTGTCTGTTCACAAAAGTAACCCTCTTAGACAATCTTACATCCCTTTCCTCTTTTCCTGTTTGTATTCTTACTCAGGTAAGTATACCTATGTATACTTTTCTCAGCACTATTTGTAAAGGAAACTATTCTTCCTAAATTATCTATTTGGAGCATTTTTGTTAAGATCAGGTAGCTGTATCTACATGGCTATTTTGGTGCCCTGGTGTTTTTCGCTACAATGACGGTGTATAATAACTTGGATAGGTACTGTAATATTGCCTGCTTTTTACATTCTGCTCAAGATTACATTGTCTATTCAAGGTATGGACTTTAGTTTGGTTTCATCTACTTCTATGAAGAATAGCATTAAAATTTGATGCAGATTAAACATATACATAACATTTCTGTTAGAGTTTTTAATGTTTGATTGATATATGATCATATCACCTGCAGAAATTAATAATTATTTTTGAGATTGTAATTACAAAATTTCTCCTTTTGTTTTTCCTTAGAATTTATGGCTACTTCCTAAATTATTATTACATTCATATATGTAATCTGTATATACACATATATGCATATACATGTATTTTCCTAAATATAATCTACTCCACCTGTGTAAAGTTACTTTATATGTATGTTTTCAGGGCTACCTATTTGGCACTGGGAAACCATGAGATGTGTTTGGTGTCTTTCTTCCTGGAGAAAACCACCTTTATCACTTCCAATTTTCCTCAGTTGCTCATAGTTATTGTGTTGACTTGAATCCTGATGAGGATTTTTTCACCAGTTTTGGCAACTCCCTTTGAGTAATAATTGATTAATTTACACTTAGACAGCCTCAAATGAGACATTATGTGTGTAGCTTCTAACAATACGAGACAAGATAATCTCACAGTAATCTTCCTAATCCTTCGGCTCTTACAGTCTTCCCATGCCCTCTTTGAAATGTTGTCTGAACATTAGATATGGGAGCATTTTAAAGATATATTCACTGGGACAGGGCTCCACAACTCTGCATTTTGATTGGTTGTGTTTTAATGTAGTGGTCACTGTCTATGGCAAAAAACTATGTATTTCTTAATGAGGAATGAAGACTATACTTATCTTGAGCATAAGAAGAAAATATGTTCTAAAGCTGTCTATACTACTAGAGAAACACAAGAAACATTCCACTCTAGCAATATGATAGGAAATACACTCTACTTTTAGAAGAAAGGTAAAGGTATAATCCCTACCTTCCTGCTGCCTTACTAGTCAGATGGGCCATAACGACACAGAAACCTGCATGCTACCAAGTCATGTGGTACAGGTGGGTGAAGACAGGGGAGTGGCCTTGGGTTATGAGAGTAGATAAGCTGACCTTGCCCCTTGCCAACTGCAGCACTCAGAAGGGAGGTACATCACCTGGGCAGCACTGTTTTGGCTCTGGTAGAAGGGGCACAGATGAACAAGCAAGATGTGTGTGAGAACATAAGAGCTGGACCTACTAGTTCTCTTATGTCTGACGTGAGGTAGAGTAGGTGAGGTTGAATGCCCTTACTCCTAGCTCCAAGAACATGAAAGCAGATCTGTTTCTGTCCCTCAGTGGTTGGAGAGTAGGACCTGTAGTTTACCTGGGCAACAGTGGAGCTTGCCCTGCTGACAAAGGCATAGGTGAGCCATCCCCAAGTGTGTATGAGCTGGACAATCAGCCCATCCCAATATCTGCATCATCTGCCATCTGTTAGAACTCGTGAAAGGCAGGTACTGTTGATCCAAAACATCAGGATCTCCATGACACAGGACAACAAGAAGATAACTAGAAGTTCTCCTTAGGATTAGATATTGCTGGTGTCACAGAATTCAGAGACCTCAAATGGGACCAATGACACATTGCACTGAGCATTTGCATAAGAAGATGTACAGACAGTGGGATGTTTTGGTACAAACTGTGGCACACTACAGCTTCCTCCACAAGATATTTTAGTCTGTTTTGTTTTCTTTATTTGTTTTCTTAGTATGTGTGTGGTTTTGTGTTGGACAATGCAAGGACAAAGGGAAATATGAGAGGTTCGGAAGAACAGTGGTACAGGGCAGCACATTGGAGCTGGCTCTGCGGGCATGGGTGTGGGTAAGCCATTGCTGAGGTTATGAGAGCAGAAGAGCTGACCCTGTCCTGGTAACCTCAGGTGGCCTATCCAGAGCAGTGTTGGAGAGTTCACCCTGGTAGTGCAGATAATAGAAACGCTACAGGCTGACCAGATCAGCTACCACCCAGGCCCAGATCCAAGAGCTGGAAACGTCCCACCCCAAAATCCATATCATCTGTGTATAGGCTTGTGAAAGGGCCAATCTTTCTCATTCAAAGCTGTAGGATGTCCATGACACAGGGAAACAACAGGATAACTAGTAGAAGTCCCAACGAGGACCCAATATTGAAGGTGTCACAGAATCCAGACACCATGAAACAAACAAATGACTCTTTTTATTGAATATTTGCAAGTAAAGATATGTGGGCAGATGGGTAATTTTGAGGCATGCTGTGACACACAATACCTTCCACTAAAAGATATTGTACATACTCTGTTTAGATTTTTGTTTTAGGGTGTGTGCATGCGTGCGTGCATGTTTTGTGCTGAAGATTGCAAAGATAGAGGGCAGATGTGAGGGATGGGGAGATGAGTAGGACTGGGATGTATAGTATAAAACTCACAAATCAATGAAATATTTTAGAAAAAAAGAAAAAAAAATAAAACATGAAATGTTAACTATATTACAGAAAAATTAGTTACTATCTACCCAGCCATAATAATATCCTAGCAATCTGACAGCTGGTTATGCATACCCATGTGTTAAACATGGTTCAAATAGATACGAGGTCATGGTAATGCAAGTTTATGAGCCACATTGCCAGGTAAAATATAAATTTAGTATTCAAGCTCTACCAAGAAGAAAATGAAAAGCAGAGTTGGATGTTGAACTGGACAGGCAACTCTTGCTTGCTTAGCAGTAGCTTTTTAGATGCCATCTGTGGCAAATCTCACACTTCACAGGAGTTTCCATATCATTTTGGATCCTTGGGACCATATGGCAATTTTAGATCATTCCTTGGACAAAAATGAATCCAGTAATATCATCTTCCTTATTAATTAGAGATAATTTTATTTTTATTCTTTACTATACACCAGTTTTAAAAGGGTAAGTGGGGCTCCATACATAAACCATGTAGTGTATGACTGTTGTCTGAAACATCTTGTAAAGCTGTCAAACATTTTATAAATTGAACAGTACTCTATTTAGGCAATACCTATGGGCTACTTAATGAGATTCAGGGCTCAGAGGAAAGGTGTATGAGTACAAATTCTATTGTGTAGCTGGGCCAGTCATACCAGAGATGGGTACAGGAGATACTTAACAGTACTCTCATGGGTGCCTTTCCCAGTGCATTCTGGGATCCATTTGCTCTAACATTCTCCGTAAGCAACATGTCAAAACCAATCACTAGATTCTGAATTCAAATTTTGATCTTTGTAAAGCATCTCTAGAATGTTTGTTTATCTTATATATTTTAGTGAATTTCATTATGATTTTGCTTGTTCTTGTTCCTCAATAAGACTAACTAAAAATGTATGTAGATTCTATAATAAGGTTCCTCACATTAGCTCATAAAAATAAATGTAATCTAACATATCATTTCTCAATAAACTCCATCTAGGCATGTTATGTCTCAAGAAATTTCAGTGCTACAACTCTGATCTTTGTTAGAATTCATCCAGGGAGCTTTTACAGACAAGTTTACTCTTAACTAAGTTTGATATAATATTGTCACTGAAAAAAATAGAATATTAGAATCCTTGTTTATTTTTAATATTAATTTCTATTTTTAACATTGATCCATGACTCCTTGTCAATTTAGTCAACTCTTTACTGAAGGTAATTCTCAGACAGAAATCAGATTGACCATTGTTCAAGTCCTTCTTCACATCTGACCTAGACTGTACATTTCTATATCAAACTGTGTGTTTTTGAAAGAAGGGAAGTTTAATCTTTAGTACAGATTATTAATATAACCATGAAGATGCTGAAAATAGACTTATAAAAGCTTGAAAAAATGAGTGCCAAAGTCATGACAGAGAGGAGAAAGGAGAATGTGATATTGGCCTATCTCTAGAACATATTGAGGAAGCTCTTCCTGAAATTTCAGTTTTCACACTTTGAGCTACTCTCCTAGTAAGATCCCTGCTGGAAAGGAGATTCAGAGAAAAGCCCACAATACAAATCGTGTCTGTTTCTCTCTCTCCCATATTGCTTCATATTTTAATGCTGCTTACCAAGGTTCTTGGATATAATCTTTCTATATGATGAATTATTCTAGAGTTAAGAATCATCAACTCATAGCCATTAGAAACAGATACAAGACATTTCTTTTCATGAATCTCTAGGTCTCAAAAAATCTACTCATCTATAAATATCATGTCTTACTCAAAGTAAATCAAAGAAGTTTCCCATGATGTTAGGGTATATCTTAGGAATATGGGCATTCTCTACCACCAAGCTTCTTTCCATCAGTCTAAGGTCAAGCTACATACACAAAGTCTATGGTTCCAGCCTCCTTTCAAGAATCACCTGCTTTCCTTGTCCTTATCACCTACCCACAGAGTAGACAAATAGGGGAAAGATAGTGTAAGGGCTCTGGGAAGGGGAAACCCACAGGTGTGCTTGTATAGAAGCAGTGGGGGCCCTCCCCTTAGTCCCTACTTCTCCCTGAATTGGGGTATAAAGGCAGGCTTCCATCCAGGGCTCACTACCTTCTGCCACAATGAGTGCACTCCTGTTCCTGGCCCTTGTGGGAGCTGCTGGTGAGTTCCATGCTTTCACCTAGGTCTTGCTCTTCCTTCTAGAAGCCATGAACTTTACCACCAAGGCTGCTTTCCCATCCTATCTATACACCAATATTTTCCTTCTTCCTCCAGCAGCAGCTCTGCTTCCAATCTTCCATGCTTCTCTGTAAGCTTAAATTTCTTGTCCCTTCCACTGTAATTTATTATATGATCAGAGTCTAAAAAAGAAGGCATAGGGAGGTTCTATGAAATTAACCAGCAGACCTCCTGGAGATGAAGGTAAGTGTCTTGCTGTGATACCCAGGGACTGAGGTGGGGTACAGAGTAGCCACACCACAGCTTTCTCTTACTGTTCTGGGGCCAGAAGACTGGATTTTGGCTGTTAACTCTCTTTTGCTTTTCTGAAGCCAAAACCTGATGGCTTCAGGAAATGGAGTTCTTCTGTTGTATAACAGCAGGGGATTTTAAAAAGAAACTTAGTTACTTAGGCTCTTTACTCTTTAAGGGCCCTCCTGCTGGCCTAGATGGCCTCAAAGCTTATTAACTCTTTGTGAGCCAGAAAGAATGAAAAAGTATAAGAGAAAGTCATGCACATACACACACACACACACTCACACAAATACATCTGGTAGATGACTTAGAATGAATGTTTTTCCTTGGTTATTAATTTGTTCCAAGCATATTTCTCTTAGTACAATTTATGAAAGTTCATTGTACTACTTTTAATACAGCTTTACTTACTATTCTATGAAGAGGAACATATTTTATTCTTGATTTGAGCTTTATTATGTCTTACTGGCAAAACAGCTAAAAACATCTTCTTAAACTTTCTTCCTGAGATTATTTGAATCAAATCAGTAATTCTATAAAGACATTAATAAAACTAAACAGCATTAATTCATGAAAGTTTATCTTTAAATTGATGGCAGGAAATTTGCCCCATAGGCTGAGATGATGCCCAAGAAACACGAGGCTATGAAATTATGGCAGGAAAGGCATATCAGCACTAAGGGGCAATCCTGAGACAAAGTCTCTTGTGCTTATAGCTTGCAACAACACAAAATGGTGGACCACTTCCAGAAAACTCATTTGCTTGGCATAACCTTTCATACAAGGCTTGTGCCAATTAATATCTTAAAATTCTTACCTTATGTGTCTGGGACAAAGACTTGATATTAAGAAGGACACTTCTATTATAGATACACAGACTTTTAAAATATCAAAGTGATGTTAAGACTAATAAACATGCAGTATAATTAAAAACCAATAATCTTTGGTTATAATATCAACTAACCTGGAACCATGGGGCTTGCAGACCCTGAGTTACCAACCAGGGAATATGCTTAAGTTGGACCAACCCTATACATTTGTGCAGCTTGGTCTCATGTGGGACCCTTAACAAAGGGGACCTAGGATCAGTTTCTGAGCCCTGTCATTGTATCCCCTTCCTCACACCTGGATTACCTGGTTGGTTGTCAATGGGAGAGGATTTGCCTTGTCTTTCTGGGTCAAGAAGCCCCAGTAGGGAGGTACCCAAGGGGAGCTCCCTTTTTCTGAGGGGAAGGACACATGGCAAAGGGGAGGGATTTTTCAGGGAAGAATTGAGTAGGGAGAGGCTGTGATTGGGGAATTTTTATCTAGAAATAAAAATAAAGAAATAAGGTAAATAAATAAAATAACATTACATTCTTCTCTCCGGTATAAGACCTACTCTCTATTTGTCATTAATATACAGACTTGACCTATAAAAGCTTGTAGGTACATAAATCTCCGCATACCCAGGACTTTTTCTAAAATAGTTCCAACCATCCTACCCACTTTAAGCACTGTTAGCCATGGGTGTCAATGAATGATGAGCTTGAGATCAAACCAGATAGTTGATTAGAAAACCATCTCTATGCCCGATTACTGCATGCTGAGAACATTGACTGTCCTTGTGCTGTCCTTCAGAATGGAGTCAACTACAGAGTGCTTTTCTATTGTCCTGCAGTGGTGAGGATCGCTGTATGTTGGACATACTGCCACATACCTACTGGGAATGCAATGATACCTTCTGTCCTTCAGGTTTTTTTGTTTTTTGTTTTTTATTTTTTTATTGTTTTGTTTTGTTTTGTTTTTTACTCTTTAAGGACACCTACCTACCTGAAAGCTGAGGGCTCCACTTTCCAGCACTTTGATGAATTGTCTTCTCATTGGTCTTCTTGTCTTTATTCAAGTTGCTTTCCCTGTGGATGATGATGACAAGATCGTTGGAGGATACACCTGCCGAGAGAATTCTGTTCCCTACCAGGTGTCCCTGAACTCTGGCTACCACTTCTGTGGAGGTTCCCTCATCAATGACCAGTGGGTGGTGTCTGCAGCTCATTGCTACAAGACGTACGTGATGGGTCCTGACTGTACAGAACATACATTTGGTGTTTCTAAGGGCATAGTATAAGATCAGCCTGTAACTGAGGGTATAGAGTGAATGGGTATAGTCAGACAAGTGAGATTACTTACTGCAACTTGTTCACAAGTTTGAATAGAATACAAAAACAGTATAGGAAGTCTTTTAACACATAAGCCATCCAAAATAATCAAGCATAGACATGATCAATGCAAGGAAAGTTGATTTTAGAGTAAAAAGAACCAAACATGAAGTCATGTAAACACGTTTACAAATAGTGACTGTGTATCCTATACATTGGGTGATAAACTCAATTTTAGGAGAGTGTGAACAATTTGTAAGCTTTTGAAAAGTTCCAATTTCAAATAATTTCACTATGTACAGAGCACTGGTGATAAATTTTGATACCAGAGAGTATAAGAACTGAACTTGCATCAAAATAATAAATAAACAAATAATTAAACAATTAACAAACATACAAGCAATAAATAAAAATGAGATGTGAGACGTTCATCTTAAAAGGAACACAGGTATATTTTCTCACTATAAAAATGAATGCAGAAGCTGTCAAAGATTTTCACAACCGGTATCTGAGTCCTACAGCAAGAAATGGTATCAGAGTTTTCAAAAGAAGATAGGTTTTGTCATTCATTTTCTTCACCAGTTATTTTTATACTCTACTAGGGCATGAGTAATACTGTCCCCCAAATGGGCTATCAACCTTCACAATGGGTTAAAATTATAAAGAGATGTTATTAAACTATAGACTGAACGGCCTGATAGTCTAGATTGAGACTTGTGAGGTTTATAGTCAGTAAAAGAGAATGAACCTCTTACAAAGTCTCAGATTCCCATTGTGAAGGTTCAGATACCACATACTGACCCTTCTGGTGGAAATGCAAAAGTACAGCTTTCTTCCAAAAGGAAACGGGGACTAAAAGTTCCTGTGTGTAGTGACCTATGACACAGCGGATGAAGAGAGCTTCAAATGACCTCTTAGTTCCTTAGCCCTGGATATTAATGAAGACCAATCTACACAGCAGTCATTCACCTCTGAAGAAAAGGAGAGTGTGATACTTCTGCAAGGTTTTGAAATCTACAGACACAAGAGTGAGGGGCCTGAGAAACTTGTGATGTCTTGAGTCAGAGAGTAACAGACTGCTGCATTCTTCTCTTCCCAACAGCCGCATCCAAGTGAGATTGGGGGAGCACAATATCAATGTCCTGGAGGGCAATGAGCAGTTTATCGATGCTGCCAAGATCATCAAGCACCCCAACTTCAATAGGAAGACCCTGAACAATGACATCATGTTGATCAAGCTCTCATCCCCTGTGACCCTCAATGCCAGAGTGGCCACTGTGGCTCTGCCCAGCTCCTGTGCACCTGCTGGCACTCAGTGTCTCATCTCTGGCTGGGGCAACACTCTTAGCTTTGGTGGTAAGTAGGACCTATCATGTCTCCTACTACCCTTCTCTCTCTCTCTCTCTCTCTCTCTCTCTCTCTCTCTCTCTCTCTCTCTCTCTCTCTCTCTTTCTCTCTCCACTGCAATTTTGCTGAACTCACTGGTGTCTAGATTGTAAATATATTGCAAGTGCAGTACAAGTACACATTTGAACTAAAAATGAACTGATCCCCAGAATGCTGGCCAGGCACATGCAGAATGTACTATTATTATCTCAGGAAGGACATCAGCAGTGCATATTGTGGAATCAAAAAGCCATAGTTTCTAAGTGAATGTTCATATCTCAGGAAACAGTCCATTGCTTGCCAGCTGGTTCGATGCTGGCTTGTTGTGTCGATACAGGAGTCTTCACTCTTTTCCTTTCCTCACAGTCAGTGAACCAGACCTGCTCCAGTGCCTGGATGCCCCACTGCTGCCTCAGGCTGACTGTGAGGCTTCCTATCCTGGGAAGATCACTGGTAACATGGTCTGTGCTGGCTTCCTAGAGGGAGGCAAGGATTCCTGCCAGGTGATTGCCACTCTCCACTTATGCAGACCTCAGTTCTGGGAGTTGAGCTTCAAAGCCTAGTGGTGTGAGACAGAAAGTGTGCTGTGGTGTTGTGGTGAATGAGGAGTAAGGGGATCTTTTTGCATTTCAACAAATTAGTTAGGATAGCAGGTGGGCTGTGGAGATAAAGAAATGTTAACATGAGAATAAACAGGTATTGAGCTTACTATATGCAGCCCTATTACACATGCCCTTACTAATACACTGTGTTCCTCTTTCCCAGGGTGACTCTGGTGGCCCTGTGGTCTGCAATGGAGAGCTCCAGGGCATTGTCTCTTGGGGCTATGGCTGTGCCCTGCCAGACAATCCTGGTGTGTACACCAAGGTCTGCAACTATGTGGATTGGATTCAGGACACAATTGCTGCCAACTAGAGATTCCCAATCCCTCTGCAGTCACTGTCAATAAAGTGAAATATTCATTACTACCTTTGTGTCTGCCTCATCTCTTTACTTTTTAAGCATTAAGGGAAGTTTTCATTTTAAATTATTCTTCTTATCAGTTGAATGTTTTTTTTTTGTTGTAATAAAGGGGATTTATTTGGGGGAAGGGGAAGGAGAAACTGGGTAGAGACAGACAGGAGCAAAGTGATGAGGACAGAGAAGGAGGAACAGAGAAGGGCAGAAAGAAGGAGGGAAGGGAGGCTGCCCCTGGTAACACACACACACACACACAAACACACACACACACACACACACATACACACACACACACACAGAGAGAGAGAGAGAGAGAGAGAGAGAGAGAGAGAGAGAGAGAACACAAAAGAAGAGTCATGGAATGATAAATACAACAAAAAAGGACACTCAACAAATTCTCTCTCTTCTCTCTCTCTCTCTCTCTCTCTCTCTCTCTCTCTCTCTCTCTCTCTCTCTCTCTCTCATTTTTTAATTTTATTTAATCATTTTTTCCACTCCAAATTTTTACCCCCTCCCACCCACGGACTGTTCTCCATCCCATACCACCCTCCTAGCTAGTCTCCACGAGGATGTCCCCACCCCCACCCCCACACCCTATCAGACCTCTAAACTCCCTGGGGCCTCCAGTCTCTTGAGGGTTAGGTGAATCTTCTCTGACTGAACTCAAACTCAGCAGTCCTATGCTGTATATATGTTGGGGGCCTCATATCAGGTGGTGCATGCTGCCTGGTTAGTGGTCCTGTGTCTGAGAGATCTTGAGGTCCAGGTTAATTGAGACTGCTGGTCCTCCTACAGGGTTGCCCTCCTCCTCAGCTTCTTCCAGAATTTTCCGATTTCAACCACAGAGGTCCGCACCTTCTGTTCACTGATTAGGTGTAAATATCAGCATCTGACTCTTTCAGTAGTTCTTTGGGTCTTTTGTAGGGCTTGGACCCTCCCCTTGAGCTGGCTCCCACTTTGGGCCTGTCGCAGGACCTCCTTTTCCTTAGGCTCCTCTCCATTTTTGTCTCTGAAGTTCTTTCAGACAGAAACAATTATGGGTCCAAGTTTTGACTGTGGGATGGCAACCCTATCCCTCAATGATGCCCTATCTTTCTACTGGAGGTTGGCTCTACAAGTTACCTCTCCCCACTGTAGGGCCTTTCATCTAAGGTCCCTCCCTTTGAGACCTGAAAGTCTCTCACCTCCCAGGTCTCTGGTACATTCGGCAGCCCCCCTCCAACTCTTGAGGTTACCTGTTTCCATTCTTTCTGCTGCTCCTCAGGGCTTCAGTCCTCTCCCTCCACCCAATACTACATCATGTTCCCCTCTTCTCACTCCTCTCCCCTCCCCCACCCATGTTCCTCTCTCTCTTCCCCCTTGTGATTGCTTTCTTCTCTCTCCCAACTGGAATAGGAGCATCCTACTTGGAACCTCCAGCTTTTTGATCACTTTTTGAGTTCTGTGGACTGTATCTTGGGTACTCTGTACCATGCATGTCCTTTTGGGTCTGAGTTATCTCACTCAGGATGAAATTTTCTAGTTCCATCCATTTGCCTTCAAAACTCATGATGTCCTTGATCTTAATAGTCAAGTAGTATTCCATTGTGTAAATGAACCACATTTTCTGTATCCTTTCTTCTGTTGTGGGACATCTGGGTTGTCTCCAGCTTCTACCTATCACAGAATAGGTTGCTATGAACATAGTGGAACACATGCCCTGTGGCCTGGAGGGACATCTCTTAGGGATATTCCCAAGAGTGGGATTACTGGGTCTTCAGGTAGATCTTTTCCAATTTTCTGAGGAACCTCCAGTTTGATTTACAGAGTGGTTTTACCCGTTTGAAATCCTGCCAGCAATGGAGGAGTGTTCCTCTTTCTCCACATCCTTGCGAATATGTGCTGTCACCTGAGGTTTTGATCTTAACCTTTCTGATTGATATAAGGTGGAGTCTCAGAGTTGTTTTGATTGCATTTCTCTGATCACTAAGGACTTTGAACATTTCTTTAGGTGCTTCTCAACCATCTGAGATTCCTCTGCTATATGAGAGTACTAGTGACTTCATAGAATGAATTAGATGCTATTCCTTCTATTTTTTTTTTTAAATTGGACATTTTCTTTATTTACATTTCAAATGTTACCTTTTTTCCATTTCCTCTCTGGAAATCGCTCTGCTTCTATGAGGGTGCTCACCCAACCACCCACCTACTCCTGCCTCCCCATCCTGGCATTCCCCTACACTGGAGCACCGAATCTTTTTAGGATCAAGGGCCTCTCCTCCCACTGATGCCCAACATGGCCATCCTCTGCTACATATGTGGCTGGAGCCATGGGTCACTCCATGTGTACTCTTTGCTTGGTGATTTAGTTCCTGGGAGTTATGGGGGGGGGTTGTCTGGTTTGTTGATGTTGCTCGTCTTCCTATGGGTTCCAAACACCTTCAGCTCCTTCAATCCTTTCTCTAACTCATCCATTGGGGACCCTATTGTTTGGCTATAAGCATCTGCCTCTATATTTGTCAGGCAATGGCAGAGCTTCTCAGGAAACAGCTATATCAGTCTCCTGTTACCCAGCATTTCTTGGCATCCACAATAGTGTCTGGGTTTGGTATCTGTATATGGAATGATTCCCCAGGTGGTTCAGACTCTGGATAGCCTTTCCTTTGGTCTCTGCTCCACACTTTGTCTCTGTATTTCATCCCTTGAGTATTTTGTTCCCCTTCTAAGAAAGACTGAATCATCCACACTTTGGTCTTTCTCCCTCTTGAGGTTCATGTGGTCTGTAAAGTGTATCTTGGGTATTCTGAGCCTTCAGACTAATATCCACTTATCAGTGAGTGTAAACCATGTTTGTTTTTGTGACTGGGTTACCATGCTTAGAGTGATATTTTCTAATTTCTTTCAAGAAGTCATTGTTTTTAATAGCTGAGTAGTACTCCATTGTGTAAATGTAACATATTTTCTGTATCCATTTTTCTGTTGAAGGATATCTGGGTTCTTTTCAGCTTCTCCCTATCATAAATAAGGCTGCTAGGAACATCGTGGAGCATGTGACCTTGTTAATTGTTGGAGCATCATTTGGGTATATGCCCAGAAGCAGTATAGCTACATCCAAGTCACATCCAATGTCCAGTTTTCTGAGGGACTGCCAGACTGATCTCCCCAGGGGTTATCCCAGCTTGCAATCCCCCAACAATGAAGGGGTGTTCCTCTTTCTTCACAACCTCTCCAGAATCTGCTGTCACTGGAGGTTTTTATCTTAGCCATTCTGATTTTGATTTGCATTTCCCTGATAACTAAAGATATTGAACATTTCTGGATCTCTCTCTCTTTCTCTCTCTCTCTCTCTCTCTCTCTCTCTCTCTCTCTCTCTCTCACACACACACACACACACACACACACACACACACACACTCAGATATTTTCTTTATTTACATTTCAGAGGTTATGCTCTTTCCTAGTTTCCTCTCCGAAAATCCTTTATTCCCTCCCACCTTGGCCTGTTCCTCAACCCATCCACTCCCATTCCTGGCCCTGGCATTTCCACTGTATTGGGGCATAGAACATTCACAAAACCAAGGACCTCTCCTCCCATTGATGACCAACTAGGCCATCCTCTGCTACATATGCAGCTGGAGACACAAGTGTTTTCTTTGATTCGTGGTTTAGTCCCAGGGAGCTCTGGGGGTACTGGTTAGTTCATATTATTGTTCCTCCTATAGGGGGAAAACCCCTTCAACTCCTTGGGTACTTTCTTTAGATCCTTCATTGGGGACCCTGTGCTCTGTCCAATAGATGACTGTGAGCATCCACTTCTGTATTTGCCAGGTACTGGCAGAACCTCTCTGGAGACAGCTATATTAGGCTCCTGTCAGTAAAACCTTGTTGGTATCTGCCATAGTGTCTGGGTTTGGTACTTGATTAGGGGAGGAATCCCCAGGTGGGACAATCTCTGGATGGTCATTCCTTCAGTCTCTGCTCCACACTATGTCTCTGTAACTCCTTCATTTGGTGTCCTGTTTCCCCTTCTAAGAAGGATCAAAGTATCCACATTTTGGTCTTCCTCCTTCTTGAGTTTCATGTGTTTTGCAAATTGTATCTTGAGTATTCTGAGTTTCTGGACTAATATCCACTTATCAGTAAGTGCATATCATGTGTGTTCGTATTTAATTGGGTTACCTCACTCAGGATGATATCCTTCAGATCCATCCATTTGTCAAAGAATTTCATAAATTCATTCTTTTTAATAGCTGAGTAGTACTCCATTGTGTAAATGTACCACATTTTGGGTATCCATTCCTCTGTTGAGGGACATCTGGGCTCTTTCCAGCTTCTGGCTATTATAATTAAGGCTGCTATGAACATAGTGGAACATGTGTCCTTGTTACAAGTTGGAGCATCTTCTGGGTATAGGCCCAGCAGTGGTATTGCTGTAAGCATATCCATCTGGTTTTGGCTCTCTCCCACAAGACATATCTTTTTTTTTAATTAGGTATTTTCCTCATTACATTTCCAATGCCACCCCAAAAGTCCCCCATACCCTCTCACCCACCCACCCCCAATTTTTGGCCCTGGTGTTCCCCTGTACTGGGGCATATAAAGTTTGGAAGTCCAATGGGCCTCTCTTTCCAATGATGGCCAACTTGGCCATCTTTTGATACATATGCCGCTAGAGTGAAGAGCTCCGGGGAACAGGTTAGTTCATAATGTTGTTCCACCTATAGGGTTGCAGATCCCTTTAGCTCCTTGGGTATTTTCTCTAGCTCCTCCATTGGGGGCCCTGTGATCCATCCAATAGCTGACTGTGAGCATCCACTTCTATATTTGCTAGGCCCTGCCATAGTCTCACAAGAGACAGCTATATCTGTGTCCTTTCAGCAAAATCTTGCTAGTGTATGCAATGGTGTCAGCGTTTGGAAGCTGATTATGGGATGGATCCCTAAATATGGCAGTCTCTAGATGGTCCATCCTTTCCTCACAGCTCCAAACTTTGTCTCTGTAACTCCTTCCATGGGTGATTTGTTCCCAATTCAAAGAAGGGGCACAGTGTCCACACTTTGGTCTTCGTTCTTCTTGAGTTTTATGCGTTTAGTAAATTGTATCTTATATTTTGGTTATACTACGTTTTTGGGCTAATATTCAATTATCAGTGAGTATATATTGTGTGAGTTCCTTTGTGATTGTGTTATCTCACTCAGGATAATGCCCTCCAGGTCCAACCATTTACCTAGGAATTTCATAAATTCATTCTTTTTAATAGCTGAGTAGTACTCCATTGTGTAAATGTACCACATTTTCTGTATCCATTCCTCTGTTGAGGGGCATCTGGGTTCTTTCCAGCTTCTAGCTATTATAAATAAGGCTGCTATGAGCATAGTAGAGCATGTGTCCTTCTTACCGGTTGGGACATCTTCTGGATATATGCCCAGGAGAGGTATTGCTGGATCCTCCAGTAGTACTATGTTCAATTTTCTGAGGAACCGCCAGACTTATTTTGAGAGTGGTTTTACAAGCTTGCAATCCCAACAACAGTGGAGGAGTGTTACCCTTTCTCCACAACCTCGCCAACATCAGCTGTCACCTCAATTTTTTTATCTTAATCATTCTGACTGGTGTGAAGTGGAATCTCAGGGTTGTTTTGATTTGCATTTCCCTAATGATTAAGAATGTTGAACATTTTTTCAGGTGCTTCTCTGCCATTCGGTATTCCTCAGGCAAAAGCCATTGCTGTTCTATTCAGGAATTTTTCCCCTGTACTCATATCTTTGATACTTTTCCCTACTTTCTCCTCTATAAGTTTCAGTGTCTCTGGTTTTATGTGGATTTCCTTAATCCACTTAGATTTGACCTTAGTACAAGGAGATAGGAATGGATCAATTTGAATTCTTCTACATTATAACCACGAGTTGTGCCAGCACCATTAGTTGAAAATGCTGGCTTTTTTCCACTGGATGGTATTAGCTCCCTTGTCAAAGATCAAGTGACCATAGGTGTGTGGGTTCATCTCTGGGTCTTCAATTCTGTTCCATTGGTCTACTTGTCTGTCACTATACCAGTACCATGCAGTTTTTATCACAATTGCTCTGTAGTACAGCTTTAGGTCAGGCATGGTGATTCCACCAGAGGTTCTTTTATCCTTGAGAAGAGTTTTTGCTATCCTAGGTTTTTTGTTATTCCAGATGAATCTGCTGATTTTCCTTTCTAATTTGTTGAAGAATTGCGTTGGAATTTTGATAGGGATTGCATTGAATCTGTAGATTGTTTTTGACAAGATAGCCATTTTTACAATGTTGATCCTGCCAATCCATGAGCATGGGAGATCTTTCCATCTTCTGAGATGTTCTCTAATTTCTTTCTTCAGGGACTTGAAGTTTTTATCATACAGATCTTTCACTTCCTTAGTTAGAGTCACACCAAGGTATTTTATATTATTTGTGACTATTGAAAAGGGTGTTGTTTCCCTGATTTCTTTCTCAGCCTGTTTATCCTTTTTGTACAGAAAGGCCATTGACTTGTTTGAGTTAATATTATATCCAGATACTTCACTGAAGCTGTTTATCAGGCTTAGGAGTCCTCTGGTAGAATTTTTAGGGTCACTTATATATACTATCATATCCTCTGTAAAAAGTGATATTTTGACTTCTTCCTTTCCAATTTGTATCCCCTTGATCTCCTTTTGTTGTCAAATTGCTCTGGCTAGGACTTCAAGTACAATGTTGAATAGGTAGGGAGAAAGTAGGCAGCCTTGTCTAGTCCCTGATTTTAGTCGGAATGCTTCCAGCTTCTCACCATTTACTTTGATGTTGGCTACTGGTTTGCTGTAGATTGCTTTTATCATGTTTAGGTATGGGCCTTGAATTCCTGATCTTTCCAAGACTTTTATCATGAATGGGTGTTGGATTTTGTCAAATAATTTCTCTGCATCTAAAGAGATGATTATGTGGGTTTGGGCTTTGAATTTGTTTATATACTGGATTACGTTGATGGATTTCCATATATTTAACCATCCTTGCATTGCTGGGATGAAACCTACTTGGTTAGGGTGGATGATTGTTTTGATGGGTTCTTGGATTCGGTTAGAGAGAACTTTATTGAGAATTTTTACATCGATATTCATAAGGGAACTTGGTCTGAAGTTCTCTATCTTTGTTGGGTCTTTTTGTGGTTTAGGTATTAGAGTAATTATGGCTTCATAGAATGAGTTGGGTAGAGTACATTCTGTTTCTATTGTGTGGAATAGTTTGTGAAGAGCCGGGATTAGATCTTCTTTGAAGGTTTGATAGAACTATGCACTAAAACCATCTGGTCCTTGCTTTTTTTTTTTTTTTTTTTTTTTTTTTTTTTTTTTTTTTTTTTGGTTGGGAGACTATTAATGACTGCTTCTATTTCTTTAGGGCATATAGGACTGTTTAGATCATTAAACTGACCTTGATTTAACTTTGGTACCTAGTATCTGTCTAGAAACTTGTCCATTTCATCCAGGTTCTCCAGTTTGGTTGAGTATAGCCTTTTGTAGAAGGACCTGATGGTGTTTTGGATTTCTTCAGGATCTGTTGTTATGTCTCCCTTTTCATTTCTGATTTTGTTAATTAGGATGCTTTCCCTGTGCCCTCTAGTGAGTCTGGGTTAGGATTTATCTATCTTGTTGATTTTCTCAAAGAACCAGCTCCTCGATTGGTTGATTCTTTGAATAGTTCTTCTTGTTTCCACTTGGTTGATTTCACCCCTGAGTTTGATTATTTCCTGCCATCTATTCCTATTGGGTGAATTTGCTTCCTTTTGTTCTAGAGCTTTTAGGTGTGTTGTCAAGCTGCTAATGTGTGCTCTCTCTAGTTTCTTTTTGGAGGCACTCAGAGCTATGAGTTTTCTTCTTAGAAATGCTTTCATTGTGTCCCATGAGTTTGGGTATGTTGTGGCTTCATTTTCATTGAACTCTAAGAAGTCCTTAATTTCTTTCTTTATTCCTTCCTTGACCAAAGTATCATTGAAAAGAGTGTTGTTCAGTTTCCACGTGAATGTTGACTTTCTATTATTTATTTTGTTATTGAAGATCAGCCTTAGTCCATGGTGATCTGATAGGATGCATGGGGAAATTTCAATATTTTTGTATATGTTGAAGCTTGTTTTGTGACCAATTATGTGGTCAATTTTGGAGAAGGTACCATGAGTGCTGAGAAGAAGGTATATCCTTTTGTTTTAGGATAAAATGTTCTGTAGTTATCTGTCAGATCCATTTGTTTCATAACTTTTGTTAGTTTCAGTGTAAGATGTATCTTAAGTTGGTCAAGACACTGGTTAGCTGTTTTCTCAGTCTCTACTCAATCTTCACATCTTTTAGGCAGGACAAATTTTGGATTAAAGGTTTTGTGAGAGGTGTGTGTGTGTGTGTGTGTGTGTGTGTGTGTGTGTGTGTAGGGGGGGGGGTGATGTTCCACTCTTTCCATTGGAAATCCTGACTTGATAAAGGAGGTAAAAACTTCTTCACATACCACACTGGTAGAAAGCTCAGCTAGGGTCACCCCCATAGACTCCCCATATCCTCCCATACACAGGGTCACCAACTGATCCTAGAGATGAATGATGTTCAATCTTTTCAAAGGTCTACACAGCCAAGGACTGTGTCATGGAACTTCTGAATCAGTGATTCAAAATAAATAACTCTGTCTTTTAAGTTAGTTGTGTTAGGTGTCCAGTCGCAGTGATCAGTCTGACAAATATCTACCGTCACACCCACTTTCCCTGCTTTCTGTAGCTTGCTTTAAACCCAACACAAATACAGTGTTCTGATTAGTAAAGATTGACCATCTACTATAATGACACTATGAGGGATCATCAATCACTCTTTCTCTACACACTTTCTGGGTTTAGTGAAGTTGCTTAAATGAACTGAGACTAATGAAGAGTTAGTTTTTCAAAATCCAATATAGAGTTCAGGAATTGACCCTATGTGAACTGTCATTATGGAAGGACCCATGACTTCCATGAAATGCAAACTTTAATCCTATATATTCGTAAGTGTATGTGTATATTGGTATGTATATGTACATGTACATGAATACATTTATGTATATGATGTATATGCACACACACACACACACACAGAGAGAGAGAGAGGTAGAGAGAGAGAGAGAGAAAATGTCTCTTTTATTTCCACAGATAAAGTAATGAGATGAGCACCATACACAAGCTTTTTGAGTACACATATTGGACTGACTCTAGGGCATTTCCTTTTCTGTTCTATCACTAGACTTAAGCCTAGAAGCTCGTAGCCTCCTTACAATCTAATCAACCAAGTTGACCTATTCAATCTAGCTTTTCTTACCTTCTGACTGAGTTGTTCTACCTGAATTCAAACTAATGTTAGCAATTGGTTCTAATCAACTGGCTCTTTCTCATTCTCTCAGTAGTTCTGACTTCACTTTTGTCTAGCGTGTTCTCTTTGTAACATGTCACCTTAAAACTGTCAGAGTAAAAGTGCCATATACACACATCACCTGCCACACCCACCATACCACAGCTTCTCCTCTCTCAGCTTTTTTTGTTTGTTTGTTGTGTTGTGTTTTGTTTTGTTTTGTTTTGTTTTGTTTGTTTTTCGAGACAGGGTTTCTCTGTATAGCCCTGACTGTCCTGGAACTCACTTTGTAGACCAGGCTGACCTCAAACTCAGAAATCTGCCTGACTCCTCTGCCTCTGCCTCTGCCTCTGCCTCTGCCTCTGCCTCTGCCTCTGCCTCTGCCTCTGCCTCTGCCTCTGCCTCCCAAGTGTGGGAATAAAGGCAAGCACCACCACCACCTGGCCTCTCTCTGATCTTAAGTAGACTCTCTTCCTTTGCTAGTCTCCTGTGAGCATCCTATCTCTGACTTCTTTCAAATGACTCTCTGATTTCTCACTTTCTCTGATAAATTAGGTATCACTTTTAAACATGGCTGCTTTCTACTACAACCTAACATTACCTTCATTGTTAAGGATTAAAGGAGTACACTAAGGTTTTCTCTGTATTGCAGTCAGATTATACTATAATCCAGGGTATGTCTGCATTCTGGCCAAATCATATCTTTGGATGTGATCACTTGCAAGGGCAGCCATGTTGCTGGAGTCAAATTCCTCTACATAAATCATATTGGACTCATATTATATCTCACAGATAAAATTTGAAGTTAGACTCAACCAGTCAGCAGCTCCCTCACTTGACTTTGTTCAAAAAGTGTATATAGATGATCCCATACATTTACAAACCCAACAGTTGATCAGTGCATACTTCTAATGTGAACATGAAATGTGAAAAACATCAAGTGGGACACGAATAGGAGATACTCAAGTACCTGTTTACCTATGAGTATACTTGGGATCAGAGACTTTAACTAAATGTATTTTTTTCTAAAAAAAAGACTCGACATATTTCTTCACTATGAGGCAGGCAATATTGGGTGTAATAAGAACATTTTATTGGGAACCACAAAAGTCTGACATGGCAGATATAGTAGGAAATGAAGAAATAACGGGAGAGTAGAAGTGAGAGTAAAGGGGAACTTGTCCTAAAATTCCATAGTGGGAATGTAGATTATTGAAAGACAGAAGAAATAAGGAATGGATGATTAAAGGACAAATTGGAGGATATGACAAATTGGAGGATACCTTAACTACAAAAACAACTGTGTGCATTGTTTTCATGTTTAAACAACCCCTTGTATGCATGGATAAGCTCCCTTTTTCTGGTGTAGCAAGAAAGAGTGCAATATCAGGAAAATGGAAAATAGTGCATTCCTGTTCTTCTGTGACATGCAGATAAGTACCAGAAGGAAAATGAGAGAGTAGTTTGTTCCATTGAGAACTCAGGGTAGATGGTCAGCACATTGCTTATCTGCCACCTGTATCCAGTCTCACATGCTCCAATAATTTCCATATCTACCTATGGCCTTAGGGCAGCATGCCAGTTGTAGATAATTTCTCTGGTAAAATTAATCAATGCAAATCAATCCTTCCTGAATACCTCACTAACATGCTTGTGAAAAATGGAAGTAAGTAAATACTCTTTAAAAATCTGTGAGAAATGGCAATATGAGAGATGTTCCACTTAGGAAGGACTGTAGTACCAAATGAATGGCAAACAAGTTACAGAATTGACAGCACTCAGTGGTTGTTTGGATGTGAGATGCTCATCCAGCATTGCCAGTATTAAGACAACTTATGTTATGAAGCCCATGTTTGCATTTTTTGCAGTTTTGTCTGACTTCCAATTTCTCCAACCTCCAGTCAGTTTTCACCCACAGATGCAATTGCCACAATTTCAGCTAAGTTTCTCCCATGTTACTGGACAACTTCAGAACCATCACCATTTTTTAAAGATTTCAAACATGACATCACCTTCAATATACGTTTTGCTATATCTGAGGCCAATGGACAATAAAACCTGATAATAAAGATACTCCAATTAAGTCTTTAAAGTAGACACAAGCACACACAATATCAAGTACTGACCTTCTATGGCAGTTTTGTGCCATGGTAAAATGAGAACTGTAGTCTCCCCTCCCCCAGCCTGAAACCTGCTTGCTCA